>NC_136967.1:10865000-11170000 GCF_032717465.1 Coenobita brevimanus | reverse complement strand
CTATCCGCCCTTCAGTTTTCCTCATGGTTCCTCCTCTCAGACCTCTCCCTTTCTTGCTCCTTCTTCCACCAACTCTCTCCTCTCCTCTCTTCACTTCCCCCACTCGTTCCACTCTCCCCACCCCTCACTCCAACCTGTCCTCCCCTTACCCCACCCTTCTCCCAGCAGACCTCTTCGTCTCCACTCTCCGGTCCCTGAGTCCTCGTCCACCCACTTATACTTACCCCTTCCACCTCTCAGCTCTCGACCCTCACCAGGAACACAAACCCAGTCTTACCCTCATTCCCTCTCCCACCCCCAGTACCAGTCTCACTCCCATTCCCATTCCTACTCCGTCTCACTCCCATTCCCATTCCTACTCCCACATCCATCCCCACTCCCATTCCTCTCATTCCCACTCCCACATTTAAGTACCCACACTTCCATCCCACTCCCACTGCTACTCCCGTTTCCACTTCCACTCCCACTTCCACTACCACTCCTATTCCCACACCCCTACCCACCCTCACTCCCATGCTGACCTTCACTCACAAGCCCATCCCTTCCTACTCCCACTCCACATCCCCTCCCACTTCCACTCCTACACTGACTCCCATTCCCACTCCCATCCCACACCCTTCCTGCCCCTCTGCGTTTCTTCTTTCCCTTTCATTTGCTCTTATCTCCACATTGCTTTTCTTAACGTCATGTTGCCTCGTTATGGTGGGATTTTTTTTTTTTTCCTTTCACCCTTCACAGTCCTTTCTTCTTCACCTTTTCATCTGTGGTTTCTCCTCCTTTTCGTCTCTCGCTTCTCCTTCTCCTTTCCATCTCTCGTTATCCATCTTTTGGCTTGTCGCAATGACGTATGAGCTTGTTATCTCGAGAATTTTCGCCTCTGTCTTTCTTTGCCATTTTATGTCATTTGATGTGTCCCTTCTCTTTCATCTGCCTTTCAATGTTCTTGTGGAGTCATGTTATACTTGAGATTTTTTTCTCGCCATATATATATATTTTGATTTTTAATTGTTCCGTCCTCTATCTTTTATTTGGTTTTATTTACATTTTGCATATTTTCGTGGTGTGCAAATTGCAGTTATGCTTTTTTTTTTTCTTATTTTTTTGCGTCAGTCATTCATTATTGTTTCTTTCATATTGGTGTCTTTCTTCTTCGATCTCATCAGCCTTTATTTACACTGTTAGTTGCGATTGTTGTTATTATTATTATTATTATTATTATTATTATTGTCATTATTATTGGCTTCATTACTTGTTACCTAACCCTAAAATATACTGCGTTTCGTACACTGCGTCGATCGTCAAATCACTCAAGATTTCCCCAAAATCCTTATTAGCTGTAGATGGAAGACAGAGGGAATCATGGTGTGGGAGGCAGGAAGACCCATGGACACTAAACGCATATGTAGGCGGAGTTGGTTGTTAGAATATATGAAGACCCACGAAGACAGTGTTTATGGGAACGAAATTCAGTGTTGTGCTGGGAATATGTTATGAAGACCCACGAACACTGTACAAGTGGGAGGAATTGATTGTTATAATAGGAATATGACATAAACACCCACGAACACTGAATGTACTTGTATATGAAGGTGGATTTGCTTGTCGTAAAGAATTAATCAAGACCCACGAACACTGAATGTATACGTGGGTTGAAATAATTGTTATAAAAATATGATATAAAGACTGGTGATCATTAATGTGAGTGGAATTGATTATTATAAGAGGATATGAAGATTCTTGTGTTTCATTATGCAGTTTGCCTATTAAAATGAACTCGCCTGCCTTCAAGTAAGCTGCTTTGATGTGAAGCTGGATGCCTCGAGGAAGCTTTGGAACCCGCAGTGTAGCTTAATGGAGCGGAAGAATAGACTGTTTTGGGTGAGGATCACGATGCTAAATCAGATATTTTTGGAACAGAAGACTCTCTCTCTCTCTCTCTCTCTCTCTCTCTCTCTCTCTCTCTGTCAGTTCTTATAGTGAACAATTATTGCATCATTCAAGACAAGACAAGTAAGGGAGGTATGTATGTCTGGAAAGATGCAGCTGTTAACAATTAAATATTAGCGTGTGTATATACTATATATATATATATATATATATATATATATATATATATATATATATATATATATATATATATATATATATATATATATATATATATATATATATACTTTATATAGATAGATAGATATATAGATAGATAGATTGATAGATAGATATAGATATAGATGTATATGCATATTATTCTGTATGTTTGTGTGTGTGTGTGTGTGTGTGTGTGTGTGTTTGAGAGAGAGTGGGCGGCATGCAAGCTAATCCATTCAACTCTTCCCATTCACTAGGGTATAAAAAGATTCCCAGGAGGAGGCTGGGTGGGTAAGCAGGGAGAATGGGGTGTATTTTTAACCACTTTAAGACGATGGGGCGTTTTGACTTCATTCATGCCATCCTGAGAAGACCTGAGGCAGCTTAACAAATTCCCACAGAATGAGAGTGTTACAAAGTGCCTGTTTTGGCTCTGTCAGTCTGATGATTTGTTTTATTATTATCCCTGCTATACTCGGGCAATTTTGTTCATATTAAGATAGACGTTTTGGACTAGAAAGGTTCCATATAGTCTTCTTGACCGTCATCACTACCAGCAGGCTGCCTAAAGCTAAATTAAATCGTTAGGTGGAAGCAGGAAATATATATAAATGACATCTTGTGACATATACTCGTAGGGTCGGGTTTTTCCATCTTCTCTGTTAAAATGTTTGATACCAGTACGGTAATAATAAATTTAGTGGTAGTAATGACGATAATTATAATACCGTAATAATAATAATAATAATAATAATAATAACAATAATAATAATAATAAATAACTGACGACCAGCAATAATGATAACGATAATAATAAAAGCTTAAACACACACACACACACACACACACACACACACACACACACACACACACACACACACACACACACACACACACACACACACACACACACACACAAAACAACATATGGTAGCACTCTCATTTTTTCTGACCTTCCTGCTTTATCTGTTTTTACGCAGCAAGGATGGGGTCTCACTGTAGCACATGCCCTGGTCCTTCTTTAAGTTTTCTTCATTAAAAAAATTATCATCTAGAAGAGAGGGAAAGTTTTGTTGAGATTTTTTGTTCTTAAGTCGAGACAAGTAGTAAATGTGGAAAGTTCTCAAGACTGTTCTGTTTTTTTTTTTTTTTTTTTTACTATGATCCTGAGGCAAGTGGCGTGTGTGTGTGTGTGTGTGTGTGTGTGTGTGTGTGTGTGTGTGTGTGTGTGTGTGTGTGTGTGAGAGAGAGAGAGAGAGAGAGAGAGAGCCGTCCCCATAATGTCAGCACACTCCACACACACTCCAGCAAGCGAGGATGGTGGCCTTCATCCCTTTATTACGAGTCACAAAATTCGTATGGAGATCAGCACGCACGCTCCACACACCACCACCCACACCACTTCGCACCACGCCAGCCGGGAATTGAATTATGGGCCCTTTCACGAATACCACTGATACTCTGGAATTTTCGCTTGGCCTCTGCGTCTTCAATCCCGTGACGTGCTTTCCTGACTGATTCATTCTTTGGCATTCCTTCTTTAGTGACCAAGTTGATCTGAATTAATAGATATAGAGACCGAAGGGGTTAATTTTTTGTCTGTGAATAACCTACTTTTCATTTTTTTTTTTTTTTAATCGCCGACATCAGACCATTTTACTGTAGGCCTAATTAGCTGAGGGAAGTCCTACACAAGACGTACAGCACTGCACAGGAGTCTGATGCTATTCTTAATGGTCAATAAAACTCGTGATGATCGAGGAAGATTAATCTTTTATGTGATTGTGCGTGGAATAGCAACATTTAATGTGGATTAGATAGGAAGTGACACGCGCAAGAGGGAATAGTTCGTCCCGGTAAAAACAGGCATACCAACGTGGAGCAGAGTTTCTCGAAACGGACCTTTTCCTAATATCCATCGTCTGTGGTGTTAGAAGGTTTTGCGAAGACTGTTCACCAATGCTGTATTATTATTTTTTTTAATCACGAGTACAATAATTGCTCTGCATTATTCATGAATCTCTCATTCACAGTCTCGCCTCTCTTGTTACCAATTGAAGTAAGTTTTTCTAGTTTTGGAACTTTTGTTATTTTCCAGAATGTATATATACGTATTCTTTAGCTGTCATCTTTCATACTAAAGAAGGAGGGAATGGGCAGTTGTGCCCAGTATTTTTGTCCGCGTTTATCTTTTCATTACGAGGCATCTTTCCCAAGCTTTACGAGTATAAAGACATTTTGGGGTGATAAGGTACAGAAGAGGAAACTGATATTGTTTATAGTCTTGATAGGAGGAGTCTCTTTAAAGCTTGACAAACTCAACTACGTATGCAGAATATAAAGACCCATCGTATAAATAGTGATATATAATCACTATCGCAAAAAAAAAAAAAAAAAATGGTAGGACATTGTAAAAGCGGGGAGGAACATCAGACAAACACTAACCCGGGGCAGCTTGTGTTCATCAAGACCCTCTCCTGGTGCTGCATTGACGGCACCTCCTCCTCCCAGTTCATCAGCGGGGCTGCGAGTGAGAGGCGTGAATGAGGCCCGCTGAATGAAAGGGGGAGGGGAAGACGGAGTAGATTGTTGTGTGAGAGAGCGAGTGGAAGGTGGATGAATGGAAGAGGAGGAGGAAAACGGAGTAGACTGTTGTGCTCACAGCCTCGGTCCGTACCCATGGAACACAATACAGCCCCACCGCAACAGAACATCCGCGTTTACCAGCTCATCACGACGGGTGTACCCTAAACTGAATATAATTATCTGGCGGGTGGCAAGAAATAAAAAAATATAATAATAATCACTAACTCACTTTTCATCCTGGTTTATTCCTTCACGCGGCACATATTGTCTCAGCATCCCCAGTTTTTCTTCATACAGTATTTCATGTCTTTTGTTATTGAAGTTAGGGCAATCCGTCCAATGTTTACTTCACGCAGCATTCCTCTTCTTTTGTTGCATTAAAAACTCTCCCCTTTCGTGTCTCAGTATTACCACCTCTGCTTCATACAACAACATTCATCTCTTGTTATAGTAATCTCTCCTTTTTAATCTTCAAATTCCGATCTTTACATCACGAAACATTCCATCTCTGCTATCCTTATTCCTTCACACATCGGCGTCTATACCATGACGCATTGTTATATTTCGCTCTTCCTACCTCCAGATGATTTTATTTTCCTAGAGAGGCCTGTACTAGTGAAGGGGATAATGAAGGCTGTATTTAGCTCCATTTCGAAAAGTTTCCTCTAAGCTAAGTAAAATCATTTGGTGGAAGTAACAGCAGAGTGAAGTGACTGTTCATCTTAGTACTGTCATCTTGATTCCCTAGTATTTCCACCTTCCTTTCACGTAACACTTCGTACACTCCTCTCTCTCTCTCTCTCTCTCTCTCTCTCTCTCTCTCTCTCTCTCTCTCTCTCTCTGTCTCACACACACACACACACACACACACACACACACACACACACACACACCGCTCGCTGGTGCAGTGGTAACGTTCTCGCTTGCCATCTGGTAGACGAGAGTTCGCGCCTCGCTCAGGTTGCGAAAAGTTTCACTGACGAAGTGGGTGGTTACTGTCCCCCTTGAGCAAGGGGACGGGTGTGTGCGTGTGTGAAGGTCTTGCCCTTAGATCGGACTATATGAGCTCTCAGCTCCCTTCCGGGAGGGTAAAAGCTGACCATCACGACCATCAAGTGATCCTGACCGACCCGGTGAATTACACACACACACACACACACACACACACACACACACACACACACACACTACTCCATCATTTTAGCTTGTTGTGAGTGTGATGGGAGTATAAGGGCATAATAATAGACACCACCACACCACACACCCACACAGCTACACATCCTCTCAGAATGGGCTCTATTTTATACCCTTTTCAGCCCATTACCCATTTACCTCTTTCTTCAAGTCTTTGTTACCCGCATTTTATTAATTTCATACTTTCATAATCAGATTGACCTCGGATTAATTCAGTACCGTCTTTAGGATTTAATGGTTGAAGAAAATAGGAAAAAATGTTGAGCACTACATATCTTTTATTTCTTTTATTTATGTTTTTAAATTACAACACGAAGGAAACTTTACAGTGAAAATTATTATTCATTATTTCAACTTGTATGAGTCTATTTTTAATGTTTCAGAAGGAAGATAATTTGAAATACATTCATTAGATGTTGTACTAGCACGTGATCAGGATTTCCGTTTTCTCTCAAACTTCTGCAAGCTATGAAAGTTGTGGAATACTACATAGATAAAGGTGAGCTAGTAATTATATAAGCTGTATATTTGTTAAGAAAAAAGAAAAAAACGCTTTCTTGGGCAGTAATTTCTCAACACGCGCTGCAAAGAGCTTGGAACAATAACTGATGTAAGGAAATATCCTGATAATTACACATATGAATCCATCTTTTCCAGCCTTCGATTACCCACAGCAGAATATACTAATTTCACTCTGTGCATAATTCCACATAAGTTGAAAATCACTGCTCTAAATAAAAATCCTTCAGTAAAATCCCCCTAATAGTTCCCTCAGTAAATCCCTCGAAATAAAATCCGTGGAAGCAAAATCCTCCTGAATATAATCGTCAGGCGGAAGCAAGAGTAAAACGAAAAGACGTGATCCGATTGAGCTAATTCTCACACGCGGGAGAGAGCTGAGAAAATCCCTCCAGTGGTTCAAACGGAGAGGAGGAGGAGGAGGAGGAGGAGGGGGAGGAGGAGGAAGAGGAGGAGGAGGAGGAAACATGGAGGGGGGGAATTAGGAAAAGGAGGAAGTAGAAAGAGAGGGGAATAAGGTGAAAAGATTATGAAAGGGAAGGGAGGAGGAGGAAGGAGATGAGGTAGGAAGAGATGGACGAGGAGTATGAGGAAAGGGGGAATAGTATATGGTACTACGAGGAAAAGGTGGGTAGGAAGTATGAGGTGAGTGGAGATGGGGAGCTGCAGTGAGAGGCAAGCCGGGAAGAGGGTAAGGGTGAACCGCTCAGCTGAAGACCGGGATTATCCTTTCTTTTATGTCTGGCTGGAGATTACCGTGGGTGCTGAGGATGGGGCTCGTGTTTCCTCTCCCCTTCTTAGCTCTCTTTCTCCCTACTTCTTTATTTTGACAGTGTTTCTTCTTTCCTACTGCAGTGCATTCTCAATGTTTTTTTTTTTTTTTTTTTTTTCCCCTACTCTTATTAATACGATTTGCTTTCGTCTTCCTCCCTTTTTTTTTTTTTTGCACATATTCCTCTCCTTCCACCACTTTTTTTTTTTTTTTTTTTTAGAGAGAGAGAGAGAGAGAGAGAGAGATAGGTGGGATATGAATCTGTCTTTTACTAACGATATTCGGAAACGAGGCGCTTAACTCCCATAGATTGTAGAGATTTAAGCGAAGCCGCACCACACCGCACCACACAAAATTATTCTTCACCATTACACTTCACCACACTAAGGACGTTAATTGCAAGTCCTTGAAAATCACGCATCTAGTACTTTTATACTTGTTCTATCTGCTTTATATCTTGACACAAATTCTTCTCGTTCCACCACTTTCTTCCTGCTTTCTTATTTTGAAGTGGGTATCTTCGGACAACCTGCCTTTTAACCTCCTATGTATTTTTATGTCATTTTTTTCCTCAGGCTACCACCGGGCAAGAATATACAACTTAAGAAGGATCCCTGACTGAAAGGATCGTGAACCACTCCCATTAACCCCTTCGCTATGACAGATCGACTCTTAGATCATGCCAGTTTATTCACGATTGCAAAAATAAACTTCAGAAGGCGTTAGCGTACGGAAGGATTTAAATGTTTTGGATTGTCCTAGTCTAGCTTCAGACCTCAACACTTCGAAGTAATAAGCTGGTTTTGGAACAGTGAGCATATCGTGACCCTCAATCCTAACTATGGTCATGTTTAAAGCTGCTTAGTAGACTCCATAGCACTTTTTCCTCAACGATTTATTTTGCATATCACGCATTTGTATCTTCTTGTACGTTACAGAAGGGACCTACGGTGATACTGAAAATGCATAAATATCATAAAATGGAATATCAAGGCGTAGTATGTATCGTCAAAGAAAACGTTCAACGAAGTCTCCTGTGCCACCAATACCGCAATTCATCGTTCTCCAAGTGTGGCCAGTCATTACCCCTGAATTCACCACTATCTTGACGCCACTTACCACTTCTGACAGTTTGACACTTCACCGCCTCAGATAAGGACTATGAGTGACTGAGGTAGAGGGGAGCTGTGGTAAAGGACAGGTGTGGCACAGGGGCTGCGGCTGGCTTGTCTTTGCCTGATGGAACTGCCCACTCCCACTACTTGAATACAAAGTCGTGCTTGCGTGAAAATTCGATAAGCCATAGTTATGAGGTAGGAACGAGTCTCCATGGTTGCTTGTCAGATCGACCCTCCTGTCAGACTGCTTGTGGCCACCGACTGAGCTGAAAAGGTTGGCGATGTACGTCAAGGTAGAATAAACGTACTTTATCGTTTCACATTTATATAAAGCGCCACTTGCGCCCTATACTTTACAAAATTTTAATGCCGACTCGAGGAATATCTTTCAGTAGGTGGCAGACTCTTCCAAACTACGGAGTAAATGAAATCGAACTAATGTATGCCGTCGAAAAGAACAAAAGTTACCATCCTCATGAACTTGTCATTCTATATTCATGTAAGATGTGCACATTGTAACCCAGCACTCTGATAATTGTAAGTCCTATATCAAGTTTTTATTTTTTATTTTTTAAGCTTCTTTTCTCCTGACAGAGATCCGTAATCCCTTTCCTCAGGTGATATCCAGGTTCAGTCAGATTGGAGGGTTAGTTTGACAGGTAACCAAGGGGACTCATTCGTACCTCATAATTAGGGTTTATAAAATCTCATATAACCACGACCTAGTATTTGAGTTATCGACATGGCCCACTTTCGTTTAATAAAGTGAAACCAGCTATAGTATGTTGATAAAAAACGAATTATATGTGACAAAAAAGAGTACCAAATTACCGACACCAGGAACTTTATACTTTATTTTCCCGTAAAGTGTAAATTATAACCCAACACTTTCCAGACGTAATCGACTACTGCAAGTTTTTTTTTTTTTTTTTTTTTTTTTAGCTGGTGACAGTCTCTTACAAGCATGCAAGGTGATGAAAGCTAATTACAGTCCACATGAATTTTTCTGACACTTCATATTTCTGTGACGTGCAAATTGTCACCTCACTCTTTCCGGAATTGCACTATTGACACCAGACAGCATTCTTCAGCGAGTGACGGTCCCCTGCAAGTTAAAACAAATTGATCTGTCTGTCAGGGACACTCCTTAAATAATGTTTATGATTTTCTGTCGCTTTATATATATTTTTTTAAAGAGCCAATTTCAGGCTGTCACTCTCCAGAATCACTATGCCTATGCAAACCATATTCTTCAACGGGTGATAGTCTTTTGCAAAATACCAGTTTGAGGAAGACAAAACTGGTTTATTTCTTCGAACACTAAAACTGCCATCTCCACAGCCTTAACACAATCCATCAGATAATAATAATAATAATAATAATGATAATAATAATATTAATAATGATAATAATAATGATAATAATAATAATAATAATAAATAATAATTAATAATAATAATAATAATAACAACAGCAATGTTGATGATGGTGATAATAATAATACTAAGCCGATGCGATACATTTTCTAAATCCGGTAAAAGTCATTTATAGCTACCAGACTGATGAAAATGGAACTGATGTGCGCCTTAAATAAATCCTGAAAACAAAGCCCCCATGGGTTTTTCTAGCTTTTTGTATCCGAGCATTTTCCAGAATTGCCATGCCGATACCTGTCATCATTCTTCAGTGGGTAACAGGCTCTTGCAAGTTACAGTAGACTGATGGACATAGGACTGAGAGAAACATCTTAAATAACATCCGTATGAATTTTTCTGGCACGTGGTATTCGATAGAGCGCAAATTGCCCTCGAGAATTGCAGCATCAACACCAGGCCACCAGGGACAGGCTTCCCAGGTGATGAAAAGGCGTGAATGTGTAAAGAGCTCCGTTATATTCTTGTTTAGTGCACATTGTATTCAAACACATTCAGTAACATGGATAGTTAACAATCTTAGCGTGTGACATTCTCCCTTAAGCTAGAATGATGTGTGTACGTCGTCGAGAAACGTTTTAAATAATACCACTTCAACTCCTCAGGCACTTTCTGTTCCTATTTCGTGCAAATTGTAGCATAGCACTGCAGAGAATTGCCACCTCGACACGTGATATCGTTTCTCAGCGTATGACACTCTCTTACAAGCCTGCGAGTTGACGAGAACGAATGGCCCAAGAAAGCTAACGACTTGCTCATCGATTGGCAGGAGTGGCGAGGTGTCAGATGCCGTGGTAATGAGGCTGGTGTATTGTGGTGCTGTGTCAGGTGCGATGGTCCATTGTTAGGTGCTGCCGTGTGGGATGTAGTGCTGGTGGGGATGTGTGGTGATGGTGGCGCTGCTGTGTGAGATGTAGTGCTGGTGAGGATGTGTGGTGATGGCGCTGCTGTGTGAGATGTAGTGCTGGTGAGGATGTGTGGTGGTGGCGCTGCTGTGTGAGATGTAATGCTGGTGAGGATGTGTGGTGATGGTGCTGCTGTTTGGGAAGTAGTGCTGGTGAGGATGTGTGGTGGTGGTGCTGCTGTGAGGCGCCTGGTGTGTCTCTTGCAGGTGCTTGGTGTGGTGGGTGAGATGTGGTGCTGGTGTGAGGGGGTTTCGTACTGCTGTGAGGTGCCACGTATGTCAGTGGCACGTAGGTGATGTGGCAGGTTTTGATGTGTGCGATGTCATGGTGGTGGTGGTGAGGGTGTGTGATGATACTGTACGGTGCTTGGTATGTCTGTGGTAGGAATGTGGTGTGTGAGATGTGGTAGGGCCTGATTTGTGGCAGCATTGCGCTATAAGATGTGGTATTGCTAAGGATGTGTGGTATTACTGAGAGATACCTGATACGACAGTGATTGGTGCGTGGTAACATTGATCAGTAAATTGCAAAATATTATTGTTGTGCCAGATATTTTGTACTGATGTGAGAAGTCTGATACGAGTGAGTTATATGTACAGTGCAAGATGAGTTGTTGAATTGTTGATTTACTTAGACATTGTATGGATACGTAGGATGAGTGTTAGGGTGGAAGTACCTAGTATGACCGAAGTGGGTGTGTGGTGTGTTGTTAGGTGTCTGGTCTAAAATGGTGTGGTATGTGAAATGTTGTATAATCTGGAGTGAAGTGAGGTATGGGGTAACATTTCTGGGGTGTTGTGAGGAGTGGTCGAGGACTGGTAGAGAATAAAGCTTTTGTGGATTGTGGAAGGCTTCGTAGCAAGGTGGCAGGTGGCAGGCGTCTTGTGTACATCGTGCAATTTGTGCTGTGTGACATGTATGTTGTGTGTCAGTTGTGTTGCGTGTCAGTATATTGTGTGTCATTTGTGTTGTCACGTGCGTTGTCAGTTATGCAGTGTCAGGTGTGTTGTGTATCAGGTGTTTGCTGTGTGTCAGGTGGGTTGTGTGTCGGGTGTGTTATTGACAGGTTTGTTGCTTGTCAGGTGAAAAGTTTATCAAGTTTTGTGTGTCATTGTGGAATATTAGGTACATAAGTAGTAAACATGTATCTTGTGTGTCAGTCGTGTTGTTTATCAGGTGGGAAGTTAAAAATTAGGTGTTGGGTGTAATGCAAGTCAGGTGTTTTGTGTATCAAATTTAATGACACGTATTAGGCGCACTGTGTCAGATGTGTCGAGTCAGGTGTTTAGTGTCAGATGTATGTTAGAAATGAAAAACACTAGGTTTACTAAGAAGCGGTCCTTCTCAATGTCGGTGGGAGATTGTGTGTGTGTGTGTGTGTGTGTGTGTGTGTGTGTGTGTGTGTGTGTGTGTGTGTGTGTGTGTGTGAGAGAGAGAGAGAGAGAGAGAGAGAGAGACTGGCTAGCTGTCTGTCCACCCCTGCCCATCTCCCCATAAATGCTGACTGTGCGGCCCCCTCGCTTCACCACGAGGGCCTGACGTCAGAGGGGGCCGAGTCAGCGATGGGCAGGCGAAGGAGGAGGAGGAGGAGAGAGAGAGAGAGAGAGAGAGAGAGAGAGAGAGAGAGAGAGAGAGAGAGGGTGCTGTATCTTATCTCTCCCTCCTTTTGCTGCAAGAGAGAGGGATGTGGAGGGAGGGAAGGATGAAGAGAGACTTATGGAGAGATGAAAGGAGGTAGAGAGAGGTATGGAGAGATGGCAGAAAGGGAGAGGGAGATGTGGAAATACTGTATAAGACGAGGTATGGCTTAAGGGAGAAGGAGGGAAGACGGTAGAGAAGAAATAGTAGTGTGGAAGGAGGTAAGGCGTCTCGTATTTATATTTTATACATTTCTGAGTGGGGTAAAAAGGGAGGTCGAAGGAGAGAGAGCGTTTTATGGAGATATGGGGAAGTAAGGAAGCCTGGAGGGAGTAGGGAAAAAAACACACCCACATACACACCCACCCTGCCCACTCACACAGACATAACTCCCATACACACGCACATACACGAGAGAGAGAGAGAGAGAGAGAGAGAGAGAGAGAGAGAGAGAGAGAGAGAGAGAGAGAGAGAGAGAGAGAGAATATACAACAACAGCCCTTCACGCACACACACTAAACTCTCTATACTCTAGCATGCCTAATAAAAAGCGGTAAGGCATCATACCATTCTTATCGTAAACTTAAAAAAAATACCATAAACTTAAAAATAAATACCACACACTTTTTCCCCTTTACTATAACCCTCTCCACCTTCTCTTTCATACTCATTTTTCTAGGTGGGTCCCTTATCAGTTATTGAAGGGCTCCCCCCCCCATCTCTCTCTCTCTCTCTCTCTCTCTCTCTCTCTCTCTCTCATCAAAGAACCTCCACCATACAATTCCTCTTTACTGTCTCTCTTCTCATGTATGTTTTTCGGGCAGCTCCTTTAGAAGATTTTAAGGGATAATATTGTTTAGCCCCACTGGTTTAACACACACACACACACACACACACACACACACACACACACACACACACATCCAACTGGGCCTCCCCATCACATCACATGCCTCATCACGAACCGGGCCTGTTCATGAATACTAATGCTACCATGTTATCCTCCTTTAAGCATTTTTTCCTTGGCTGTGTTTATATCTTTTAGTTTATTTTTGTTCCCCCTGAGGCATGGACTGAAGATGGACCTATTATGATGACACGAAAGACAAGCTATCATACGTTCTCTGAGGATACTTGAGGGAATTAACTTCTTTCTACGAGATACCATTCTAATAATTTGAAGAAAATTGGTTACGTGTAGCAAGTACAGTGTAAATTATATACAAGTGGTTGTATTGCAGGGGTTGATTGAAATGTTTATTGTCTTTAATACATGCAGTCTGGCCTAAACCGAGTAAAATTCCCTGGCTTTGGAAATAAAACATAGGCAATGCTACGCTGTTGCAACCCTCCATCTGACCAAGCACATACCCACCACCTCCACCTAACCAAGCGCATAACGGCCCTCCCCCCTCCCCCGCATTTTTTCTTTTGAAGGTGGGCTTAAGAAGAACTCCTTGGGTGTTTTTTATTATACATATGATTTGGCAGAAAGACGGCCACTGGAAGAAAGAGAACAATAACCAAAGTGTCAGTTGTTAATAAGTTTATCGAATCATTTGATAATGAGCATACAAAAACATTGAATCAGATTCCTTGCGCAGGTCGCATTGAAATCTCATTTTTTTTTTTTTTACTTTTCATAAACAAAAACTACTTAAGACACAGCATTCTACCTATCAAAAGGCGCCAGTTCACCGTAAGTCACATAACTATGTGAAATTTCATGACTCTGTTGTGAATACTTTCTGAGTTCTGGCCCGGAAACGAAATCTTTACACCTGGCCAGCCAAACACCCTGCCGCCCAAATCAACTCTACGGGCGGACACCTATTGATCCCAATGATAACAATACCCTCCTCTGACTTTGTCAGGTGGAGGGTAAAAAGTATGAAGGACGTCACTGTACTGAAGCAGTCAGTGGAAACAGCTCATAATCCCATTACCAAACGCAGTCCCCTTTAAGCAGAATATTATTGCGTGTCGGTAAAAAAAAAAAAAAAAAAAAAAAGTTAAAGAATATCGCACTGAAAAGTTGAATGGAGCTGCACATTCAGCAGTGACCTCGATTTTCTTAGATTATAAATATTTCTCGTTGCAGAAATATCTTGAAATCATGCAAGGGAGAGAAGCAGTTATACTCGTACACTCGCACATTCAAGCGATCAGACTAACGCAAAGTAATTTAGTGCTGTTCCCACCCCCGTATATGGAGAGATTACACACCATTTAAGCACTTACTTTGATATACAAGCAATTATTTTGAGAGCTAACCTGTAATATGCAACAGTAATCATAACTTCTGCATTTTTTACTGAGTGTTTATTATGCTTTCATGCGTGGAATGGTTTCTCACATGCATCATCACTAGTTTCACCACCACTTTACTCGTACGCCTTCACATACTCACAGCAGTACCACTACCACCGCACACCAGTCACACACACCACACACTACTGCCAGTACCACCAAACGTCACCACCGCGTCACACCACGACGTCACATCACCATCACCTTATACCACAACCACCACCACCATCAGCTCAAAACATACCACCACACTCTTACACCTCCACCACCACCACCACCACCATCACCATCATCACGTATTACCATCACCGTCACTACCACAATCACCACTACACCACTACCACACACCACCGCTACCACACACAGCCACCACACTACACACCACATACCACCACCACACCATACCGTACCTACCATTACCACCAACCATTACCGCCTCCCGTTCTATCGCACAAACCAGTTCTCTCTTTTCTCTCTTTTTTTTTCATTCTTCCGTCGAGAGCGTTTTCCTTTTCACCTCCCTACAACCGGGTCTTTTCACGAGTACCCCCTCCAGACTCCACAACAGTCCATGGCCGCTCCGTCTTTCACTCCTCAGGGGCTTTTGTGAGGATCCTCTAACTTTTCCTTTTCTAAACTTTTATAGTAGTCGTTACAACCCCAGGCTCATCTGAACGTGAACCCGGTCGACTACAGGCCAAAGTTGTCATTCCCCCCCAGTTTCCTGTCATTCTTTCAGGGCATAGTGGGGAGGGGGCTGAGGGACGTTTGAATAACCGGGCAGCTCCACCACCCGGGCATATCGGTACCACCACAAAAAGGCGTCCCTCTCAAGCACGGTAGCAATGTTGTAAAGATATATGATTTATACTGAAATTCGTGAAGCATTTGTATTTTGTAGCGCTGTTGGAAGAGTACTTTTTAAATCATGCTGAAGACTCTGCAACGTTAATATTCTGTCGCACTGTTCAGGGATGCTGTGTGATTTGTGATGGAAATTTTATTGCACAAATTCCAAGTAGGTTGTTATAAGGATGCTTTGTGATTTATGTCGAAAACAAATCTTTCTTTTAAATCCTGTAGCACTGTTGTGAGGACACTTTTGTATGTGTTAAATTCTGTAGCATTTACATTGCATAGCTACTGCTCTTTTAAGAATGCTATGAGATTTATGTTGAAATTTTCAGGCTTTTATTTATAGATTCTGTGTATGAAATTAAGCCTGATTGATTAACACCGAACACTAATAAGAATCCTTTACTGAGTTTGTGGACTTGGCTGGGGCTTCATGAACACAGGTATTGGAAATGTTATAGCCAGATCGCGTAGCGCGGTCGAGAAAGCTTCATAGGTTTAAGGCAACTGTTGTAAGTACAAATCCTGAAAAACTTGGCTTAAGCAATTGTTTCGATGCCGACCAAATACTTTTTGTGTGTAAAACGATCTTGTACAATTGCGGCCAGGAATATCGCCCCACCTTTAAGACGAACAATTATGATACAATTATATGTTATTCTGAAAATTTATTAGGTTCCGAGGAGCGCGTCTCTGGGTTTGAGAAATTATTGTTCATTCTCCCTTTATTTGTTGTTGTGAAGTGCATCGATGTTAGTATCCGCAATAGTACAAAGGCAATTACCATTCTCCAGCGACCCTGTACCTAACTTGTATAATCCCATTTGAAGGAATAATAATAATAATAATAATAATAATAATAATGTATTAATAATTCTGTTACGATCCTCTAGAAATCTTGCCATGATAGCATATAAACCATGTACAGTCGCGGTCACTAATCCTTTTACACCTCTTGGATTCCGAACTAATAAGGTGATTTTCGAACGCCTCTCAACCTCAATTTATTATTACCGGTTCATTTAGTAGAATTTCATGAGACCCTGGCGCATTTCGAGATAGGTGGAAATGAACTATTGACCGCAAATGTACGGATCTTAAGACATTCACCACTTCTATACACTTTTTCTTTTAGTCTTATCCCTGCTGACACCAGATGACATGGTATTGATTAAGGGACCTCTTGTATTGAAGGGGTATACGAAGGCTCTATTTGACTTATCCAATACAGAAACATTTTCATGGTGAATAAGTGAATAGAAGACGTCATCGTAGTGGAAAAGAAAAAAACTCACAAATCAGTACAAATCCTGTCACAGTACTAAAGAAACCTTGTTACCATAGTTTACAGCCATGTACGAAACCTGAACTAAAGAGTACAGTTGATTAATCATGAACAAAGCCTTGTCACAGACCTCCGTGCAAATCCTGTCACGCCATATTTGATACTCCGTCTGGAGCTTGTAGAAATCCAGCTAAGGTACGTATAAAAATCTTAATCAACAGCCATTTCAATCATTAAAAAAAAAAAAAAAAAAAAAAAAAAAAAGCTGAATTCTGCACCCTTCATCCCGTCTCGATGGAAGCGGAATCCCGTTGCAGTCTAGTATAAACCACATAAGAATCCTAAACAAAAGGCATAATAAATCCTGTAGACAAAAGGCACATTAATCCTGCCAAGAAATCCCGCCACAAAATTTTCCGTACAACAAAACATCCCAGTCGCGAGCCTGTAGCAATCCCTGGCCGGCCGTCATATCAGCGCTAACTCCATTTTATTTTTTCCCCAGCACATACATTTTTTGCGCCCTCCTCTCCATTATCCGGGCGGCGCTGTTAATTAAATACCCTGGCGTATCGGATTGCAGGCCCCGCTTCATTTGCCAGCTCGTCTGTCTGGGGGGTTCAATTTCCCAGTTTCGGATTTGCTAGTTTGGTCCGCATTGATCCGCCCGTGGCCTAACTTACCCCACCCTCATCATGGCTCCAACCCCGCCCTCTTTTCCAGCCTCCCTACTTCAGACTTGCTCAGACCTTCCTCCTTCTAGCTTCTTTTCTGCCTACTTTTCTCCTTTTTTCCTTCCACCATTTGTGTCTGTTTATCTTCTTTCCTATTTTCTCCTTCCACCTTTTCTGACCCATCGTCTTCTTTCCTATCTTCTCCTTAACCAACCCCTCATTGCACTTTCCTGTCCCCTTCTCCTCTCTTCCTTAGACATGCTTAGACATTCTCTTTCCTTCTTGTTTTCTGTTTCACGCCTACCTCCTTTCTTTCTTCTTCTCCAACTAACCTTCTAATTATTTTCCACCTGTTTCCTTCCTTAGTCTCTTCCCCTTCCCACCTCAGACTTGCCTACCTCTTCTCTTCTTTCCTACCTGCTTATCTCTTTACGTTCTTTCTTCCTTTTCCTCACTAACTTTCCTCTTCCTTTCCATCCTTCATCCTAATTCAACCATCCATCTGCATTTTCATGTCCCCTTACTCACTCAAACTTAGACTTGTTCTCCCTTCCTTTTCTGTTCTTACTTTTTTCCTGTCTCCTGTTTTTCTGTTTTTCTTCTTCCCTACCTCCCTACCACCAAATTGCCTCTGTTCCGCCCTGCCCTCTTTTCCTACCTCACTTATATTTACATACAATATTCTCGTTTCCCCTTGTTTTCTGCTTATCACCATTTTTTCCTTCCTACCGGCATTTTTCCTTCTCTCGTGCCAGCTCGTTTTCCTTCCACCCCGCATCTTTCCTCCCCCCCTCAGGCTTACTTTTCTCTATCCTTCCTGTTACTTATATACTTTTCTCTCTCTCTCTTTCTCTCTCTCTCTCTCTCTGAGCACTTCTGCTCTAATCCTTCAATGCCATCACTACGAGAGGTGTCTTGTAAGCTAAATAAATTCGTCTGGCGATAGCAAGACTTAATTCCTTCACTCCTTTGAAGGTTTTTTTTAAGCCTAGGAAACTATTTTTGAGCTAGTTGGGTTAGAAATAGCCTTCATTAACCTCCTCATTACTAGAATTTCATCTTGACTATAAATTGTTTGGTGGGAGCGAGAGAAAAATTTAAGGGAGTGATTCATAGATTAAGTGTAAGAAAAAGGGACACCGTACTGAAGGGGTTAATGGAAATCTCTCTCTCTCTCTCTCTCTCTCTCTCTCTCTCTCTCTCTCTCTCTCTCTCTCTCTCTCTCCCTCCCATACATATCACACCAAACGCATATACCATACAGGTGAGATTCTTATGTAATTTTGTGACAAACAACAAACAGACAGCCTGACTCACAGAAAAAAAAAAAAAAAAATATTCTGCTGAGAGTAATAGTTTCTCCTGGAATGCAACGAAGCGCAACATTTTCTATCCTGGCGAACGATACATTTTGTAATTTTTTAGTTTCATTCATCAGTCTTTCTATCCATTTTTATCATTTCCGTCACTAACTGAGGTACTTATTTATTTGCTGGGAAATACGAGCATGGACGCTAGGTAAATTATGCATAAACCCTTTTCCATTTGTTATCAAAAATTAAATGTGAATAATTGTATCTCCACTTCTTTATGACTGGTACTCACTTCCTTCAGGGCCAAAAACTCTTCTGGAAGACTACTGTACAGTTGCGTGGCAGAAACTGAATGTGTCACAGTATCCCCCGTTCTTTCCAGATATTACTAAGCACTTCTTCATTGTCTCGTTTCCTAAAAAGGGGTCCAATTATTGTTTATTTATATATATATTTTTTAATTAGTTTTGTTGAGCTATATCTTAAAGCACAAAAAAGCATGTTTCCAAGAACACAGAACAAAGTATGATAGGTATATCCCAACTTTTGAGATTCACATACAGTACAATCAAACACCATACTGTAGGTGCTGGAGAAGGACGCCTTCACGTGGTGGCACCGATATAACCGGGCTGCTCCGATACCTGGTTTTACAAGTTTCTCAGCTTCCTCCTTATCTCCCGAAAGGAGGATGGTAAACTATAGGAAAAGGGTAGCTTTAGCCCCGCAGTCCACTAAGATGGTGTTTGGATGATCTTAGGACCTCATCATCAACAATAACAATAACCCAGAACAACAATAACACAGAACAAAACCCAACACAGCAAGAGTAACATCAGCTCATCAGCACAAAAGCAACACTACACCGCCACAATAAAAACCCTTAATTCCTCCCTGACACGTTACTCATCCTTGTTGCCAACTCAGAAGAATCAAGCATACTGAAATGCTGACGAAGATAAGGTACTGTACTCTCGTTGGTTTAGGATGCAGTTTAGCACCTCTTCCATGGTGAATTAATTTACATGTTGCACCTTAACCCCAACAATCAGGTGACTTTTTTTTTTCATTTCTTTTCTCCAGATGATCTTTTGGGAGCAATGTCTAGCAGTGAGGGGCTAATGAAGGCAATACTTCCAGTTCGAAAAGTCTATTGTAAAGTGAATAAAATTGTGTGGAAATAGCAGACACATAATTTTAACATGTCAGCGGATTGAAAGGCTTAATATTCTCCTCCATGATGCTGATGTCTTTATAATAAGGACGAAAGTTAGATACATAATATACATAAATATATATATAGAGCTGGTTGAGGTGCGAGGAAGCCTTCTGATTCGATGCATTACGAAATGGGATACGTAGAAACAAAGATGACGGGAGAATGAGGAAAACAAGAATGAGATGGACAAATATAGTGGTGGGTGGAGGAAGAATGAGGTGCAGGGGTACAGCGGATGGGTAGATGAGGGAGGGCAGAATGGATTAGAAGAGCCAGTGGTGATGGAGAGGACTAAAGGCGTTTTTGTCGGTACCAGCGTGGATGAATTAGAGGATTGGACCCCTGGCAGCAGACCGAGAGAGAGAGAGAGAGAGAGAGAGAGAGAGAGAGAGAGAGAGAGAGAGAGAGAAAGAAAGAGACAGAGACAGACAGACAGACAGAGACAGACAGGCAGGCAGATTAAATGATGATATTAACACCGCATTCCCAGGTGGAGATGGAATCAAAGGTGGAAGTTTACGTGTGCCTGAAAAAAAATGAAACTATATTCGTTTTACTCAAACTTGGCCTAAAATTTCCATCTCTCAGTCTTGAATATTGATTGACAATAGATTAACACTAGAAAATGATTCTAGTCACGAAGAAGTACTTTGGAAAGGGTGTAGAGTCGAAGCATTTCTTTTTTTCTGTAACATAGCCACGTGAAACAATCTGCTAGAAAAAATTGGGACAAGTTAAGATGAAATGATACTAAATATGTCAGATGGATGGTTATTTCTAGGATTGTGTTGCTGGATTAATACGCGGAATTTTGCTGTGTTTGGGCCCTAGCAACAGAGACTTTTGGGATTAGTAAGAGAAAACAAGACAGCATTTAAAGAACACACCACCACTGCAAACACCACGCCAATACACAGCACAATATTCTCTCATAGCATAAAACGACAGTGCATCATAACACAATACAGCACCACAAATACCACATCACTACACCTCCTCATCACAAATACCACGCGCCACCACGACACAACACAGCACAGCACCACCACATCAGAGCATCACAAGAACATACCACCACCTCAAACACCACGCCATCACACAGCACCACAGCTTTCCATCGTAACCAACCACCACAACATAACACAGCACCACCACATCACACCACCGTAAGAACACGCCACCACTGCAAGCCCCGCAACCTACCACAGTACCACAGTATTCCAACGTAACCCACAACTGCAACACAACACAGCATACTATAGCACAGCGTCACACACACACACACACACACACACACACACACACACACACACACACACACACACACACACACACACACACACACACACACACACACACACACACACACACAGGCCCCACGACTTAACACATTAGCTCGGCATTTCTCCTTAGCACACCGCCACCACAACGTACCTTTAAAAACTCAGCACCACAACACAGCGTACAAGCATAGCACCAGAACAAAGCTGCATTACATCACACAAACACAATTTAACGTCTCGAGAGGGCACATCGATTGAACGCCTCAGTCGAAACAGCACTAGCTTCAAAAGAACACTGCATCACAACATAAACAGGGACACAGTACAACAATCCCACAAAACACAGCACCACAAGACACGACACCACAACAAAGGTAACACATCGCCACAGCTAAGCAGCGTTAGACCACGACACAACACTGCAAGACCAGAGCACCGGAGCACCCCAACGCGGCTTAGCAACAACAGGGCACAACACAACACAAGAGAGCACCTTCAACCTGAGAGACACTATGGCAACGGTGACTTTTCACCGCCCCATTGATTTCTCGTCCATTACACCTGTCATTAACTCTCGCTCTCACTTCACCTTTCCTCACCTGACCTCTCTTCACCTCCCTCCTCTCCTCCTTTCTCTCCTTTCCTCCCCTCCCCTCCCCTCCCCTCCAAAGGCCCAACAGATCTCTTGCTGAAGAGAGAACCTGTATTTTTTTTTCTTTTTCTTTTTTTCTTTTTTTTTTCCCACAGTGGGGGCGGAGGGACGTTGGTTACAAGATTGTGACAACGTGAGTTAACTTTTACCTGGTCGTGGTGTAGTGGTATGCTGCCTGGCTCTCACCTGAGAGTCCCGGGTTCGATTCCCGGCATATTGGTAATTTCTCTGAAGATCTCTTGCTGTTTGCTTTCTTTTGTATTCATTTGTATATCCTTCAAAAGTCGCTGTCTCCAAAGAAGCCGTCACCTGCCGCAATTACCCATTTTTCAGATATTCTTGTGTTCCTGTGTAGCAGACAAAAAAATACGAAACGGAAATGACAAACAAAAAACAACAAATAATGTATTCGCCATTTTAACTTCCGTTACATCAGCAGCCACAACACCATCACAACCACAACAACAATATTAGTTTTCGACTGCTACTTTAACCCTCCATTTGCATGTAATCACAATAACAACATTGTTAAAATTGCAGCACCATGAAAAACAATAATATTCGTAGCAAAAACAGCCGCAGAAACCAGCACCTGGAACAAAAACAACCAGCAGAGTAGATCCTAACTAAGCCAACACGATCATGGATGCAAGCAGTGTAAGCTCACCTCACCTCCACCACAAACAACATCCATATTCTGTGTGACCAGTGTTTATATATAAACACGAGTCTATATATACATACTGCATCTATATATACAGCGTTTGTACACAGCATTTCTATATACGGCATCTATATATACACATTCTCTCTCTCTCTCTCCCTAAATATATGTGTACTGTATATGTCAATATCTATCTATCTGTCTGTCTATCTACCTGTATATCTATCTATATAATATACAGTATATATATATATATATATATATATATATATATATATATTCACACACTTACCTAGTGAGGTGCTATTCAGAATCCAGAATTTTTTTCAACATAATCTGTAAGAGTTTCATATTTGTTCGTCATAAAAGTGGAGTTGTATTCCTGACCACATCTGTACATGCAGCACCAAACAACACAAGAACTATAATAGAAATAAGCCACGACGAAAAACAAGAAGAGTAAGAATAAGAACAATTTCAGTCAACAGCGTAAAACATCAACACACACACACACACACACACACACACACACACACACACACACACACACACACACACACACACACACACACACACACACAATATATATATATATAATAACAATATATTAACAGCACTATGATCCTGAACCAACGACGGATGAAAAACAACAGCTACAACATTACCATAAATACTCACAGAAATAATAACCTCAAAAGACAACACCAACAGTAACAACAACAACACTTCTTAACCCCTTCATTACGATGATTCTTTACTACCACAACAGGACAGTATTTTCCTTCATGAAAGACCTCTCGTACGTCAGTAATTAGAAACAGTGGCTATTATCTCTACCATAACGCAGTCCTTATTTTCTTGTTACGACGGCAGTGCGATTTTCTTCAGCTCCTCAACGTCCTCTCGTAGTGAAGGGGATAAATTCGGAAAGTCTGACATGTAAAGGGACTATTGATCGAGACCGTACAATAAATGCCATAGTTAGGTGGAAATACACAGGAGAAGAAAAACACAGAGAAACGGCAGTAAACAGAGAAGCCATAAGAAATTATCTCCACTCATCCCTCTCACTGTGAACCCTCCCTCTCCTTGTCTTTCTCCACTCCCTCCTCCTCCCCCTCCCTCTCCCCTACGTTTTACCCTCCCTTCACCCTCGCCCCATTCACTCATACCCCACTCAACAACCTTTTCTCATTTCCCCTTCCTCTCCTCCGCCCCCCCCCCCGTCTGTCTGTCTGTCTGTCTGTCTCTCTCTGTGTGTGTGTGTGTGTGTGTGTGTGTGTGTGTGTGTGTGTGTGTGTGTGTGTGTGTGTGTGTGTGTCCTATTATTAAACTTCTTTAATTATAAGGTAAGTCTTGCCATTAATATTAAAGGAAAACCACTTACATGCGAACCCCAGTAAGGTCTCCTCTCTCTCTCTCTCTCTCTTTCTCTTTCTCTTTCTCTTTCTCTCTCAGCGGTATGGACGGTGGTGAATCAATGAACTCCTAGCTACCTGGCCCTTCGTAATTAAGCCTTTTACGTAAAATATCGATGGCGGCTCGAGGCCAGGTGAGGCAGGTGTGGGTAATGAGGCAGGCAGGGGGTGAGGCAGGTTTGGGTGAGGCAGATGGGGTTGAGGTAGGTTGAAGGTGAGGCAGGTTTAGTTAAGAAGGTTGGAATGAGGAAGAGAGGGATAAAGTTAGTAGTAGGTGAGGCAGGTTGAGGTGAGGCAGGGAGGGGATGAGGCAGGGAGGGGTGAAGTAGGGTAGGTAGGGGGTGAGTTAGTTAAAGTAGGCAGGAGCGTGGTGTGTAAGAGTGAGTTAATTTAAGTATGAAAAAGATAGGTACGAAGGAAGTCAGACTTCTGTTGATGTGTAATAGGAGGGCACGGAGGCTGGCTAAAGGTAAGGAGCGAAGGGTAGAGGCATGTAAGGAATGATTGAGGCACGTAAAGGGATAGGCAGGTTGGGAGTTAGGCAGGTCGGTTGTGAAGAAAGAAGGTAAGTAGGTGAGGAGGCAGTTTAGACAAGCAATGGGGACAGTAGGAAGATAGGTAGATGAGGAGGCAGTTTAGACAAGCAGTGAGGATAGTATGGAGACAGGTAGGTAGGTAGGTAAGTAGATAGGTTGATATTGGAGTTGCGTCGATTGTGAGGCAGGGACAGGGGTAGGTAAGTAGATTAATAATAGGGCCGGTCAGGATACAGTGACTGAGGTTGTTATGAAATGTACTAAAGCGTGGGTACCATGGCGTGTAGACAGGTAGTATTACTAGGAGGTAAGGGTAATGTAAGTTTGGAAGCAGGTAAGTAGCTAGGTGATACAGCAGGGGTGAAGCAGGTAGGAAAGGAGGGGTGAGGTAGGGAAGATAAGTACATAGATTGATAGCTCAGGTAGGTAGTCAAGTAGGTAGGGCAACTGGAAGGCAGCAGGTAGATATGAAGTGAAGCAGAAAGAGAAGTAGAGAGTGAAATAGGGAGAAATGAGGAGAATGAGGTAGGTAAGGTACATAAACAGGGAGGTAGCTAAGGCAGGTAATGTGGTAGATAAGTAAGCAGGGAGGTAGCAGAGGCAGGTAGGCCCTATGTTGTAGGTAAGCAAGCTGGAAGGTATCAGGTAGGTAGGGAAGAAAATAGGAAGGGCGGTAGGGAGTGTGCTATTTAATTAAACAAGCGGTGAGGTAGGTCACGAGTCAGGGAATGGGGTTGATGGGATATATATAGAATTGTGGGTACTGGGGTGGGATGTGTGGAGGCCGGAAGGACAGAACTACAGTCACGAAGGCTCCCATGCACCTCTTCCTTGGCCATTTATCCTGTTTGATTGAAAGCTTAATACTTTCTTATATTGTGGCCATACTAATCTGAGCATCTTTAAAGTATGTACAGTTGCGGACAAAAAATCGTCTCACAGTTTAGTGGACCAATTCTGAAAGTCTAACACAGTTTTCTGAAAAATATGATGTGCTCCGAATACTACATCATTTGGTGTTGAAAGTCACTGCTCCCTGTCTCGTTATTTATCATAATGAAGTGAATCAGCACTTACGTCATTAACTGCACATGGGAAAATTAGCGTGCCATATGAAGAAATTACAATAGTTCTTTCATCATTACTTAGATTTTTATCCTTTTGCGGCTTGTATTACGTTGCTCAATCGCAGAAAACGACAGTGCTACGATTCTGCATCCATTTCGTTGCTTCATGACTAATATCATATTCTTAAGATATGACAACTTTAGGCCGAGTTAATGTGAAAAGAACATATTAAGGAAACGGTGGTAGAAAGTATCTTAAATCCCCTTCCCCCATGTTCAAGAACCGAAGTAAATAAAGCTGCATAATAAAGCTTTAGTAATGCAGGTGAAATTGAAAAAAGTAAGAGTCAGATTTGTAAAAGTGGGTAATCTGATGACTAGGTTAGTTAGGCTGGCAGTAAGGGCGGTGATGAGGCGGATGTGTGATAGACAGTAAGGAAGGTAATGAGGCAGATGTGTGGTAGGCAGTGAGGTAGGTAGTAAGGTAGTAGTGAGGCAGGTAGTGAGGTTGGCAGTAAGCAGGTAGTGAGGCAGGCATTAAGGAAGGTAGTGAAGAAAGGCAATAAGGCAGGCAACAGCCAGGCTGAGGTAGAGAATAAGATAGATAGTAAGATAGGAAGGTAGGCAGTAGGTAGATAGTAAAGTAGGAGGGTGGGTGGTGAGATAGATAATAAGGTAGGAAAGTCGGCAGAAAGATAGTAAAATAAGAAGGTAGGCAGTAAGGTAGGCAATGAAGAAGGCAGTAGGTTAGACGGTTAAGTTAGTAAAGCTAGTAGTGAGGCAGGCAGTGAAGACAGTCAGACAGATACTAAGGAAGGTAGTGGGGTAGGCATCATAAAACGAAATAATTATCATGGCGCAGATAATGAATGACTGGTGGAAGGCAGGTAGTAAAACACAGGTAAATATCGCTAATGAGAAGGCCTCGCAATGAAGCACTTAATTGCTAGGTGTTCTTTTCAGGTGTGGTAATGAAACAGGTGAGATGATGGGTGGGAAGTACATGTAGGGAGGTAGGTATTGAAGCACAGGCAGGTAAAGAAGCACAGGTTGATAATGAAGGACAAGTGATGAAGCACAGGTAGGCAGCGAAGCACACGTAGGGAGGCAGGTAATGAAGTACAGGCAGGGTGGCAGGTATATGAGGAAAGACGGTGAGGGGAGTAATTTGAGACGTAGGGAGCCGAACATAATGATAATAGTAATAATAATAATAATAATAATAATAGTAATAGTAATGGTGACGATATAAATTGTTCAATATTTTCGTTATTAATATTATTATTATTATTATTATTATTATCATCAAACACACATACCCATCAAAAGCCCGTAGAAGCAATTGCAATACTCTCAAAGGTACTGTCAAAGTCGTATTTAAAGCTTTATACTGGTGTGAGTATTCGATGATCCAACGTTGAACATGTATGGTGTAAAAAGGCTCGAAGCTTTTGTACAGCATTTGAAGACGCTGAGTATAAGTGGAAAGTCCTTCAGATTTAATTTTAAAGGAGATATTCAAGAGCTGCACTAAAAAATTGCCTCTACAAAGGGGGCAGTGTGATGATGATGATGATGATGATGATGATGACACTCAAACTTGAACAGATAATGACGATGGTAGTAGTAGTAGTAGTTGTAGTAAAGATAAATAATAATCACGATAACAGCAGTGATACCAAAATGTCAGAAGCATTTGAAGGCCACACCAGTGCTGAAATACACACACACACACACACACACACACACACACACACACACACACACACACACACACACACACACACACACACACACACACACACACACGAGCAGCGCACAGTAGCCATGACCGTAGTAAAAAAAAAAAAAAAAAAAAAACACCTAAAAGCTCTTATGAATGCAAGACGCGGAATCAGATATCATGCCTTAGAGGGTACACAATTTGCATGTGCTAAAACACTCCGGGAGGTTGTGTGTGGTTTGTGACACGAGTACCAGGGGAGGGGGTGGTGGGGTTGCTTGCTTTGGCGTCTTGTTTTTGCTTAGTTGCTTGATTTTGTACTTGTTTAGCATTTTTGTGTGGGTTTGGTTGCTCTGTTGATTTGTGGGAAGAGGGGTTAAGGTGGTGATGACGGTGAGGGTGGTGGTGGTGGTGAGAGAGAGAGAGAGAGAGAGAGAGAGAGAGAGAGAGAGAGAGAGCACCTCCTCCCCCCACGTCCCAGGGTGGAGTGAGGCGACAACAGTGTATGAAAAAGACTCCCTAAGTCGTACACTGGAGGCCCCAAAGAAAGAATTTCCTCTGAGCCCCGCCTGGCGTCCACGGCAACAATGTTAAACTTTTTGTGGCCACGCAGGAGAAGGAAGAGGGGGAGCTTTCTGGGAGGAGGAGGAGGAGGAGGAAGAGGGAGGGGACTTTCTAGGTGGAGGAGGAGGAGGAGGAGGAAGGGAGCTTACTGGGAGGAGAAGAAGGAAGATGATGATGAAGAGAAGATGGTTGTGGAGAAGGAAGTGAGAGTTTTTTGGGAGAAGGAGGAGGAGGAAAAGAGGTTTCTGAGAGGATGATGATGAAGAGGATGAGGAGGAAGAGGATGAGGATGAGGAGGTGATTGTGGTGGTGGAAGAGGAAATGAGGAGGAGAGATATCTGGGACGAGGAGGCGAAAGAGGAAAGGAGCTATATAGGAGGAAGAGAATGATCAGGGAAGGTTTCTGGGAGAAGGAGAAGTGGCGTTTTCTGGGAGCTAAGTAGGGTTGAATATTATCGTCTTGCTGAGATGAATGACGGGGAGAATAATTAACTTTTTAAAATAGCCAGATGTAGTTGAATACTGCTGTTATGCTGTGCGTGGTTAGCTTTGTTCAGTCCTAACGCCAAACTTTTAATTCTGGGAGGACATGCTATTAAGAAACGGTGTTAATATGTTTGGGGCATATTTCAAAAGAGTACAAACCATTAGATCTGCTGCAAACAGCAACAGACCTAATGGTCATTTCGACGCTGTTTGGAAAGTAAATCAACATGAGAAAGTAACTTGTAACATGGAAAGTAAATCGCTGAGAATGAGGCAGTGCGAAGTCTCTTGTGCAAACCAGGATACGCCGGGTAATCAGGATGGTGAATTAGCGGCCCTTTGAAACCTATGACATCGTTCCGACTCGCATTTCGAATCCCACACATACACAACAACCTTCAATCGATGCTCTCGCGTCGTGTGGGAAGAAAAATAGGCAAAACAGAGTATCGCGGTGTTGATATCTCGGTGAAGTTACAGTGCTTGTGTTAAGGACTGGTGATATGAGTGTGAGTGATGACAGTAGACGATATTACAGCTTTGGTGGAGGGTTGTTGATAATGGATAAGTGACGCTAACTATTTCCGATCATATTTCGCCATTCGTGCCAGATACTGAGATACGTTTGGTGGTAAACTTATTGATTTTATATGACTGACATTAACTGAATACAGTGGGAGACGATGGTGTACTTATATCTGTGCTTTTCCCGATCATGCCTGCAAGTGGTACACCTTGATCGTCCGACATCCGTGCTTTCCTGAGTGCTGAGACACAGTTTAATGGTGGCAGTGATTACGTGTAAGTGCCGTAAACTAACCAGAGAAGATGACCGTGTACTTGGAGTAGTGAATTTCTCGTTCACCTTGATCAGCTGTCGTTCGGGGATGCTGAAATGAGTAACGACTACAGTGTTTCTGCGTTATTACAAGGCCACGACAGTGCAAGGTACTGTGAGTATTTTCACGTGTTGATGTTGCATTAACCCTTCGACGGCGATGTGAAGTTTGATACTGGCTTACCTCTGGCGATTTTTTTTAAACTCAGGGACAACAACTCCAGGGAAAAAAATATGAGTTGCTCTGATTTACATATCTGCCTGGAATGAAAAACTTTGTATTTTATTACAGCTAAAGCCAGATGATTCTATTATACTCACAGAAACCCAGTGCAGCAAAGGGACTCATGTCAGCATAAAGTGTGTGTGTGTGTGTGTGTGTGTGTGTGTGTGTGTGTGTGTGTGTGTGTGTGTGTGTTTGTTTATTGATTTATTTATTTACTTATTTTTATTAGGAGGCAGCCACACTTGCTCGAAACATGTAATCAAGAGGACGAAGCGAAGCACGGGGTTAGTGGCGGTGCACTAACAATCTGAATATTACCCTGCGCCTTGTATCCTCTTATCGATCACATGTTTCCGCCAAGTGTGGCACCACCCCAGTATGTATTTACTTCACTGCATCTGTATTTTCTTCTTGTTTTTGAATCGATCTGAATTATATTATTATTTCCGTATATATTTATAATTATTTGTCTTTCTAGTTGCTATAATATTTTCGTGCTTGTAACTGTGTCGGCAATATTTTCTTATTTCCAGTTGTGTCCATAATATTTTCTTGTTTCAGTTTTCCCCAGAAATATTCGTGTTTCTGAGCGTAACTGTAAAACTTTTCTCGTTCCTTCTGTGTTTATAAATTCTCGATCATTTTTTATGTCGCACAGATTGTTCCACGAGGACAGCGTGGGATGGTGTGATTGCCCTTACGTGTTGAGTCTGAATTAGCGTCGGTAGCAGTCTTGCGTGTGCTTTCTGTAATCGCACTGAATATAGTATTAGCCGTGTTTTGCTTCTCTCCAATTTCCTACCGTTCACATGGGTTACTGGATTTTATTTTATTTTTTTCAGTCCCTTCGTTGCGATGACGCACTATTATATCCTCGCTATTGTCAGACCATTTGGGGGGAAGACCTCTTATAGTGAAGGTGTCTTTTGACCCCTCTTTCTACGAAATAAAATCGCCTAACAGTACTAAGAATAAAACTGAAAGACGTCATCGAATTGAAAGGATAAAACATCTCTTCTCCTGTGGGCGGGAGTGCGAAAAGATTACATCAACAATATGCAAGGAACCTGAAGCCGTATTCTGCCTGATATACAGTTTCGCACAGTTTACTTGGAGTCCTCTCGAATTTTTATGTGTATTCCAAAATTTACGCCACTCTCCTTCCCCTTGTGTCCGGCAGAACTGCAAAAGTAAATACATGAATAATATGCAAGGAACTTACAGGTCACCGCCTCTCTCACCTGGCGGGGAAAAAAAAAAAAAAAAAGCGAGGTCGCTGAAAATTGTTGGTGGTTCATCATTTCGTGGCAACTCTTCTTCCCGTCCCAGAGCGTGGTGAATAAATCAGCAAGGGTGGTGGTGGGGGGGACGGGGGGCGCATGGGGGGCAGGGGAGGGTGCATAGGGGGCAGGGGGTGCGGACGGGAGGACAGGGATGAGGATGGAATGAGGTAGGACAAGGCTTGAGGAGAAGGAGTAGATAGTCGATGAGGCTGGGACGTGTCAGGACGGGGTGTGAGGAAGAGATAGGGGGTGAAAGACTGAAGAACAGAAGGGTAAGAGAGAGTTCATTGTGGCAGGGCGTGGCACGAGAACTAGGGATGAGAATGGAGTGAGACAGGACAAGGTTTGAGGTGGGGAAGAAGTAGACAGCTGATGAGGATAGGGCAGGAAAGGACGGTGTGAGATGTGAGGAAAGGTTGGAATAAATGTCACAGGGGGGCGCAAATGAGTAAGATAGAGGAATAAGGGATGAATAACAGAGAGGAAGGCGATTAGGAGAGACGGATGAAGTCTGAGTGAGGCAAAAGCAACTTGGAAGAGAGGCAGGAGTAGACAGTTGCTGAGGATGGGACGGAGTAGGACGGGATGTGAAGAAGGACTGGGATGTAAGAGAGGCCTGGGATGTAATTGAAGAATATATAGGTAAGGAATAGAGAAGTTTATAGCGACAGTTAAGGGAGAGATGAGGCTGGAACGAGGCAGGTCAAGGTCTGAGGAGATGAAGATGTTGAATAGGATGGAAAGGGACAGAAGTGGACGATAGGAAGGGTTGTGTCTAACTGATATGGGGAAGTGTTAAGCGACAGATGAAACACTGACCTGGGAGGGAAGAATAACAGGGCAATGAATGAAGTAAGTCAAGGTTTGAAGAGGTGAAGGAAAAGACGAGGCTGGAACGAGACAGGACAAATTATAAATAGAAAGGGTTGGGAGGAATGATGGGCTGATGAGAGGAGGGTAGGAACATGTGAAACTCTACAATGACAGGCATGAAAGGAATGAAATGAGGGATGGCCTAAGGAAAGAACTGAGCAGGACTAGGTCTGAGGAGGAAAAGAGGTTGTTGTTCTAGTTTGCATATGGTAATTAGAAGCACCTTTTCGTTAGCTGTTTATTATTCATTTTATACGTAGATAATCTCTTTTGTTATGTGCTCTAGTATCGATATATATTTCTAGTATCGCTAAGAAGAGTTAATACGAAGCTTTCTATGCCACTGAAACAACGGCTTCACAACAGAACAGAAGGTATGTGAAAAAATAGTGGGATGACGGGGAGTTAGGATAGAAGGGCAAGGGGTGTACACCCAGAGATATTTGCCATCTCCTTTGTGCCTTACTGTCCTCTTGTGGCTAACATTCTGAAACTGAGAGATGCTTTTTTTTTATGTTTTTCTGCCTGTACATAACTATCTTTAATATAATGTGTCTTGAAGAAAAGTAAATCATGCCGTACAGTAGGTGTGAAGTTGACATTGTGGATTATTAGGCTGTACAAGTGTAAAGGTTGGAAAAGGGAGGAATGAAGACGACGACAACGAGGGCTGTAAGTAGGTAGTTTCGTGGAGCCCAGCCAGGGATCGTAAATTCAGTTTTAAAATTTTGCGCTGGGATCATAATCGTCATTCAACAGCAGGTTCGAGATATATGAGGCTATAGAAGTTTTATTGGGGTTTTAACTTATATATGACTCTGCTTTTTTTTTTTTTTAACAATAAAAGTTTTTGAACACCGTAGGAAAGGTTGCATTTTTGGCTATTTAAGCTCTTCACTCTGATGACGTAAACCCATAAGAATGATAACAGGATGCACGAAGCCCACAAATATATATCACTTATATCATGAGAGACTTTTCAAACCGAAGAATTTAAATATTACCACTTGTACCACCTTCACTACGAGGGGATGTAATAAGTTGAATAAAATCATCTAATATTAATAGGAAAGACCTTGGGCTGAAGAGATTAAGTAGAACTGAGGTTTATAAGCCCAGTATACATGAATGGATTAGTTTTTGTTTCGTTAATTAAGCAACTAAAGTCCTTGTATGTTATGTTACGGTACTGTGTCCACCTGCGTATGAATGCCTCGGGAGTTGGCAAGCTGGGGGTGAGCACGGAAAGGAAGGGTGGAGCGGGAAGGAAAGGGTAGGGGTAGAATGATGGCCGGCGTCACGGCACTTTGTTAATTATGGAAAGGTAAGACTTGTGAATCGGAGATAATGATGGCGGAAAGTAAGTATACGTTGCCTGTCCTAAAAAGATGAAATAATAATGATATTAATAATAATAATAACGGTAAAGGTAAAATGATGGACAGCGTTACGGCATCTTGTAAATAATGGAAAGATAAGACTTGTGAAACGGATCTAATGAGGGCTCAACGTAGTATACGTTGCCTGTCCTTAAAATAATAATAATGATAATAAAAGTAATAATAATAAAGTAGTAGTAGTAGTAGCAATAGTAGTAGTAGTAGTAGTAGTAGTAACAGTAATCTTATAGTAATATTATTCTGGCAGACCAACTTTACCCAGCTTATTTCGCCAAACCTAAGTCTGTCAGACCCAACCAACTTTTGACTGACGGTGTTGGTGTGTCACGACGATAAATGTTTGTGTGCCACTGAAGCATATAATAGTCTACGTACCACCAATTACGGCATACCAGGAAGTGAAGTCGTAAAGGTACTCTAACGTGGCATAAAGAAAGTTGATCAAAGAAATAGAGCTGACCAGAATTTTTACATACATATATTAATTTTTTTTTTTTTTATGACAGGGAGAGTTTTTGTAGCAGAAGTGTGGGGCAATGATTGAAGAGTTGTGATGTCTTTGTCCTGAAAACATAATTTATAATTTGAATGGTACGATCCGGCTTTATAGAAATGGCCAACTTTCCTCCCCATTTTACGATTCCTGTATCCCTTTGTGCTACATCATCTAAACTGATCTTAACTCCTCCAGTCCGGTGACGACTTCATTTCATTCTTGTTTTCCTACGATGTTTTTAGTTTTAGACAGATTTCTTGAATTGGCAGACTTAGCCTAGATATGGCTTTCATTTACCCTTTCACTACAAGCGGTCTCCCCCAAGACCAATAAAATTATCTGGAGGCAGCAATAATAAAGTGGAAAATACGCCATTGTAGTGAAGGAATTAAGTTGTGTAGCCAGGTATAAAACCATTTCACCCGGAGTATATGAGACGATTTTGATTATACAGGTAACATCAGTATATTATGAAAGGGATAGAGTCGAATTGTGGTGAGATTGTATTTTGTGCACAAAAGTGTCTTTAATATCAAAACCTCCAGAAATTACTTTGAAGGAAAAATAAAGAAAGTTTTATTTGGAAATCATGATACACAGATGGCATTATTGTATTTAGAATATAAGTACAACATAATCGCGAGCTGTTAATCAGATCAAATCGATAATACAATTATTGCTTTCTCTCTCTCTCTTTCTCTCTCTCTCTCTCTCTCTCTCTCTCTCTCTCTCTCTCTCTCTCTCTCTCTCTCTCTCAGCGATACATTCAGGGCCACAGTCAATATCTGCGATGCGTGACTACACGTTTTATCGCTCAATCTTGTATGGACGAGGGTACGGCACGACCTTACGAGATTCTCAGGGGTAAACTAAACACCTTTCCTACGAGATATCTTTCATTACTTGTATTAAATCGTTTGGAGATAGTAAGATGACCTGAAAAAAGGGTCATTGTACTGAGACCATTAACTCTTTTGAAATGGTGTCTTCTCTTAGTTAAACAGCACTTGGAGGCCACAGAAAAAAAATAACGCAACATCGTAAGGTTTATCAGAGACTGGTTCAGCCTCTGCAACGGGAGAGAATATCTACGGAACTAAAGTGTTAACCACTCCTCTCCTGTTATTTTATTTAGCTTTGAAGAGACATCGAACTGGAGGATTTAGGTAAGGCCTTCATTAATCCCTCCAGCTCAGAAGTCTCACTTAAACTGAATACCACTGTCTCGTGGTTAAAGGAATAAACTGAGAACAATACGTCACCTGATTGAAGATTTTAAGCGCTGTTTTATATAGCCCTTTTACTTTAACGGGTCAATTCAGGTGTTATGTTGTTGGTAATGCAGACGATTTTATTTTGCTGGTAGATATCTTACAGAACTAGAAGACCTCATGTCTATCTTCGTAACTCTTTATGCTGCGTCGGGCAAACTTCAGCACAGGAAATGAAAGCAGACAAATAACATCAGAATGTTATCAGTATCATCAGTGAAAAGAGACTAAATCCCCACACAGCCACAGTCTCTCCTCTGCCCATATCCCTACACACACATCTCTCCCCTGCCTATAATCCCACACAGCCACAGTCTCTCCCTGCCCATCTCCACACACCCACAGTCTCTCCCCTGCCTTTCCTCGACTTACACAGAACGCTAACCGCCCGATTGATATTAGCGATCATTAGGGTGTGTTGGATTAACCTAATGAGTCCAAACGAGGCATCTCACGGCATTCCCTAAGTGGAGAAGGGGTCGCGGCGTAGGGCTCTATTATTCGGCTGCATTCCTGTTCGTGTTTTGATTCTAAAATAAAAACGCGCGCGAACTAAAAAAGATATTCGTTTCCGCTTTCCAGTGACTATTCCTCGTACTCCTACTAGGTTTTCCAAAGATATACTGAAGCCACCTCTAAGATTCGACCCATGGCACGTCAGCAGTCTACTCCAGCCTCAGATTATACTACTATACTACACACCCTCACACAAACACACCCTCACACTCTTATACCTGCACACATCTTTAACTTAAACACCCTCATGTACCCTCATAGTAACATATACACCCCCATACACCCTCACACTACCATACACACCCACACCCTCATCGTACCAAACACACCCACACCCACATCCTACCTCCACACAATTTCACGGTACCTTGCACACTCTCAGGCCAATTCACACGCCCCATTGATAACATAAAAAAAAAAAAAGAGGCAATCATTGTCAGCTACTGTGAAACTGCTCTTAATGTCTACTAAAATGTGTCATACTATGCACTATTCACGTATGTTGGTTACTATTTGAACAATGTACTGTTGAATAATATACAGCTAACATACGAGTACAGTGAAGTGGGAGGTAAACAAATAAGGTAAGCACGGCCTCCAATGGTGTATCCCTGCCCCATAGAGCAGTGACCCCTCTCCCACCCAGCTTCATTTCCTTACACCCCTGCCCAAAACATCGTCTCCAAGCAACAAGGCACATCAGATCACACACCAATACAAGAAGAACATGGCGACACACACACGCACACCTTTCTCACTCCTCCGCATGCGAGATCCAAGCAAACCAGGTCTCACAGCAACACAGCACCAACTTGGCCAAAATTACCATCTCTTCATCTTGAATTCTGGGTTAAAACAGTAGATTAACACAGAATATTATGCTGGTTACGGAGATGCGCTATGAAAAGGATGTAGTGCCGTAGCTCTTTTCTTTTTTCCTTCGAGCATCTTGAAATGAGCTGCATTATGACTAAAATCTGGGCTAAGTTAAGTCGTAAGAACTATAAATTTGCCACTGCCTCCTCCTTACCTTCGCCGAAACTAGGCTTCAGATGAACCCGATCTCACATCAACACATTATCCAACACAGCTTTCTCACAGCCACATACCAGGTCTCACAGCACCACAGCAACCAAAACAACCTTATCACAACAAACACCACAGCAACCAAAACAACCTTATCACAGCAAACACCACAGCAACCAAAACAACCTTATCACAGCAAACACCACAGCAACAAAAACAACCTTATCACAGCAAACACCACAGCAACCAAAACAACCTTTTCACAGCAAACACAACCCCCGCAGCGCTATCCTAAACCATCATGACTCACAGCAGATTCAGCAGAAGATATCACACCTTCCTCGCAACAAATACCTCCTCACAGAAAAGTACTAGCACAGCCTCTTCTAACAACACAGCCTTCTCACAACAAACACGGCACTGGGGCATCCTTCTCACAGCAGACACAGTACTGACACAGCCAACTTGTATTAAGCTCGACACCCCCACAGCCTTCTCACAGCAAACAGCCAGACAGCACTAACATATCCTTCTCACAGCAAACACAGCACTAACATAATATTCTCGGCAAATACAGTATTAACACAACCTTCTTACAGTAAACACAGCACCAGCATAGCTTCCTCATAGTAAACCTAGCCTTCTCACAGCAAACACAGCACTAAAACAACCTTGTCACAGCAAACACAACACTAAAACAGCCTTCTCACAGCAAACAGCTCTAAAGCAACCTTTTCACAGCAAACAGCACTAAAACAGCCTTGCACAGCAAATAGCACTAAAACAGCCTTTTCACAGCATACACAGTACTAAAACAGTCTCCTCACAGCAAACACAACGCTAAAACAGCCTTCATACAGCAAACACAGCACTAAAACAGCCTTTTCACAGCATACACAGTACTAAAACAGTCTCCTCACAGCAAACACAACGCTAAAACAGCCTTCATACAGCAAACACAGCACTAAAACAGCCTTCTCACAGCAAACGCAGGACTAACATGACCTTCTTCCGACAAACACAGCACCAACACAGTCTTCTCACTGCAAACACAGCACTACCAACCTGATCACAGCAAACACAGCACTAACACAGCCTGGCACCCTCTTCCGCCGCACGCAGTCCCTTCTCACAGCGGCTGAGGTATGGATCTGTGCAGCACTTGGTCAGTTGGTCACGTTGCGTGCATCATTCTCTCTCTCTCTCTCTCTCTCTCTCTCTCTCTCTCTCTCTCTCTCTCTCTCACACACACACACACACACACACACACACACACACACACACACACACACACACTCAGAGAGAGAGAGAGGCATCAACTTTTTCCTCTTGCATTATCGTAGGGAAATTTTATGCAAATGACATTCCACCTTTGCAACATACAGAAGCCAACTTTTTTCTCCTTCTTGTCTACTTTCATTACATCTTTCTGTGTAAATTCTGCTCCACCTTAATAGATTCTGTATAAATTCTGCTCCACCTTAATTTCTTCCACGTAAATTCTGTCTCACCTTAATAACTTCTATGTAAATTCTGCTCCATCTTAATAAATTCTTTGTAAATTCTGCCCCATCTTTATAACTTCCATGTAAATTCTGTTCCGCCTTAATAACTTCTGTGTAAATTCTGCTCCACCTTAGTAACTTCTATGTATATTCTGCTCCTCTTTGATAAATTTTTTGTAAATTCTGCTCCACCTTGATAAATTCTTTGTCATTTCTGCTCCACTTTAATACCGTATGTGTAAATTCTGCATCATCTTAATAACTTCTATGTAAATTCTGCTTCTCCTTAAAAACTTTTCTGTAAACTCAGCCCCACCTTCATCAGCACACGAGCCATCCTCCTCGTATGTAATTTTGGAAGGACACGGAAGAACACCGGCTTCATAAAAACAAGGACTCATTTATGTGCATTATTTTCATTTTTTTTTTTTATCAGCTCTTGTCATGAAAACTTTACTCGATGTGGCTTTGTTGTTGCCATCTGCGTAAATGTACATAAAATATTACGCGATTTTGCTTTTGATAAAGTTCTTAAAACTGCACTCTGTATTTTAAATAGTGGAGTGGGAGTGACGTAAATACCTTGAGTGTGGGTCCTTAAACCCTTCAGTCCGGTGACGTACGTTCTACTCGTAATATATTTTTGTTTCCTCCAGTCGAATTTATACTTCATAATAATATCTAGAATCATAAAGCAAGGTTGAAAGCATTAAGTAGATGCGGTAGCATAGTGGCCTAAACATGGGGCTTTGCTAAAACCACTAAAGCCCAAGGCCATGAAACACTTCGTTTCCGAAAGTCGTTAGTAAGGGACAGACGGGCAAGGCCGCCCCTAGAACTACTACATCATCTTTATATATATATATATATATATATATATATATATATATATATATATATATATATATATATATATATATATATATATATATATATATATATATATATATATATATATATAGTATATGTAATCATCATCAGTCGTTTGAGTGTCCACTGCAGGACCGGCCTATCCCGACCTAAGTGGGGACGATACAGCCACTGAATCTCTACCAAGTGGCTTAGGCTGTTTGGTAGAGACTGTATGTAGGGTGAGAAGTGCTTGCAAGTGTAATTGTAGTATTGGAGTGGCTTTGGATGTGTGTGTAGTCTGAACCAAGTGTAATAGGCCCGCGCAAGCCGACCGGGTGCAAGCATACATTATAGTACGCAACACTGGTTCAACCGTAGCACCCCTTATGTCCGCCAAAGCAGTACGTGGCCGGGTGAACACTCCCAAAGTTTATTACCCCGGCGGGGCGGAAACCCTCGTTCTCCCATGTATGAAAACGCACACTCTTCCACTGTACCACAGAGGCTCTCTCTCTCTCTCTCTCTCTCTCTCTCTGTAGATAGATAGATAGGTAGATAGATAGATAGATAGATAAATAGATAGTTGGATAGACATATAGATAGATAGATAGGTAGATAGATGATAGATACATAGATAGATAGGTAGATAGATAGATATAGATGGATAGATAGATATATACATACATATATACATAGGTAGATAGATGATAGATACATAGATAGATAGATAGGTAGATAGATAGATAGATAGATATAAGTTGCGTCCTGAAGTTTGGAACTCGTGTACACAGCAAGGTCGTTGCTGGGACTGGCGCCTTTGACAAGTGGACAACCAAGGGCATAACAACAGCACAAGAATTCATACATTACAGTACTTATAGGGTTGAAATAACATGGAATCATAATATGGGCTCTGGAGATGCTAGCATATACAGTCTGAGAAGCCTTCCCTAAACTGAATAAAAATCCCTGGCTATAACAAGAATGAAGCTGAGCAAACTTAGTCCAAGTGACGAGGGTTACAGAATCCGGAAGAGCGGGGGACGGAATCGTGAGCAGGTGTTGATGTGGCACGCTCGGCCTCCACAGTACGCGGCGGAATCGATGTTTAGTGTTACATCGCGTGAAGCTACGCTATAGTTAGCACGCTGGAGAAGGTCAGCCCGGGATTTACGGCCAACCGGAATTTAGTTGAGCCCGCCCTGTCGTCGTGTGATCAGCCCGCGACGAACGACATTCCCTGGGATTATGTGGAGCGAACTGCTGTGGATTATATTAACTGATGGTAATTTGTTGGCATGTGTCATTTTAGCTCAGCCTGCATCGTCGTTGTTTCTTATGGCTGCATCGAAAGGCCTCTCCCAAGGTTATGAAGAGTAAACCGTCGTGAATTTCTTTGATCAGGAGGTTTTAGAGTGCAAAATGTCGTGTGTTTTGATATTAATGACGAAAATAACGAAATACAGATATAATTGCAATATATTTAGCTGAGTCCGCCCCGTCCTTGAGTAGGCTAATCAGACATTCCCTGAGAGTATGTGCAGCGAATTGTCACCGATAACATTAGCTGATGGTAATTTGTTGGCCTTTATTAGTTTAGTTGAGTATGTATCTTCGCTGTATCATTAGGATGCGACGAGCGATATTCTCTGAGATTCTGGGGAACAAACTTTTTTGACTGTAGAGTAAAAATTGTTGTGGGTATAGATAAATATGATGAATTGCAGGTACAGAGAACAGCAGTATATTTAGCTGACCCACCCCGTTTCATTAGCTGATAGTAATTTGTTAACCTATACTATACTTGGTTTACTTGCCTCTGAGGAAAGACCACTCATCCAACATGAGTACTCACTCCATGGTTGCTTGAAATTTGGTAAGTCTTAGTTATGAGGTAAGAATGAATCTCCTTAGTTACTAGTCAAATTTATTCTCTAGTCTGACTACATTGAACGATTTACTGATCTAAAAGAGGTTAGAGATATTTGGCAGATGGGATTAAATGGACTATGGTTGAGCATGCATCGTCATTCTTTCATTAGGCCGTGACGAATGACATTTTGTGACAGCTTGGGAGCATATCGTCTTGAGTTTCGATACAGGTAAATAAAAGTATCGAAGAATAATTAAATTGAACTCGCCATGCTCTTGACCCAAGTTGCTATGAACGAAATGCCACGAGATTTTAAGACACAAGATGGTCTTGGGTTTCGTTGCAACAAGTTAAGAGTAGTAGCTGCGATGAAATAATTAAAGTTGAAAAGAACTGGATAAATATTGGGGAGCAGAAGCACCTGAAAATTCAGTACTGGACAGAAGAAAGCGGTAAATCAACACATGGGTAGCAGAACATACTGATATAACATTGACTATAGTAGAAGACCTTAAGCAACATATTAGGTAACAAGAGGCAAAATATTGGGCACCAGGAGTTAAAACGACATACTGGACAGCAAAAGACAATAAAACGACATACTGAACGGCAGAAAGCACTAAAAGTACATACTAGTCAACAGAAGGCGCTAAAACGACGGTAGAAAGCTAAACGAATTCTGTTGTATTGTCGAATTTATTGAAATAAAATCTGTTAGCTCACCTGCGCGACAGAGAGAGAGAGAGATTGACAGGGAGGGACAGGGACAACGAGGAGCAGGACAGGAACAGGGAGGGGTCGCTAAACGGTGCTAAGAGACTGAGTGAAGGTTAACACTGAGCTGCTAAGCAGGATGAACCACTAGAGCAGAGATTGTTTATTGTGTCCCTCCCCACCCCCACCCCCACACCCCCTGCTCAGGTTAACCCCCTGCCCCCTACCCCTCACAGCAGTCTCATCTCATCTTTCCTAATCCACTCACACGCACATGCTCATTTCCATTCCTTCCCAGCTTACACCTGCCCCCACACATACACCTCATCACACCTTTCATAAGCCACTCACACCCACATTCGCATCTCCCTCATTCCTCATACACCTAAATCCACACCCGAACTCATATCTTTATTCACATACATGCACACACTCACAACTACAACCATGGCTAATCCGAAATCATACACTTAATCCATCCACATTTCTTCATAACTATCCCTCATACACTTATACCTAAACCAACATCCCCATATCACCCACACCCACGTCTCACCCTTCTTTACTCACTCACATAATTTTCTGCATCGTTCCCATCTCCCACAGCTGCTTCCACACCGACAACTACACCCACCTTTACATTTCACACCCCCTCACTCACCCACAGAAACACTTCCAATACCCTTCTTCATTCACCTATAATAAACCAAGCACCTTCATTCACCCATACATTCATCTGCATTAAACCAACACCCGTACTCATATCCACATCTCACCCATATCCACACCCTCATCTCACTCACCTACACATCCTTGCACATCATCCCACTCGTCTTGTCACCCACACCCACAGAACCACATCTCACCCTTCCTCATCTCACCCTCCCTCATCTCACCCCCACCCACACCATACCCCACACCACCCTGGTACCCCTGCACGCCACTCCTCAATGCCTTACACCACCCACCCTTATTACCCTCAATTGCCCTGGTTAGCCACACCCGCAGACTTTATTAACTGCATTATCAACTTCCTTCTCATACCACCTCCTTTATTGTTGCTTCGCCTCGTCTCTTCTTTGCTAAGGCTGTTTCTGTATTGACAGTTAGATGTTGGGATTTTATTTATTTGTCCTGTGAATTTAATCGTCTGGAGTTATTTGAAGTGTTTAGGAATTTAGACCTGTTGTTGCTAACTTAATTTCATACATTTCTCTCTCTCTCTGTCTCTCTCTCTCTCTCTCCTTCTGACACACACACACACACACACACACACACACACACACACACACACACACACACTGGTGGACGGGAGTTCGCGCCTCGCTCACGTTGCGAAAAGTTTCACTGACGAAGTGGGTGGTTACTGTCCCCCTCGAGCAAGGGGACGGGTGTGTGCGTGTGTGAAGGTCGCAGCCTTGCCCTTAGATCGGACTATATGAGCTCTCAGCTCCCTTCCGAGAGGGTAAAAGCTGACGATCACGACCATCAAGTGATCCTGACCGACCCGGTGAATTACACACACACACACACACACACACACACACACACACACACACACTGGTGGACGGGAGTTCGCGCCTCGCTCACGTTGCGAAAAGTTTCACTGACGAAGTGGGTGGTTACTGTCCCCCTCGAGCAAGGGGACGGGTGTGTGCGTGTGTGAAGGTCGCAGCCTTGCCCTTAGATCGGACTATATGAGCTCTCAGCTCCCTTCCGAGAGGGTAAAAGCTGACGATCACGACCATCAAGTGATCCTGACCGACCCGGTGAATTACACACACACACACACACACACACACACACACACACACACACACACACACACACACACACACACACACACACACACACAATCCGTCACTTCACCTTTCACTTTGTCGGACAGGTTCACACGCTTTCATTACCCACCTGAAGAATCTATGCTTCTTTCATTACCTCATAAGCTATTGCCTCGTAACTCTCCTCTCTCTGTAATCAGGCTGTGGATAATCGTGTCATAGGCTACGTGCGTTCTTCTTGTGCTATCGATTACTGGCTTTCCATCATCATCCATCTCATTCTTAAGCAATACACACACTGTTGTTATTACTGCTAACTTTGTTGAGTACTTAACCTCTTCAAATACGATGATGTGCTATTTGTTATATCCTTGCAGCCTCTACTGGTGAAGGAACTAAAATATTCTCTCTTACTTCCTTCACCACGAGATGTCTTCCCAAGGCTGAAAAATAATTATCGTCTGGCGTAAACAAGAATTGAATAAAATAATACATCATCGTATTGTACCGGTTATCTGCTTGTTCACGTCTTCTGTTCGAGACCTCTCTTCTAAGCTTAATATGATCATTTGGGGATAGCATGAATGAAACTTAAATACGTTACTAGAGTTTAGGGATTAATAAAGGTTGTCTTTAACTGTTTGTTCGAAATCTCTCAAGCATACGAAAGTCGTCTGAAAGTCGCAAGAATAAATTATAAAATACGTCACCGGATTGAAGAAAGAAAAAATACAGCTTCACATCGCCGTTTATAGACAGGAGGTTGACGCTTTTTATAGTCTGGATCAGAACACCAAATTCTGCGTAAATCACTTCAAAGCTTCTCGCCTGGAATTCCACGGTATAAAATCCACATAATCTTCGGTGATACATTGTTATTCTTGGCGTCTATTTTTCTCTGTTCTGGCGGAAAAACAAGAATGTAAATTTGTTTTATTCGTGGAGGAGACTAAGAATGAGGTAATAGGGGTCGTTTTCCCATCAGCTTAGGAGGCTTTTATAACACCTCCGAGTTGCGCTGTTTATCGCAAATATCTCCTAAACGAATCGTTGGATCAGTATGGTATTTCAACACAATACTTTTGACATCCGGGCCTAATTTATGACCCTTAAACCATATTGCTATTTATGTTATGTGAGGAGTTTACTCGTGAAAAATAACAGAAAGTCGACTAGTCATGTTGACGCATTCGAAGGAAAGTGTTGCCCCCCAACACCCTCCCAAACTATTCCTTAACTACCCCTACTTCTCCCCCTTCTCGTCCTCGTTATCCCTCCTATTCTCCCCGAGCTCCTCGCCTCCTTCATCACTCTTGTGTCCCTCCCTCATTATCCCAGCACTGTATTATAATGTAAGAATGTTATGTAGTTGTAGACGTATTGATATGATTATTTGCAATGGATGCAAGTCGTATTTCGCGTAGAAAGTACTGTACATCTGGATGATTACGTACATGTAATAGACCTATATGTTTGCAGACACTGTTCGTATGGTCAACCATTGAAAATCACGAATTACAAATTGTATCACTTGTTGCCTGAACCTTCTCGGAGAAGTTATTACTATTATTACAATACTGTGTATTCATCCTAAAATGTGAACATGGTCCAGTTGATATATATATTGTTAAATAATATTACTAATGTATGATAAGTATATACATACTGTCATATTCAAATATTATTTATGCAATTAGAATGAAAAAAGAAAACGGAAGTGCAAAGATGTGAGAGGGATGGTGTGACTGGGAGTGAAGAGGGAAACGGGGAGGGGGTGAACGCGATATTGGGGGGTAGGGAAGGAATGGTCAGAGGGTTGTTCAGGGTGTTAGTGGAGGAGCTACCCCACACAGTCGCACTCGTCCGATTTTGTATAACACCTTAGATTTGATGACTGGATTAGGCTTAATATCCTTCAGTAAACTCCTAATGTAACATATGTAGCAGTATGGTTTAAGGGTCATAAATTAGGCCCGGATGTCAAAAGTACTGTGTTGAAATATCATACTGATCCAACGATTCGCTTAGGAGATATTTGCGAAAAACAGCGCAACTCCGCCTCTGAAATGGATAGTAGTTTATTAATAATAATAATGAGAGAATGCTAACATGAAATTATTAGACATAGACTATTGAGGTAGGGGAAATTGAAAGCCTCCAAAGCTCGTTTTAACGGGAGCCATGGTGGGGGAATATTTAGGGAAGGGTATATGAGAGTCGGGTATATGGTAGCAGGGGTGGAAGTAGACTAAAATGAGGAGAGACAAGGCGAAGAAGTATTTAGAGGGTGTATGAGTGTGGGTGGTTAGCATAAGAGACATACAATAAACCAAGTAAATGAGACTGCGAAGAAGGGTGTATGGCTGGAAGAAAATGAAGAGGATGAGGTAGACCAAGAACGAAGTGGATAGCCATGATAAGGCAGTCCAATAGGGCGAGCAGAAGAGGAGGAGGAGGAGGCAGAATCCGAATGTTCTTGATAGACGTGGTGGGGCAGTTTACAGAGGATGTAGGAAAATAGGGGGGTTGGTAGGAGAAAAGAAAAACCAACAACAAAGTGGAGGGACGTGGATGGGAAGTGTATAATGCATAATGGAGGGCGATTGTTTTGTGCAAGGAAGGGTCATTAGACTGAGTAGGAACAGAAATGGCTGGGAAATCTTTTGTCGCGACCATTCCTTCTCACTAGATGCGACGTCGGGTATTGTGGAGTGATAGAAAGACCAACGACAACTAATTAATGTATAGATGAAAAGTAATGGGTAGACAGAGACAGAAACAGACTGACAGAAGAAAAAGATGCATATATAGATGGATAAAACGGGTAGATAGATAGGTATACTCGTTGACTGATAGATAGACAGATGGATTACCTGAATGACTGATAGACAAAGTGAGTGATAAAGAGAAAAGTAAATAAATAGACCGATAAAGGACGGACGAACGCCGCTACACTCCATCATGTAAATCTAATCTCCCTCTGATATCAAGGATCCTAACAGAGTCATGCTTTACAAACACATGCCGCTCAGATAAACACCCTTGATGATGGGATGAGAGGGGGTGAAGGAGGTAAGTGTATTTAGGCCACATCAGTCTTCACAGTGTGCTGACTTCTTTTTTATTATTTTTATTTTTATTTCATTTTCTTTGCTTGCGGCGTGAGTGGCTAGGTATATGGGAGCTACGGGAGCTTATCTTGGGTTTGTTGTTGCCGGAGAAAACTTTGAAATACATCTTCACCGCTCTAAACCCACGAATTTCACAGCAACTGTTTTCAAAGGGTATACTCTTCTGCCCCACTACTGCCACAATATCAGCCAGTTCCACCAATTTCTCTGTCCCCCACGCTCATTTCTTTACCCTCTGATATCTTGGTGGATATTTTGAACTAATCCTTCCCTGCATTCAAGTCACTGATTCTACAAAACACATTTTCATAAGGTATACATCTCTTCCTCAGCCCCACAGTCCATCAGCATCCCAGCCTATCCCACCCATTTCTTTACCCTTCTTTTGACGATTTCATGACGCGGTGCAGGTCATGCTGTTTTGCTTGGTAGGGAAACCCTCTTAATATCAAGGGATTCACGATACAGTCTCGTTAGAAGCAGTTCACAATTACCCGTTCAGTACTATGAGGCCTTGCTTGTTGGATTCTACCTACTTCCTGGCAGTTTCATTCAGCTCAGGAAAGGCGCTTGGAAATTGTGTTTTATCTCAGTTTGTAACAGTGTTAAGCCCTTTCAGTGAGACAGCGTTTTAGTTATGCCTTGTTAGCTCCAGACGATTAAATTCTGCTCAGGGAAATACTTCTTGCATAAACGGGTTTAGATCAGTCCTCCATGAACCCTTCCGTTTTAGATTTTTTTTTTCCTCGATGTTTATTCTTGCCATCATCACACGATCATAAGCATGGGAAAACCGGCTTGTATTAACCCTCTTAGGGTACCTACATACTGACCCTCTCATGGTCGGGACAAGCTTAGTATCCTACTCCAGCAAATGCCAGATGATTCTATTTAGCTGGGAGAGGAATATCAGTGTCAGTGGAGTTAGAGGCTTGCTACAGTAGTAACCCCGTTAGTGTAGTCGTAACATAAATTTATTCTGCCTCCAGGCGATTTAATTTGGCTTTAGAAGACTTTTCGTATTGTAGGTGTCTTTAGAAATTTCGATAACACATTTTTCTTAGCGATTTATGCTACAAAATTACACTTCAGCATCTTCTGTGCTACTGATGCAGGCTGTGTCGATCCTAAAACGAAATAAACCTTATACCGGAGAATGTTAAGATGCAAAATGGAAAATAAGCCACTGTGAATAGATACTACGAAGCCTGCTAAGCCACCTAAAATATGGGCTATACTTAGGGGTGCATTCTAGGTGGCCTTAGAGGCTTCGCAATACCCCATCCTTAAAGATGTATTTAGCATATTACATATTGACGTTCCCTTGCATCTCGGTTATATAGTTTTAATAGTGACATGGTTGACCTCAGTAACATATAAGAAGTTACTGGGGTGTAATGAGCAGAATAAATCGCTAAGAAAAAGATGCACTACGAGGCTTTCTACGGCACCTACACCGCGGGCCAGGTGAAGACTGCCTGGAGGTGCCTTGACTTCGCGTGGGTTGGAGCACGAGTCTCGCTGCTTCACCTCATCGACCGTGACGTAAGTGCCTCGTTAGTTATTTTCAGCATCTCATTTGCTATATTTATCCCTCTCACTCGTATTTCCACCTGTACCTATCATAAAAAAAATCAGGTCGCATGCTACACTTAACGTTCTGATGCAAAGGGCGAAGTGTGTGTGTGTGTGTGTGTGTGTGTGTGTGTGTGTGTGTGTGTGTGTGTGTGTGTGTGTGTGTGTGTGTGTGTTTATATAAGGGCTACCATGTGATAGAAATATAAATATGACCTTTAGTATTTTGGCTACTCGAAATTATGAAAAACGACACGCTAAAGGATGGTTTGTAATCTGAGGTACAATTAAGGACAAAATGTCACCGAATATTTCACCTCTTCCGCTTGTAACTTTCAGCTGTTCGATAATATTCCCAAGCCGAGACTGGTCTGGTATAATAATTTCTTTGCTCTTCGATAATTCTCTTTTGGTATGATGCGTCTGGGAGGAAAGTGACAGATAGACCTTAAGTGTGAAGTATGCGTAGTGGAATAGTGGACGAATTTCCGTGACTGACTCAACGAATGTAACTGATCAACCTGTGTCGAATGATGATGCTCATTTTGATATCTGTTGGGCTCCAGGTGTTCAGTGTATTTTGTGTGTGTGTGTGTGTGTGTGTGTGTGTGTGTGTGTGTGTGTGTGTGTGTGTGTACCTCGTGTATTTCCTAGATTTAAGTGAAAGCGTGGAGGGATAAAGCTATCAGTAAGCTTATACGTGTTCGCAAGCCTTCTTTTCACAACGCAGCATTCAGAAAAACCTTGCAACCCGGATGTATCTAAGAGCGCTTAAAATATGCTGTGCGTGGAATAATTTTACATATTGCCTGCGGAAAAATGCCATAAACATCAGGGCGAAGAAGAACATTAACTTTCTCATGGTCGGGATATCTCTAATCTTTTGTTCCATCAAACCAGACGATTTTATTCATCTGAGAGTGATTCATTGGAGGCTGAGTGTTAATACCATTAACCTTCTCATGGTCTCTGGATAACTCATTTACTTTATTCCTGCCAAAGCCAGACAATTATATTTAGCAAAGAGTAAGTCGTAGGTTTCTGAGTGTTAGTTATAAGTATAGTTATGATTTTGTCCAAAATTTCCATATTACAACGAGGAAAAATCGAAGATATAATAAAGTTGCCAGTGAAAAGGGCCATATATTCATATACTGCTGATTCACACCTTCGAAATTTGAGGCTTCATTCCAAAGGTTATACCATTCACAAGACAAATAAATTTTTAGAATATTATTAATAACACTGGAGATAGGCATAGTCTTAGTAGTGGAGAGGTATATGAGAGAGGGAGGTGTGAGTTGGGAGCGGGGCAGTGAAATGGCGGGGGACTGGGCGACGTGGAGGCGATTTGTTTGTGGCCACCCCAAACGGGATTGAGGCGTCAGGCAATAGATAGATAGATAGATAGAAATTCCTTGGGTAGAGTCCCGATTAGAAATAGGATAGTGCCAAAGTAGAAGAATTGCCAGCACAGGGCTCAGTGAAGTGGGTAGCACATTCCTTTTCATCATCCTTCAAACCTTTGTAATTCTCCGCTCCACCGCACAGGCAAGCGATCTGTAAATTAACGTGATTACTAGTGTTTGTGGGACGGACACCATTCCGTCTTACACAGTGTCCTCTTGGTGATCTGCCAGCCTGTCATATCTCTCGAGCTGACGTATTTGACCAACAAAATCTAAGGATTCATATCGCCAGATGCATTAGAGGTAACATCCATAAAACTGTAGTGTAATCAGTTATTGGTTGACAGTAACATCACCACCACCACCAATAACAGCAACTACTACTACTACTACCCATCATCATCATCATCATCATCTAGCGCATCGCATGTATTGCCTCAGCCACTACCCTTGTTACAGGTGTACGAAGCACAGAGAGAGAGAGAGAGAGAGAGAGAGAGAGAGAGAGAGAGGATCCCCCAGGAGTCACAGGTGTTGTGTGTGTGACGTGGGTGCTGGTGGTGTAGGGGGGATGCCGCCCACACACCACCTGTTTCCTCTCTCTCTCTCTCTCTCTCTCTCTCTCTCTCCTTCACGACAGGAGGTTTACCCATGGCTATATAAAATCGTTCAACAAACTCAGTAACGATATAAGGAAAACGTAATCTCACTAAACGGCTAAATTTATCATGTGTCCTTGTCCTTCAAAGCTTACTGAATTATAATCGCTTTTTAATATGAGCACCAGTATAGCTTTTCATTACGATCTATCCATTTTTTTCTTTTGTAATAATCCTACTAGTGTAAGGACAAACAGAAGTAGTGATGGGCAGTCAGCTATACAGACGGACGGACAGAAATGCAGAACCAAGCTAGAGACAGATGTGCAGAAACGCGATAGACAGACACAGACTACATAGAACTGATACAGACAGGCAGACAGGGATGAGAACGATATTTATCTGGAGACGGATTACCAAGAAAAACATGCAAGGTAGGATAGATGAGCAGGAAACGAAGACAAGAAAGGGAAGGTGGGGGGGAGGCAAGAAAGGGAAGGGAAGTGGGGGCAGGCAAGGAAGAGTTTTATAGGGAGGGGTGGTAGGGAAGGGGATGTGTAGGATGGGGGGAGGGGATCAGGGAAGGCATCAGACACACACATTGACTGCCTTCGTTTGCTGTTTTAACATCTAAGCCAATTTTATGATAGAATTTCGTCGTCACAGAGTGCTTGCCTTGGTTTGTCGTTTTAACCCTAAAGTGATTTTACGGTAGCAATTCATCACCACCTGTCAGCGGAACTTTTGTGCTGAGGTCGCAGAGTGAGTGCCATAACAGCGAACCTGTTTTTCTCCACTTAACCCATTGATCACAGGAATGTTTTTTATAAGTAGTCCTAAATTTTCTGACGATTTTATACGGCTTTGATTTTTTTTTAATTGGAGGGGTTACATCTTGCCTTAATAAATCCCTTAAGTACGAGAGGCCCTTCATAAGTAAAATCGTCTGGTAGCGGGAAGAGTACGATGAGAGACATATCACTCGCATTCGGAGGTAAGGAAGAGATTGTCGTCCTTTTGCAATTTATTTCCCTCAGTTAGATGGAAAAATATGATGAAACTGCGACTTTGCATTTTTTACAACAGTTCTCCATGACTAGCACCGTATTCTGCTAGTAATCTCATGGTACAGTTTAACATGCAAGATGAAGAGACGGCAATTTTAGGTCAAGTTATAGTGGAAAGAGTACAGTATAACGTCCGCGATACTCCGAAATGTTAAGAGATAAGTCACCCAAGCCCAAGCCCCAAGGTCGTTCGATATCAGCCTAGGGAGCCGATCGACAATAAGGAAGTGAGAGACAGAAGAGAGAATGAGAGAGAAGGCGAGAATAAGGTGATGGGATAAAGAGGGAGAGTTTATTATGAGAGGAGGGGGGGTCAGGTGTTGGGGTCATTACTGAGTAGGGATGAAAATAAAATTAACTAGATTTACGCCTCTCCATTACACGTGGGTCATCAAGGGAGACCATCATTTCTTTCCAAGCCCCAGTCTTCCCCCAGAACATAACCCGCAGTGGTCTGTTTATGATGCTGGGTGAAGAGGAAGATCTGTATTAGTCCATATGAGTTCCACTGCAGGATCGAGCCAACTCCAGGGAGGGATGGTGATAGCCAGAGTTAATCCTTCCTCATGCTGGCGAAACAGGCAAGGGGAAGGGGTGTTTGTAGGAAGTGTGATGCTTGTGGTAGTGGGAGTGTTGTAATGGCTGTATTCGTGTGTGGTAAGTGTCTGTGTATGTCATCAGTAGAACCAGTAGGATACGAACATATGTAAGCATCCATTAAATATTTGGCATGACGTGAGCTCGATCCCAAGCCTCGAGGCACGCATCGCTAGACGAGTACGCTACACAAATCTGACTGGCCCATAAAAGTAAGTTTAAAAATGACTGGGGTATGTTAATATTGAGGCCGCTTCAGTTTCGTGAAGAAACTAATTACATAATGGTAAATATCGTTCAGTAGATTCAGGACATGGGTGGGTTAAGATGAGATCAGGGTTTCAACAGTATTAACAGGCCTATTCTAGGTGACATAGGAGGAAAAAATAAGACTCACTAAAAAGGAGTTGACGTTAGAGTGAAGAACGGAGACAGAGTAAGGCGACATTATTTTTGGAAGAAGAGAACGTTGATGGCAGATGCGAAGGGGCTGAAATTACTGAAAGAAGGAAGGAAGAACGAACAGTAAATTAACATTCTGCGGGAGAATGTGGTTATTAAAAACTGGAAAAAGAAAGGACAAAAAAACAAAGGGAAGGCGGAAGAGAAGACGGGAATGAACGAAAAAGAATGGAAATGATTGGAAAGGAAAGGAAGAGAAAGGAAAGGACGGAAAAAGAAGGGAAGAGAAGGAGAGGACGGTTTTGAATTGAAAGATATAGGATGGGATGGGAATTGAAATGCGTCGGAAGAGGGCTAAAATTAAGGAAGGAAAGGAAATGCAGAGATCAAAGTACACGACAACAACCAAGCTGTTTATTACTGGACCCTTCGGGGCTCGTGGACAAAAGAGGAACGAAAATGCCTAAGGCGACCCCCAAAAGTATCATTGTTCGAATTGACAAAGTATTTATAAAGACTTAAGGAATTAATAAAAATTCTCAACTTACAACTGTGAATATAGCTCAGATCCCTGTGAAGCATCGCCAAGGATTCAGTTATCCATAAGGAAGATTGCTGGAGCCGTCCGGGGGCTCCAGCACGGTCCAGTTCTCTCCTGGTTACGACGAGTGACTCTCCGTGTTAAAATGAGTGACTCAGAGACACCCACGATGGAAGGCTGGCCCCTGCCCCTAGCAGAGTCCGGCAACCAACATTCCTTCTTACGTTTCCACTCTTTTATGCGTTTGAAATTAGTGAGTGACAAGAACAGAGGACAGAGAGTACTGCCCTAGTCCAAAAAGGTTCTGCCACCACCGCGCGCCCTTGCCTATTACGATCCCACCCTGCCCGGCCATGGGTGCCACAGGTGTGTCAGTGGTCGCTTATGACGTCTGTAATTTTAAATGTGTGTGTGTGTGTGTGTGTGTGTGTGTGTGTGTGTGTGTGTGTGTGTGTGTGTGTGTGTGTGTGTTCATACCTACATACGTGGGTACGTATGTACTCTATGTACCTGAGCTGAGCTCAAGGTTATATCACCTGTGGTTCATATTCTATAGATGGGTATCCCGTTAACAACAAGGTCTTCTCCTAAATTGAATTGCATGGTCAGACGTTAGCAAGGACGAGACGCAAAAGAGGACCTCGTTCTGAAAAGGTTCAATGAGACTATAATAATCCTCTTTACTAAGAAAGACCTCCCCCAAGTTAAATGAAATTGTTTGAGGGTATGAAGACTAAAATGTAAAGAAATATCTTGAAACAGGTAACAAGTGATGACAGGCACGATCAAGCTGGCAATGATGTGAAGGCAGAGAACGCGCAGCCGGTGTTAAATTTCCGTGGGGCGTTTATGCATTTAGCTTTAGTGTGCTGGCGCGATGACATTAACAGTACATTGGTGGCCTGAGCTGGGTGTTGTTGTGATAACAGACACGCACTTAAATTATACTCGGCGCTTGTGTGTGTGTTTGTGTGTTTTATTTTGTGAATTTCAACGCGTACTTATTACACTCGCTCTCTGTCTTCATCCAACTCTTGGCTAGCGTTGATAATGGCGTGGAGACTCTGCAGTCCCCCCCCCTCTCTCTCTCTCTCTCTCTCGCTCTCTCTCTCTCTCTCTCTCTCCTCGTCGTCGTCATCGTCGTGTCGTCACCTGAGCGAGCATTACACAACTACCTGTATCACGGGATCTTCACTCTTGGATAAGTTAACGAGGCCACACGGGGGGGGGGGAGGTGGGAGCAGGAGTGGAGAGGGAGGGAGTGAGGGTGAAGTGGTAGGGAGGACTTGAAGGAGAGAAAAGGAGTCCGGAGAGGGGGGAGGAATGAGGAGAGGAGTGTAGAAGGGAGAGGAATGGGGAAGCAGGAAGAGGTGAAGGTGAGGAGAGTTGGTGGAGGGGGAGGAAAGGGGAGAGATGAAGGGAAAGGTGAGAAGGAAATGAAAAGGAAGAGTAAGTGGATGAGAGGAGGGGGAGAAGTGGGGAAAGATAGATGAGAGGAGGAGGAAGGGGAATGAGAGGAATAGGAAACAGGTGAATAGGAAGAGGAGAGAAGAGGGAATTAGGGAGAGAGAGGTGAGGAGAGAGAGAAGAGAAGAATGGGGTGGAGGGGTCTACCTGCTCCAGCCCGTCGCTTCTTGTATCATCGACCTGACCCTCTACCCCTCCCGCTCCACCCTACCTGCTACCGTCACCTTTTATTCCTTCATGTAATTCGTCCTATTTACCAAGCCATCCTTTCTCCCAGTTCCATTTTATTGCCATTCTCTCTCTCTCTCTCTCTCTCTCTCTCTCTCTCTCTCTCTCTCTCTCTCTCTCTCTCACCATCACCACTCTCCCTTTCTCACCTGGTTTTTATTTTTCATTTTTCGCTGTGTACGGTTCCTTATCATTTTTTTCTCTATCCAGATTCATACCCCTTCCTTTTCTGCATTCCTCCTGTTCGCGAACTGTTTTCTTCCTCCCTCCTGCTCCATTTCCCTTTCATATTTCAGTCCGTTCTTTCTTCTGTCAAACCTTTCATCTTGCTCCTCTCTCTCTCTCTCTCTCTCTCTCTCTCTCATTGTTCGTTCACGAATTGTTTCGGTTGACATGAAGAAAACAAAAACTTTGCCACGTAAAAAAAAAAAAAAAATGCCTCCCCAAAAAGAATTATTGACGACGGATACTCTTTCATTACGAGGAACTTTTTGTTACGCAGTAAGAATAATAATAATAATAATAATAATAATAATAATAACAACTATAATAATAATAATAATAATAATAATAATAATAATAACTATAATAATAATAATAATAATAATAATAATAATAATTGCCAGGATGTAGTAGGAAGAAAAACGTATTTCGCATTAGTTGTGAATAGATAATCCCTTCCCTACGAGAGATTCCCTAAAAGCTGTAAATATTATCCGTGTTGGCAAGAAATGATAATATAAAGAATCAAACTGAGTAAGTTATTATACAGTATTTTTAACGCGCTTTCAACCGACCATTTTGCCTGAAGTGTTAATCAGTCGTGTGGGGTGAGCAAGAAAAGAATAAGTCGGAAATTTCGTGGTCGTACATATGAGGCTGGTTTCGTGTCAGGTGTGTGGACTGAACAACTACAAGTGATTTACGGCCATCAGCAGGTTTGATATTTAATGTCATTGTGTTTCATTATTATATTAGTAGTCGAGAAAATAATGGCTGTAGATTGAGAGGAATTACCGATTGTGGGAAGCATATATTACTGTCACCCCCAAGACGGTGACATCTTTCATACCTCCTTCTTGCTACTGCCAGACCTATATTTTAGTCAGCACTTGCACTGAATGACTAAGAAAGAGTCTCCAGTAATGTGGGAATTGCTGACTTATCTTCATTGTCCCTACTTGTCCTACTGTCTGTTTTTTTTTTTTTTTTTTTTTTTCCCCCCCTTCAAATGCTGGCTGCTGCACTGTGAAAGGGAGCTACATTTTTCAGCAAAGTCATTGATTCCGGTGACGTGCATTCTGCCTCCAGAATATATTGTTACGTTTGGATAAACCATTTGTAGTGACACGGTTAAAACAGTCTCCAATAAGCCCTTTGCAGTCTGATTATCTAACTTAGCTGAAGGAAGAAAGAATCAGTTTAAAAGTACGTCATCGGAATGCCGGGATTAAATGTTAGCCGGCAGTGAGTAGCCTACAAACTTTGCACACGTTCTTACAGCCATATCGAACCACAACAGTCCGAGCCGTGTTCTCAGGAACTTGGGGGGCTTTTTAGCACCTCTTCAAGGTCTGATGGTCCATTTCCGAGTACTGTACTAATAATGTTAGCATTTTAACGAAAGCGAATATGAGCGTTTGCTCTCTCGTGCTATCGAGAGCTATTGAGAGCAACTGTCCAAACGCGGGCTGTAGCTCGCTTGATATATATATATATATATATATATATATATATGAATTCTAGTATCCTGACAAACATAGTGTGTAAGAGTCTTCACCAAGAAGTAGATGAGCATTGCATTCCCAGCCCTGGAATAACGAAAAATATCTATTTTGATTAAAAAGCTATTTTATGAAAGAGAAGAAAAGAAAAGAAACACTGAGCCTGCAAAAGATGTTCTTTTCAGAGACATTCGCACAAAGGAAAGCATTATTGTCCCTTAAAATTGTGACGATTATATCAGAGATGATGTGCAGTTCTTTCTTGCTAATCTTTTTTACATTTTTTTTTTTCGTCAGTTGTGCTTACAAACACTGAATGTAACAAATGGATACTTGACACAGAACTTGCTTTCATAATTTCATCAGTTGTAAATGATTTAAGATTATTTGGCATATCTTTTTACATTGCTACTCTGATCGTATATTTGTAACGTGCCTGTCTATTAAGTTTTTCCTAAACTATCTGTCAGAGATAACTAACTGCATTTTTTTTAGTAAAAATAGCAAATAAATTGGTAAAAAAAAATAACACTTAAACTGCCTGAACATTCTTTTGTGAAGTACTGGGGAGATTTAACGAACTGTAACTTCATATTATACGTTCTAAGCCTATAGTTTTCATTAGGTTATTCAATATGCCTCAAATAACGTAAAATAGACATCTTTCAGGTAAATATTTCTGCTGGTCTTTATTTTCTCTGGGGGACCTTGAATAGGGAACGGTACCACAGGGCGGGACGGGGGAACCAAACTTTTTATTTTTTTTATTTTATTTTTTTTTTTTTTTTGGCGGTCTTATATTCAAACTCGGCTGGCATGCCACGTTTCAGTCAGATTAGTCCAATCGTTTAATAGGAGACTGATGACAGACAGCAGAAATAGTCTGTGTGGCGCAACTTTGCAAAACTGATACAACTGTTTTCGCTTCGCTAATGGGGTTGATGAATTAGTGTTACTGAAATAAGACTTACATGCAGTAGTTCAAAGCTGTCCTGTGCTATATAAACACCGAGAAAGAAACGATACCGGTAGTTTTATTGTTGACACTGTAGTTTTTGTGACACGTTGGAGAAGACAATAGTGTAACTACGTTATATGTTTTCTTGTACTTACAAATTTGTAGTACGGCATGAGAGGATGGCGACTTACCTGTAAAAAAAGTATACAGTTAGTAACAGGAAACAGGTAATAGTCACAAACTTATCAGTAATCAATTATAAGAGAGAGAGAGAGAGAGAGAGAGAGAGAGAGAGAGAGAGAGAGAGAATTTGGCTGTTGTCCAAAAAGATGTTAATTCAGTCCAAGGCTGAGGCAGGAAACAATATGATGATTTTAATTTCGTTAAAAGAACTTGATTAATCGTCCATAAGATCCACCGACAACTCCCTTTAACACCTCTACACCAGTCAATGAGGCAGCCCTAGCATGTGTTCACTACGAACTTCGAGTATTAGCGCAGAAGTGGTGGCCTGTGAAGGGGTATAGTTTGTAGAAACGGCACGCTCACGCACGCACGCACGCACGCACACACACACACACACACACACACACACACACACACACACACACACACACACACACACACACACACACACACACACACACACACACACACACACACACACACACACACACACACACACACACACACACACACACAAAGGGGATGGTTCCTGTAACTAAAAACAATGGTCCTGGAATAGCCTTAATACATTAGATAATCGGGTCTGAACTGGGTATATAGCTACTGAAACAGGTCATGACCCATTCAGGTCCGAGGAGAGCCATTCCACCAGCTGAATGCACTCGTCTGAATTAACGAAGATCAATTTCCAACTGGCAGAATAAAAAGGTCAGAACTATTGAGAATCTTTGACCTTTAGGCTACTTGTGACCTTGATATTTAACATATTTAGATCCATTTTTTCTCTGCTTAAGGTCTCTAGAGCTTACTAACAGAAAATGATGAATATCTAAGTAAAACTTCTATTTTTTTTATTTTTTTTTTTATAAAGGATCATAAGGACAAGCTGGAGGAATTTGTTGATACTTTTGCTACAAATATGGCATCTAATTCTTAACATACACCCAGACTGGTTATCTCTGTCTTCAGGAGTTTCATTAAAATTCATCCCGATATGTGGTATAAGGTCGATGACACACACTTGACATATCAAATCACCCTTTTCCGTATGATACCACTCGTTTCCTTTCGTTCGCAGAGCTGATTAACATACTAGAAAATATCAGAGGTATAATATGTATAATTAAATGCTAAGGAAGAGCTGCATTGAAGTCATCTAAACCCATAAGGGATCCGGGAAGAGTCAGTCCTTTTATATGCCCATCATTAACAGTTCCTCTCTACTCATGTCCATTTGCAAGTGTCGAGGTTAGGGACAAACTTTAAGTGAACGAACACCACAGTTTATTTATTTGTTTTTCTCTGGATAAGGAACAGGCAGTAATCTACAGATCTGTGTGTAAGGAGCTGGGTATGAGCAAGGAAGAATTTTTTACTGTGAGTGTATAGTCCATGCTAATGACTCCTTCACACTTCGGGGGTTCCAAACTAATGAATCGAGGTTAGAAGCCATTTGATTTTTAAGGAACAGTAGCAGTATCTCACCAATACTTGACACAGGTTCCAAAATAGTGTAAAAGGAGCTACCCTACTGACTGTAGGTCGTTGCTCTTCTACTCATCTAACTAAACGACATACGACGTTGGGTCCGTGATGGTGCAAAAATTTCACCGTGACTGGCGAAGGTTGCCAAGGTCGCTAGGGAGGGAAGATGGTGCGTGACGGGGCAGGACTCTGCTAACACGCGGCCGGATGGGACTGACTTCTTAGTTGCCGTACTGATGGCTGCCTGAATTTTGACAATGGGTCGCCTCGAGTAGCCTGACTCGTGGTAGGATGACTCTGGTAAGGCTGACGCTGGGTAGACTAGCGGTAGGTCGACTCTAGAGAGATAGACTCGAGGTAGATTGACCCTAAGACAGATTCATGATAGGTTGATTATAGTAAGGTAGATACACAGTAGGTAGGCCCACAGTACATAGATTGACAGTAGACAGACCCACGATTGCAGCACGGTCAAGTGGTTAAAGAAAATGGTCTGCTGTTTGAGATGACGTAAGTTCGATCTCAGAGTTTGACCGAGAACAGCCTAATAATTCAATGCTCGTTAAAAAAGGCGACAGATTTTCCACAAAACCAACCCACATGCAAAAAAAATATTCCGGGAAGGTGAAAGGTGCCAGGTTACCTTCTAATCCCACGATAATAAGACACCCACGACAGGCAGACAGGTAGAGAGCATGACCCCTGGAAGTTTATTTTCCCCTACATTCAGACATCTTTATTAATATTTTACTCTTAACTCCCACCAGTCGATTTAATTCAACTTACCGGAGAGTTTTGGGAATGGAGATGAGATATTGCCTTCAGTAACCCCTTCAGTATACAAGGGCTTCCCCAGGCTGAATGAAACACAGTAGTTTTGAGACAGCAATAATAATAATAATAAGAAGAAGAAGAAGAACAGTAAAATAATAATAATAATAATAATAATAATAATAAGAAGAAAATCTGGTTGCTGGGGATACGAGAGGAAAGTAGATTAAACGATAGGCTGGTAGGCCGGTAGGGGGCGTGATACGTGTACCTGGTCGTTTATTTACGCCGTTCAGCCCTGGGGCGACTGGGGCGTTCTTTTCATTTTATTTCATGCTGACACGTGACGATTTTGCCTAGTTTTGGGGATGCCTTTCATTTCCAAAGGATTTTTTTTTTTTTACAGCATCACTGAGAGGTTACCCCAAGATAAATAGAATCATTAGGATGTACCAGGAGTGAAATATAAAATACATCTTCTTGACCGGGTCCACAGCAAATGCTTGCTGGCGCGGACAGGAGTTCTGGATCACTGTAACCCAAAGAAGTTCTCGTCTGCACCTGCTCGCGTCCAGTGGGGCCCCTTGTGCCGGGTACAATGATGCAATATTCCCACCCGCACCCGCCAGCGCCAGCAAGCACCTGACGTGGACGCGCAATAGGCAGGTAGAAGGTAGGACGCCAAGGCCGATTGTTAATGCATTTGTCATGTTTGGTGCATTAGGATGTTTTGTTAAGGCCAGCATAAGAAGATTTTGTTTGACTGAGCGAAATCCTAGCAGTCAGGGGCTTCAAAAAAAGTTCTCAAGTAACCTTTTCTCTGATATTTGTACAATTTTGCTTAGTTCAAAACCTGACGACCTTATACCGTCGAGAATGAAAATAGATGTCAAAGGATTAAGAAAGAAGTGCCAGGGAGCTTTCTGAAACCACAAGAAGGTAGACCCACGACAGGAAAAGTAGGTAGGTAGGTAGGTAAGACAGTAGGTAGGTGGGTATGCGGGTTGGTGGGTAGAAAGACAAGTAATTAGGTACGGTAAGTAGGTAGATAAAGAGGAGGCAAGGAGTCTTCCAAGTCCCCGAAAAGAAGGTAGTTCCATGACAGGCAGGTAGAGCATGTCACCTGGTCGTTTATTACAGGTAGCCAAGGTCACAGAAGAGTACCGTGAAGCGCCACAGTTAGACAGCAAGCGTGAATACTCTCTTATATACCCCTACCTCGATTATTTACCGTCTCTCTCTCTCTCTCTCTCTCTCTCTCTCTCTCTCACACACACACACACACACACACACACACACACACACACACACACACACACACACACACACACACACACACACAGACACACACACACACACACACACACACACACACACACACACACACACACACACACACACACACACACACACACACACACACACACACACAGCTTACCCTTTTATCACTTACTGTCTTTCTCTTTTTCTCTTTATTCATGCTCATTTTTGTGCCCCTTTCTTCACCATCATCTCATTTTCATCCACATATATATATTTCATACTAATCATCTCTTCATCCATCAGTCCCAGATTGGTGTAATATTCTTACTCTTAAACACCTTTGCCTTACCCCACAGCAAGACTATAAACGTGAATACACTGTTTTATGCCTCTGCATCGATTAATTTCGCCTTCCATTTCCTGGGTCTGAATAGGAGCAGTACGTTTTTCCTTTTCTTTTTTCCCATATACCTATAATTTTTTATTTAATGCCCAATGTTGGTTGGTTCTCTCGTATTTATCTTTTTTGGCATTTATTATTCTTCCTCTTGTTCATTCTCTTAATCCTCATCATATTTAACCAACAAATTAATCTCCTCAAGCTTTGTCCACCTTTTATTTATTCTGTACATGATTTTTCCTCTTCTGCTTCCTTCACTCCATTTCTTCCCTCTCGGATCTCTTACAGTAATTATTTCCTCTTTATTTACACTGTCCTTCAAATTTCTATTTTTTTTTTCTATGTATCAGACTCTGTGTATAGACTTCAAAATAACTTCTTGAGGTCCAGGCATCCATCTTTGCACAACGGATGCCACAACTCACCTTCACTGTCGCCACTTGAACGCTAATACTTACCGTCCATACTGAGTCCATGCCGTGCCTGTCTTATTCAGGACTGGTGTGATGGCCTTATCGGAAGTATTTTTATAAACACGTCAATGGGTTTATGGTAGACCCACCGTGGCTTAAAGAAATTCACATACCCAGACTGTTCTCCGCTGCAAATTCCCATCGATCTTGCATCCTTTTGTACAACAGTCATGCACTTCTCTCTTATTTTATTTTCTGTCTCATTTTACCTCTCTTATTTTACCCCTGTTGTCGAGTCCCTCAATCCCTGACAACCGTGTTATTCCCCTTCTCTCTCATTTCCCTCTCTTTCTTCTCGCTGCATGACTCCCGCCTTCAGACTGCCAGGAAGAAATGTCCTCGACGAGTGAGTGTTCTGGATATTTTAGTCTCGCTTTCGTGAACACAGACAAAGGTGGGGGGAAGGGGGGGGATGATCACTCCTGCACGAGGTTACCAGTGTTGCCTAGTTCTCGGTAGGTATTTCTAGTGATATTCCCCTTGGTATTACGGCCCTGTTCGTGTCATATGAAGCTAGGTGGCACCATTTCGTTAGTGATTATTGTGTGTGTGCTACTCTAGAGAACTTTGTCGATGCTAACAATATACGAAGAATATAAATGTCAAGCAGGGTTAATCGGCTAAAAAGAAGATGGTTTGAAGTTTCCTATGCCTGGAGGGAGTTCTGCCGACAAACTGCAAGTGTGTCAATACTGACGATACTTTAATTGCATCAAAACAGTTGTATATTTCCTTTCTTCCAGCACAGCTTGGGTATGTGGGTGTAATCCTTCCTTTCTAACTGGTCGCGACGCTGTAAAATCAAGGGCCAAATTTGAGGTGGTATAGGAGGGTTCGTGGCAATGCTTCAGCGATTTATGTTACCTAATACATCTCAATATTCTCTCGTACGTTATTATCAAAAATCGATATAAGGTAGTAGTTTACATCAGTAATATACAAAAAGATATATAAGTGCAACATCCCAAGTAAATCGCTGAGGAAGAGGCACTACGAAATTTCCAGAGCACCTTAAATATACTGCCGTAAGACACAGGTATTCACTTCTACAGTATTTCGCGACATTATCTAACGTCACGCGACAAGATGTTAGACAATAAATTAGTGAGTCTTACCAAGTCTCTGCGATGATCTAGAAAGCCTAGCATTTTTTTCTACCAATATTCAAGAGTTCGTCTGTGAATCTAGTGACACTGTAGGGCCGTTTGAGAATTTTAGATGCATTGATGAGTTTCATTTGGCAACTTCCCTCTTGTGTTTTTATCATTTCTCCAGTCTGAGGTAACCCATTCAGTGAGATGACGTCCATTTAATTTTATTTGCTTCCTGACGACTTTCTTCAGTTAAGAAAAGACTCTATCGGAGAAACCCCTCCAGTCAGAAAAATCCCTCTCGCGATGAATAAAAAATAGTCAACCGGTAGGAAGGGATAAATAAGAGATGTCGTGGCAGTGAAAGGAAAGAAGGGTAGTTGGGCTAATCAGTTGTTCCTTCTGTATAATTCATCCCTTCCTGGTCGTTAAAGAAAAAGAAAATAAAATAAAAAACTCCTTGAATCAGTGTTTTTTTTTTTTGTAGATTTCTTCCTGATATTTCGTGTCCGACCTGCTGACATCGTTCATAGTAACTTTTGATTAGTACCTCCATCTCAATATTTCATCTCCATCTTACCGTCAGTGTAAGAATATAAATACTCATATTAACTTATTCTACATTAATTTCTCGTTCCATTATTTCCGATTTGGCTCACTTACAACCTTCATAGCCACAAATCTAATCATCATCTTCATCTTTCATTCATAATATTAGGTATATGTAATTACTTCCTTAGGTCAGTCCTTTATCAGCTCCAATCCTGATCTTTCCGGTCTAAGCCAAGTATATAGAAGAGATATTCCAAGCAATAGTTTCCTCTACATAATTAGTCCATACCTTAACGTTCACGTAAATAATTGCTTCTTTACATCAGTCTTAGTGATACTCTTAAGGATTCCAGTCTAACCTGTTTGCATCCATAGCAGTGGGTTCCAAGCAGAAGAGTCAGCGGCATGATTCATTCACACATCCTTATAGCAAAATTTTATCAGTGGTTCTCTTTACATTTCTTTCACTGGTATTTCCGGTCCGACCCTGATTAAATCCCTCATGGCAAGTGTTCACATCGGTAGTTTTGGCCGTGTAAATAATTAGTGTTCAGATCGTTAGTTTCGGCTGTGTAAATAGTAAGTGTTCAGATCGGTACTTCGGCCTGTGTAAATAACAAGTGTTTAAATCGTTAGTTTCGCTTGTGTAAATAGGTGTTCAGATCGTTAGTTTCGGCTGTGTAAATAGTAAGTATTCAGATCGGTACTCGGCCATGTGTAAATGGCAAGTGCTTATAACTGTAGTTTCGCCTGTGTAAATATCAAGTGTTCAGATCGGTAGTTTTAGTTGTGTAAATATCAAGTGTTCAGATCGGTAATATCGGCTTTGTAAATAATTATCAAGTGTTCAAATCGGTAGTTTCGGCTGTGTAAATCTTTCATGCATTTACCTCAAGGTTAAGAAATGCCTTCTCATATAATTCTTTGTTTTTTATTTATTTATTATTATTATTATTATTATTTTTTTGCTTCTTCCTATTATGTCGGTCGAAGCCGATGATATGGTCCATAATGCAACTCCTCCAACCAACAGTTTCAGCTGCGTAAGGCGTCCGTGCATGTACGTTCAGGTTTTTAAATACTTCCGCATAGCTTTTGAACAATCTCTAAGCAATTTTCTTCCTGTTATGCAGATGTAACGTGCTTAAGTCCATAGCAAATGATCCAGTCAAACGTTATCGCTGTATAATTTTCCATTCCATTACATCGAAGCTGATAAAATATTACTGTTAGCATTCAACAATTTTTCTTCTTGAACTTTTGGTCTTAACCCTGAACTGATTATCCTCGTATCCTTCGTAGTAACTGTGACAATCAGCAATTTCAGCAGCATATTTCATCCCTGCATTTATGTCGATGCAATTAAATGTTTCCTTGCTATGCTCATTTTCTCAGCTTTCTCGTTCTTCGGTCTAAATTGATTATAATTCTCCTTGATATTAACCGGCCTAATTATCAGTTTCAGCACCATAAATCATCCATGCAGTTACGTCAAGCATAATATATACTTCTGCGCAGCGTTCATTCCCTCAGAAGTTCTCTAAACATTTCTCTTCCTGATACTTCCTTTCATAGCGACTGTTTCAAATCAGGAACTTAGCTGCATTCATCGACGCTTTTCGATCGAGGATGACAAATATTTCCTCACAGTATTAATTTTCTCTTCAGCTCTTTTATTGATATTTCGGTCCAAGGGGTTATAAATGTCCTTCATACAAACTCTAGGTATCAGTATTTTAGTTTGCGTAATTCATCGGGCTTAGTAAATACTTCTGTGAGCAATTCTCCTGACGTATCGCTTTTCGAAGTATCTGGCGTGACCTCATGACTTCATAACCGCCCCAATCGATAGCGTAGCAGCATAATTCACCTTTACCTTTAGGTCCAGATTAATAAAATACCTCCCTCGACCACCTTTCTGCACCTCTGAATACACACTTTTGAGCGGCCATGCTATTAGGTAAAGGAATCGATGCATAATATCAGGTTGGATCGTGACTGCACAATCGGAGGGTATAATACAAGATTCATAGGGTACGTTGAAGATCATCTGGGCAATCATGTGTGTGTGTGTGTGTGTGTGTCCTTTGCGCCTCGTTGTAGGTAATGATATACAAATCCTCTCCGTGTAAACACCTCTGGGGACTTCAAGGGTGGAGGCATGTGAGGGGGCTGGTGGCGTGGAAAATATATTAAGATATAGGGGATTAGAGAAACTGACCGGCAGACAGTTACATACGTAGACAGACTTAGTTACATATGAGAATGTAGATAAATACGTAGACAGACGGATATGTACGCAGACAGACTTAGATATATATACGAAGATAGGCATAGATATATACGTAGACAGACGTAGATATATAAACAGAAAGACAAACAAATGAACTGATCGAAAACAGCCTTCACTCATCCCCTCACTAAGGTAATTGCTCTTCATCTACTGTAATCTACCACTGGACAGATTCATTCTGCTCAGGAAGAAACTCTCGTACTGAAGGGGTTAGAAATGTCGCCACTCTCCCTTATGAACTGCGGTATGAAGATGGAGCGGAGGGGGGGGAGGTAGGGGAGCAAGGGCAAGGGAGTGAAGGTAAAATGTGGCTACGGAGAGAAGGGGACCGGGGGGAAGGAGAGTGAAGGGGGAGGAAAGATCGAGAAGGGAAGAGAGGGGAGCAAGGGGAAAGAAGGGGTGGGAGGGTAGGGGGGTCGTGGGGAAGGAGGGGGAGCGAGAGGAGGAAGTCATGTAAACTGGGCCAATATGATGTTGACTTTGACCTGTAATCTCCACTTTTCTTACGTGCTTTGTCTCACCAACCCAAGGCTTGAATGATGAGTCAGTGAAGTGGGGATATCAGGTCCCTGGTGCTGTTAGGTTCATGGTGGTATCAGGTCCCTTTTCGCTAGTCATTCCTGTGAAGATTCTCTTATTTTTAGGCTGTTGTGGTCGAATTCCATTCTATGTATGTATGTATTTATTTATGTATGTATCCATGTATGTATGTTAATTAAATATATCATAAATGCCAGACACAGGTTGGATCAAAATTACCCAGTACAATAAAAATGGATATGGGAAAAACGAATTCGATTTGGGTCCGTTCTCATCAAGGTCAGGGTCAAGGATCAAGGTCAAAGTTTGGGCGCGGTGTTGCCAAACTGTCTAAGCACTTTCACTCTACTTTTCCTTTTTCCTATCCACCCCATTTATAATAATGGGAATGTGATATGAAGCGCATTTCTTATGTTTACAGTTCGGCATGCGAGGTGAAGCTGAGAAAATCGAAGGATTGAGTGAATGGGCTTTATTGATATTTCTCTTACTACTGATGAGTCAGAGGAAATGATTATATGAAACAGAGTTTAAGGGAGTTTAATGAAATGGATATATAAATGAGATTGAACACTGTTCAAAATAAAGGAATAGATTATGAGATACAAAAGATTTAGGTCATAAGAGAAATTACCCGTCCCCGCCCTGGAGGGGCTCGGGCACAGGTATTGTTTTCACTCGGTTTGTCTGTCTGTCTGTTAACAACTTTTGTTAACTTTATGCAAAAACTACCAGTGCGATTTTGACTAAATTTACAGGGATGATGGGCTATGTCCTTCTGATCACGTGATTTAATTTGGGGCCAAATTGGGCGAAGGCCTAGGAGCCCCCAAAATGTAAAAAACGAGGACTGGTAAAAATCGTTTTTTGCGCCATAACTCCTTTCAGATTCGTCATATCGACATGAAACCATAACCTAAAGATGCATCTTTCAAATCTGCATCCTATAACATGCCTTATCACATCGTGGGGGTCATCCCCTAGTTAGCGGTAGGGGGTTCAGTGTCAGGTAGGTCGGGCTAGAACTTTCAAACGGGTTTAACATCGTCAATTTTCACCTGATTTACTCCAAATTTGATATGTGGCATCTTTGACTAGATATCCTGTTGCGTCTATACGTCAGCACTATAATGACTGCCTGGGGCGGGTTTGCTGTGCCTTGGCACGGCTTCTTGTCATAATAACAGCTGAGTGAAGTGAAATATCAAAAGGAGTAAAGGAGAGCTAGATGAAATTAATATATTTAAATACAAGTATTATGGAAGAATTGGCAAATTTTATATGTAAGGATAGTAAGCGTAAAGCTATGAGTATGAAGAAAAGGTAGGTGAAAGAAATCTCTAAGGAAAGTGTCAGTTAAATGAAAATACATGTAGCTAAAACAAGAAGCGGCGCCAAGGCACAGCAATCCCGTCCCCGGCAGTCATTTTAGTGCTGCCGTATAAACACAACAGGATATCTAGTCAAAGATGCCACATATAAAATGTGAAGTAAATCGGGTGAAAATTGACGATTTCATGCCCATTTGAAATTTTAAGCCCGACCCACCTGACATTGACCCCATTACCGCTAACTAGGGGGTGACCCTCCTGATGTAATGAGGCATGTTTTAGGATGTAGATTTGATAGATGCACTTTTAGGTTTTGGTTTCATGTCGATATGACGAATTTTTAAAAAGTTATGGCGATAAAACGATTTTTACCTTTCACCGTTTTTTTTTTTTTTACATTTTTTGGACCTACAGCCTGGGGCTTGGCTCAGTTTAGCCCAAAATTTAATCAGGTGATCAGAAGGCCATAGCCCATCATCCCTGTAATTTTAGTCAAAATCGCCACAGTAGTTTTCGCGTAAAGTTATTAACTAACAAAAAGACAGACAGACAGACAGACAGGTAAGCAAGCAGACATACAAACAGACAAGCCGAGTGAAAACAATACCCGTCCTCGAGCGCCTCCGGGGCGGGGTTGAGTAAGAGAGAGAGAGAGAGAGAGAGAGTCACATGAATTACATGAGTGTCAAAAGCAAATAGGAAGTTCAGGTCTTATCGTCGTAAAGCCTGTAATCTCATCGGTATTAACAAGTTACCTCAGACGACCCGGCACTTGCCACTCTTCTCGTATCACTCTCAATCTCCTTTTACTGCACTGCTATTACCATCTCTCATAATCCGCCACACCCTCCACCCTCCTGCCTTCAGCCACACTGCCATTGCCGCCACTTCCCCCTGCCCTTCACTCTCTCCCTCTCCCAACAGCATTTGACATTACACTCCGTTCGTATCTGTCTCAATCTCTCCATACTACTATATCATTATCATCCCTCAACATACCCCCTCCCTTCTGCCTCTATCCATACTGCCGTCCCTCTCCCCTCTCTTTCCCCTCATCCCCTCCTCTTGCTCCTCCTCACCGGCATGTCACTCTTCTCGCATCACTCTCAATCTTCCTTTATGACTACTATTACCATTCCTTCAACCCCCCCCCCCACCACCACCTGTCACACCCTCAGCCACACTGTCATTATATCCCCTTCCCTCTCCTTGCCCTCTTTTTTTCCCTCATTCACCAGCAGGTCACTCTATCGTATCACTCTAAACTTCTCATTACGACACTGGCACCACCGCCTCTCCTAGTTCCCTCCATCCCCCCCTCCCTAACCTCCAACCACACTGCTATAGTCTCTCCCCACCCCTTACCTCCCTTAATCCCTCACCTTCCTCTCCTACTCCCTATCACCAAATTATCACTCCTCTTATATCACACTCAGTCTCCCTCTACTGCTCTATCATCACTATCCCTCCAAAACCACTCCTTCTCTCCCTCACCCTCTCTCCAACCCCCTGAATACATTCCAGTAGCTTCCTCCCTCCCTCTTAAATTACTCTCCCCATCCTTCTTCCCTCCTCTTCCTCCCTTAATTCCCTTATACCACGCTCTTCCCGCCACCTTCTTTCTCCACCGAACTTCCTCTCTCAATAAGGGGACAATGTGACGACCTTCTTGGAATCCAGGTCAATAACACTACATGCTAAAAGAGAGAGAGAGAGAGAGAGAGAGAGAGAGAGAGAGAGAGTAAAGTGTTGGGTGTTGGAATTTTACGGGAATAACTTGACACACTCCAGACTTCCAGGTGTTGGTAATGTATAATTATTAGCCATTCCAGTTACACTGGCGTACTGCAGAGTGAAAATTGCTATCCTGCGTGTGTTACTATATTTCATACATTCTTAATAAATGCTGACAGTCCATAAAATACCCGGTAGGAGGTAAGGGAAATAACCAAGGAGAAATGAAGCACATTACTTGAATGCTTGACACGGAATTCTTAGCTCCTGCAGTACGATATCTTTTTATTTTAACCTCACCATCACCAGACGATTGTATTCCTTCTTCGACGGAACTCTGGTAGTATTCTTGCTGAGTTCCTGTCGCAATGTCCAAGTGTTACATGATCGCTTAGTTACTAGTATGAGCCCCAGAGGAAAGTTTTCACTGGGTGGCAACATCTTGAATCACTGCACTCCGCGTCTCATTCTTGTTATGCAACCGCTTGGGTATAGGATGCTCACAGCCTGTCTGTAGACTCAGAAACCTCATAATTTGTGATGTAAGGCAACAGCAGAATATTTTTATTGTGCACCCGGCATGTATATGGGCACAGAAATATTTAAAACAATATAAATTTACATAGTATCACCCCTCGATACACCGGGATTAGAAAATTTGGATCAGCAACTTTTCAGTATAGGTAGGGTTAATATAGTTTCATTTTGTTTCATGCAGCCAGTTTCATTCATTATGGAAAAAACATCTCGTAGTAAAGAAAATTTACTCGTTTATATTGATTCCTATTTGTTTATTATTTCCTGAATAATCTCAGAACGTTTACGCAAGAGTCCCGCCACATTATTTATAGCTGAACTTACTAACGGTATTCATTCTCTCTCTCTCTCAAGAAACAGAACCCCCTCCAAGCCGGATTTAATAAGAGTGCGTGACTGAGGAACTTGTGAGAAGCGTCAAGTGAATGGTGATGGGATTGGTCATGCTGTCTCCAGTGTTGCTGTAACCCTTCCCCCCCCCCACACACACAGACGCTGCAGTCATAAATACGCATATACTCTCTCTCTCTCTCTCTCTCACACACACACACACACACACACACACACACACACACACACACACACACACACACACACACACACACACACACACACACACACACACACACACACACACACACACACACACACACACACACAATGGCACTAAGCATGCGCACATACGCAGGGATACAATGCTCACACGTGTGCCCAATTAAAACATAGTGACTCGCACACAGCCAAAGAAAAATTGAACAGAATGCAATATTACACGCGCTCAGCAACACACAACTCCCCTCCTCCTCTCTCTCTCTCTCTCTCTCTCTCTCTCTCTCTCTCTCTCTCTCGTTTTTCGATTGCCGCCATCAACATCGTCATCTCACGCAGACTGCAGTCCCCCTGAGTCCCTTCTCCTCCTATTCAGCAAATCATACAGCCTCCTTCCTCGTTTTAGCGGAGTGGCTTTGCGATGAGCTGCCTCTGCCTCTCTCTCTTTCCTCCCCACCCGTGTGTGTGTGTGTGAGAGAGAGAGAGAGAGAGAGAGAGACAGACAGACAGACAGACAGACAGACAGACAGACAGGCAGACAGACAGAATGATACCGACAGCAGACAGACCGAGACAGAAAGGATAAATGAAGTTGTCATTGGTATAATCTGAATAAAATATAAGGAGAAATATGGATAATATATAAATACAGAAAGATGCGTGATAGGAGAACAGGATGAAAATAAAATAAAACCTTCGAAAGAAAGGGAGATAATATGAAAAAAAAAAACGACAGAAAACATAACATAGTAAAATTGTGGTTGGGGTACGAGAGAGAGAGAGAGAGAGAGAGAGAGAGAGAGAGAGAGAGAGAGAGAGTGAGAGAGAGGGAATGTAAAGTCTGAAATCTGACGAAGGGAAGAGGGACGGAATAATGAGTCGGAATAAGCGTGAGGGCAGGTCAGGAAAAGGGAACAGGAAGAAATTACGAGAGAGAGAGAGAGAGAGAGAGAGAGAGAGAGAGGAGGGGTGGGGAACTGGAAGAGTAAGAAGATGAGACAGACGCAGGGAGGGGGGGGGGTCACGCGCGTGCAGCTGTTACTCTTCTGCCGTTTTACTGAATGCTGACAAGGTCGACCAGGGCCTTGTACACACGGAAACAGAGGGCAGGGAGCAGGGTAGGAGAGGGGGAGGGGAGCAGAAGGGAGAGCGTGCCTGTATGTGTAATGGAAAAGGGAAAGGCGAATGAAGAGAAAACGATTATGCTTGTTATCTCAAAAAGGAAATGTGGAGAAATAGGTATGGGGTGCAAATAATAAGATATGCTGAAGATGTTAGAAAGTGTAATGGAAAAAGAATATTACTGGAAATTAAAATGGTAACACAAGTGAAAAAATAAAGTAATAACAAGGATAATGGAAAGAAGAAAATGAGTTGATTGCCCAAAGAAGGATGCGTTAGATATGCAGGAAGGAAAAGGGAGAAAAAACTGATAATGCTTTTAGTTTCGTCAAGAAAAGGCGGCAAGGAAGTCGGGGGGACGCATTTGAAATATGCACTAAATGATCTAAAGAAGTGGACTGGAAAAGGACACGTTGCAGTTTAGAAATTGAAAAGTAAGAATGTGAAAATGCTCATTATCTATTTATATCAGTTTATCTATCTATCTATATATCTACCTACCTACCTACCTGTCTGTCTATCAATAGATAGATAGGTAGATTATAAGAGGTGGATGAAGATGGAGGGAGTTTTGATGGAGACAGGACAGAGGTAGACATACTAAAAAGTTGTAATAAAAAATGGACTTCAATAAAATGGTAAAGAGTACATGGCCATGATGATGATCAGCATCATCATGATGCAGTCGTTGCGGTAGGCGATGATGATGATGATGATGATGATGATGATGATGATGATGATGATGATGATGCAGTCTTTATGGGAAAGATGGGGAGTATTTAACTCTTCGTGATGAAACAAGGCAAGAGGGTAGGGAAAAGGATGCTTTGGTTAATATGCTGGAAAGTAAAATGGAAGAAGAAGAAGGAAAAGAGCTGAAAGATGAGGAATATAGCCTACCCCGGGTGCCCTTACTCTGATATCATACACAAGAAAAATATTGGAGAGCTTGAAAATCTTGGGGAAAATTGGTAAAGAGTGCAACGTAGTCGGTGTTGTAGAGGTACTGGGAACTGTTGTTAAAATAAGGGGAGAAAACCAGGAACGTAAAAGTATAAAGGAACTTACAATTACTACAGTCTAAAAGAGGCTGAGGGGAGAAGAATGAAAGTATTTTTGGAGAGAAAAGGATATACTGGAAAAGAGAGGCGTTTAATGGAAAAAATGAAAAATGGAAATTAATGAAGTGGAAAGTAAAATGTGAGTACGAAGTTAAAATGTCCGAAATTTAGAAATAAATGAGAGAATGGAGGGACGGAGTGGAGGAGGGGGGGAAGGAAGGAAAGAGAGAAGGAAGGAAAGAAGGAAGGAGGAAGCGTGGACTTGAAATGCATGGCGGTGTAATGGAAAAAAGAATAGCCTGCAAGTTAAAAAATGAATATGAGGCAGAAAAAGTGTTGTTCTAAGAAGAAAATGAAGAAGGGGAGAACAGGGGGAAGGGATGGAGGTGGGTGTCCTCTAGGTGATGAGTGAAGAAAAATTGTAAAAAGCTTGGGAATCAGGTGAATGAAATACAGGAAAAAATATCAATAATTTCAGGAAGAAGAAAATAGAGAAAGGAGAGGAATACGAGTTGGTAGGTGGAGGGAGATGCATATAATGAATGAAAGAAAAAAAGAAAGACAAAGAAAAAAAATGAAAGAAAGACCAGAAAAAGTAAGAAGGCAATAATGTAAAAATGATGGAGAAGGAGACGTATTAAAAAGAAGACTGAAAGGTATGAAAGTGATAAGGATGCAAAAAAAAAAGCCTGTTTTATCAAGGAGGTATGAAGGAGAGTGGATAGGGGAGGACAAAAAGGTCGGTGTGCATGAAGGGATGGAGAAAGTGTGTTGAAAGAAGGAAAGTCTGGAAGATAAGTAAGTGAAAAGGGGGTAAATGAGCCTGGAGCTAAGGAATTATCTTTTTTATTTAACCTTTTTAGCTTAATTTCTGCCCTCTTCGGTTGTTGTATTTTGCGTAGAGATATTTTTCATACTGGAAGCTTAGAATTATTGTTTTCATTAGGTTAATACGCGAGGTTTTTGCTAATTAAATTATAAGTGTCGGGAGGGAACGAGAGTAATGCAAGGAAGACGGCATCGTAGTGAAGTAGTATAGGTAGGAGAGGAGGACAATGCAAGGGCCAGTGCAAAGGAGACAGTGTGATGGAAATGATGGGAAAAGTGTAAGATAAGAAGAAAATAGGAAGTGAAAATGAAATAAAAATGCCTTCAATCAGAAAACAAAGAAAAAGAAAAAAAGAAAGCAAAAAGAAAGAACAAGAGGGGACGAATGAATTGCGGAAGGACGGAGGAACAAAAATTATGTCGGAGATGATGGTGTGAGGCTTAATGCATAAAAAAGAAGAGCCAAGAAGATAAGGAAGTAAAAATGCCCTTAATCTGAGAGAGAGAGAGAGAGAGAGAGAGAGAGAGAGAGAGAGAGAGAGAGAGTGAGAGTGCAAAAAATACTGAGGTGTAAAAAAAAAGGTAAAATTTAATGAAGTGGAAGGGGAAACAGGGTTAGGATGATGCTAATGAAGACGGAAATGCCTGAAAATATAATAAAGAGGTGGACGACTTTGCGGGAAGGTGGTGTGGGGCGACATGCAGGAGACGTACGTGTGTGTGTGTGTGTGTGTGTGTGTGTGTGTGTGTGTGTGTGTGTGTGTGTGTGTGTGTGTGTGTGTGGAATGCTGGAAGATGTTTCAAAAGATGGCTGGAAATTAAGGAAGCGAAAATGCAAGTTAGCTGAAGTGAGAGAGAGAGAGAGAGAGAGAGAGAGAGAGAGAGAGAGAGAATAACTATTGTGTTTCTTGCATTTTGGTTTTGGTACTTGCAGGTGACTTTATTCATGAATGGAAAACCTTGTATTACCCTCAAGTCAGTGGTCAAAGAAGACAATGTTACAACTGTACATAATTTCCATAGCACTTCTTCGTGACTAGCATCATACCCGAGTGTTAATCTGTTACAACTCAACATTCATGATAGAGAGATGTTAATTTTAGGCCAAGTTAAAGTGAAAAGAGGGTAGTGTTGGAGGAGTTAGAGGCAGTCCCCATTAATTCCTTCCTTCCTTTTGTTATTTTTTGTTCTTGCTATGATTACTTGGTGTTGTTTATCTTAGGAGAGAGGTCTGAGAGTAAAGGGGTTCCAAACAATCTGTAAGAGCTCCCCCTAGGCTGATGAAACTCGTCTGGTGGTAGTGGGAATAAGGTGAACAAGACGTAATGGCACTGAAGAGGTTTATAGGAATGGTAGAAGATGGAGGAAAGTAAGGTAAAGGGAGAAGAGAGGAAGGAAGAGGGTTGAAAAAGGAGAGGAGAGGAAGGGGTTGGAAGAGGTAGGGTAGAGAGAAGAAAGGAGGAAAGAGGGAATGCAGGAGGGATGGTAGAAGAAAGGAAGAACGACGGGAACAGTGGGAATGAGAAAGAGAGGAGGTAAGAAAGAGAAGAAAGAAAAGAGATGGGGTGAAGGAAAAAGGTAAGGCGGAAGAAAAGAGGCGGTTGAAAATGCTGGAACGGCCGCTGGAAAGAAAAAAAAGTCTGGAAAAATTAGGCAAAGTGGAAATGCTTGTAAACTGCAGCCAGAAAGAAAAGAAAGGCCCTGGAAGACGGAGGGACGCATTATCGCGGGCTCAGCAGTCTCCCTTAGCACCTCTTTCTTCACGATTTATTTTAACACTTACCCACTTTAACAGAGTTGTCGACTGGAATATCACTTTGTTTTTTAGTGATAGAATTATGAAGTTCGTATGCAGTGTTCTGAAATATTTGTTGGGCTCCAGTGATGACATTACCGTGTTTCTAATGCCATTGGTCACAGACTTGCTATTTATCGTATTGGAGTGTATCCAATTTTATATCCCCGACTGTACTTCTATATCACTTATGCGGTTTATTTTGATGTTATATATATATATATATATATATATATATATATATATATATATATATAGATAGATAGATAGATAGATAGATAGATAGATAGAGGGATAATTCTGGGTTTTAATAAGGCAAAGAAAAGGTGCTAGAAGAATAAAATAACCTTTAAGCAACTTTATATTTTTATATTGTGACTTTTCCCACAAAATTTTACTCTACTTAATATAGACGCCGTATCTTGGGGGTTGTATTTTTTTTTTTAAATCTTCGGCTATTAATTATGAACACAGCACTTCATTTTGGCAGACTTCAGACAGTTTTATACAGTTCGTAAATAAAAATGCAAAGGGCAAATGTTCAGTGACCGGCCTTACGCCCTTGTATTTCTTTTCTTTTCCTTTTTTTTTTTCCTAATCCAACTGTGTGCATAAACTGCAGTTCATTACCGTGGCCTTGCATATCCTCCTACGTACCACGGATTGCGCCAATCCCCCTTATATGCCACTTGAACACTGTTACTCACCATTCTTAGTGAATACATGCCAGGACTGGTGTGATGGTCTTCGTGCAGATGTTACTATGATATGTCGGAAGACCTGTTAACGCTGCGTCCACCAACGATATTCCAATCTCCAGTCCTTTCTCAGCCTCAGCTTATGTTGTATTAGATGAATGGAAAGGGCCAACTACATCTCTTGCGAATTTGAACCACTACATCAAGTACGGTCGACTTCAACACTTGTGTCTTCTCTCCTGCTTGTCTCTCCTCGGGTTTGGAAAATCAGTAAACTGACTCCACAACAACTATACTGATCACTTCACATGGCCTCATATCAGCATCATCAGCGTTGTTTGCAGCAGGTCCACCACACTGATTTTCAAGTCCGTGGAGGGAAAAGCAGGAGAGGTGACAGGACTTCTGATGCTGATTGTACTCGCATGTGAGCCTCCCCAACTGCTGCCTCAAACGAGTAGACACCAAATGTTTGTGGAAGGGGCACTTGGACAAAAAAATCCTGACATCATGGACAGTGGAAATGATTGTCAGCTCCCTTAGCACCTCTTTCAGAGCAGTGACATCATTCATTTTTATTTCTGTTACCTCAAGGAGATTTTCTTCAGTTCAGGAGACATCCCACGTAAAGCGATAGAATGTATCTCATGATTTCTCGGTACGATAATATCTTTTATCTGCTATTTACCCTTTTATTTGTTTACGTATTCATTTATTTATTTATCGACTACCCCTAGATGATTTTTTTTTTTAGCTCATGAGAACCATCTCGTAGTGAGGGGTTTAAGAACGAGGATGACCCGTTGGGATAAAAAAGGAAATTGTCCACTACTACCATCCCCAGTGGCTGCAAAGTGCATCTTCCCCAGGGCTTTGGAAGCTCTGTTGCAATCTTCCATAGTATTATTCCTGTGACATTACAGCTTGATATTCTCGAAGAAGGTTAGTAAAGATTATTCCCAGTAAGCTGGTGGGCTTTTGTCATTTGCCAGGCAAAATCAAGTAGTTCAGTGACAGAATAAGAAAATGCTACGGCACTACATCATTTCCATAATACTTCTTCGTGACTAGAACCAAATGTAAGTGTTAATCTCTTTTTCAGCTCAGCATTCAAGAGAGAGAGAGGGCAGATTTAGGCCAAATTAAAGAGAGCAATGTATAGTATCTGCTTAAAATTGGCAGGTTTTGTATAAATAACGTGCAAGAGAATATTAGTGTGCCATGGATAGATGTACACTAAAAAAAAAAAAAAAAAAAAGGGTTATCCCTTGAATCTGAGGACGTGGCTCTTGCTTTTTTTTTTTTTTTTTTTTTGTCAACGATTATATTCAATTTACGAACACCCTCTGCTGCTAAGTGGGTATGCAAAGGCGCTCTCTTGTTCCACCAGTTCGAAAATTATCTCAAAAGCAGGGGAAAAGAAGCCTTTGAAAATATGTATGCATCGGTAGCCAAATGTCTCAGTCCTGGAAGGAGTGGCGTCATGCTATACATCGGGGTGGAGAATGGGCAGCCTGTTTGTTGAGGACAGGGTGACATGGAGGCGATTCTCTTGTAGGCAACCTCCAGGGAACTAGCAAGGATAAAATAATTGTCATCGGGGTGAAGGTGTTAAGGGGTCCTGCTAAGCCCACAGTAATAGGTCCGACGGTCAGTGCAGAGGCGGGGCGTCCTTGCCTTTGCCCGATAATTCTGGCCAGTAAATTATGTGCCAGACGCAATCTTCCAATTTGGGAGAATTAATTAAGTCCACATAATCCTTTACTTAGCACGTACTCTCTCTCTCTCTCTCTCTCTCTCTCTCTCTCTCTCTCTTTATACATATATACCCGTCACATCTTCTCATCGTTCTTCCAGCATTCACCCTCTCTACAATTTAAAAAAAAAACATGAAAACAGACAGAAATGTAAGGTAAAAAATGGTGACCAAAAGGTATGAAGATAAATGGAGAATGCTAAGTGAATTAACATAAACAGCTATAGAGAGGAAAGTGGTAAAAAAAAAAAATGGTGCAGACGTACAGAGTGACACATAATGGTACAGTTGGTTTACCTTTAAAGAGGAAAACTTAAAATATTGCAAGTAGAGAACGGGCATGACTTAACAGTCAAACAGATATTAGCCTACTTTAAAGAGGAATATTATTATGAATTATGGCTGCGACATACAGACTTCTCATTTTTTTTGCTGCTAAAGCGTGACACCCTCATTCTGCTCGGGTAAACCTGTCTGAACAATAAATAAATGAATAAATAAATAAATAACATATGACCAAGCGATGAGATGTGGATTTTACTTCAGCTAACGCCAGACGACTGTATTCATCTCCAGGAAACCCAACACAGTAAATGGGTCATCAGTTGATTTGATTTAGTTGAGGGATATCACACACAGTCAAAAAATTATATAGTAGATGCATTAGAGAGCACGGAAAAACGCTGGTGAAGTCAAGCACTCTTAGCAAGGCAGATGTACAGTATGTCCTTCGCATTCCCCCGTCGCTTGATTGTCTGGTGGTTAGAATGTCCCAGTTAGAGAGACGGTCATGCCATGTGCATGGTTCTATCCCATAAGGTGACTGCTGGGTTTTCGATCATGTAATACTGCCCCTGGACGTAGGATGGCCATCTGCCTTTAAAATGTAAGGGATTAGGACAGCCTGTTCTGGAATCTCCTTCACCTTGAATTGATTAATGTGGAATAGGCCAGTTGCCTTTACCCTCACAGTAACCTCAAGATACAGACAATGCGTGATGTAACTCAGCTGAGAGAACCATTGGATGACTAATGTCATTCAAGGCAGATCAGTCAGAACAAACTGACCACCGATATGTAGGGAATTGACGTGTTTATGCCGATGATACAAACAAAATTTACGCACCAGAGCCGTAACATACACAGTACAGATCTTTCAGCATGCATGTTAAATATACACTGGAAAAGAACAGTCCAAACTTGCGCTTCTGCAAAGTAAAAATTGTTTGACATAATTTTCTTTCTAGGTTAACATAAGGTTCTCTTCTATATGGTTTAATGTTTAACTGTCTCGTGAGGGGGCATTTATTACTGTACTACCGTCGCGCCCCATCAGTTGGTCTGCGTGTGTCAGTATCGTTAAAAGGGACGCGTGTGTCGAATTAGAACAATTTACTCTCCCGACCCCATCACTACGAGGACGGTTTTTGTTTCATCCTTGCTTCGGTTACATGATTTTCGTAGCTTAAGTTAAACTTCTGGTAGTCAAGACTAAGGAAAAACTAAGAGACGCGTGACATGAGCCTTATATATATATATATACTGGAAGTTTTGTGACTGTTCTAGCTACGGTCAAAAGATAATATTCTTGAAATCGTTAGATGTAATATTGATGTGGCCAAACGGTTCATTCTTGCAGCCGCTGAGCGATTTTATTCATGCCACCACCAGCATATTTTATTAAACTTCGGAGTGACCCGTGATAATGAAGGAATTAAAAAAAATATCTACTCTCTCTCTCTCTCTCTCTCTCTCTCTCTCTCTCTCTCTCTTTTACATAATCATCCCACCAATACCAAGCTGCACCCCATCCTCCCTTCCTTCTTCCGCTGACCTTGGCCAGTCGTGGGCAGGAAGGGGGTAATGGTGGGGATTTGCTCTCGTAATTTTTTAGATAATGTGAGAAATTGGCGGTTCTACATCACAGGGGTGTTGCTGAAGGTGACATTGGCTGCTAATCGAGCAGTCTCCCTCTTCCCACTGCTGTATGACCTTCAGGAATTATTTTTGAAGTGAAGAACAAAACTTTACTCTGCTGTATAATGTTGAACGTATATAGAATAGTAATACAGATGTTGTAATCTAGTCTTTAATAATAATAATAATAATAACAACAACAATAATAATAACAATAATAATAATAATAATAATAATAATGATGATGATGATGATGATGGTGATAATGGTGATGATGAGGATGACCATGATGATTTTCATGATTATACATCAGGAAACCATTTACTATGCGGGTGGTAACCATATAACCAAACTATGGCGCCTGGTGGTTTAGTGGGTACGGTAATTAAGTCGCTCCAAGCGGATTGGGCCTATGCAGGTTTATATCCAAGGGATGGTTGGGGTTTATTGCTCATATAATGCCACCCAGGGATGAGTGAGGCTGGTCATTCTCATCTTAAATGTCAGGACCAACTTGCCTACCCCCGGGCTCCTACGCTTCACATGGGCAACATGGGATTGGATGGTAGATGGATGGATGGATAATAATAATAATAATAATAATAATAATAATAATAATCTTCTGCCTTAGCTCCGTAAGGGGTGACCACAAACGTATCGCTTACAATTCACCCTGTCCTCTGCCATCAGGCACCACAATCTTCAGCTCTCACACCCCTCTTTCGCATACATCTCTTTCTCTAATATTCAGCGACATTCTCTCTCTCTCTCTCTCTCTCTCTCTCTTTCTCCTGACGTGCCAAGTTTATTAGGAAAATCAGTCCAGCCGTTTAAGAAGAGCTCGGTGACAGGCAGGCAGACGGACAACAAAAATACTCCTTCTCGTACGTCACATAGGAGAGAGTGACGTTGTAATTTAAGGCTCTAGTTAACCCCTGGGACTCGTTAGGCTCCTTCCAAGACGTTTAAAATCATCTCAAGGAAGCAAGAAGGAAATAAGGACACGTCAAGGAGTTTCAAGATAGTGCTGGAGACCTGAAGCCGCTCTGAAGGAAGCTTTATATCAGAGTATCTACATCAGAGTATCGACATCAGAGTATCTACATCAGAGTATCTACATCAGAGTATCTATATCAGAGTATCTATATCAGAGTATCTACATCAGAGTATCTACATCAGAGTATCTACATCAGTATCTACCGTACATCAGAGTATCTACATCAGAGTATCGACATCAGAGTATCTACATCAGAGTATCTACATCAGAGTATCTATATCAGAGTATCTACATCAGAGTATCTACATCAGAGTATCTATATCAGAGTATCTATATCAGAGTATCTACATCAGAGTATCTACATCAGAGTATCTACATCAATATCTACATCAGTATCTACCGTACATCAGAGTATCTACATCAGTCCTCGTATACTTACAGCATTTGTAGTGCGACAAGAGAAGAGTGTAGCTTACCTGTGGAAGAAAATGTTGTTAGTAAAAGGAAAATTAAATGTTAACTTTTTTTTTTGTAATATCAATAATAGTGACAAAATAAATATCAGATATTCAGGTCATTTTATAACATGAAGAAGAAAAAGAAGAGGAGGAGGAGGAGGAGGACGGGGAGGAAATGGAGAAGACGAAGTGGAAATGGAGGAGAAGAGGAAGAAGATGATTATGATGATGATGAATAAGAACAAGAAGAACAAGAACATGAATGAAGCAGATGTGGAATTTTTTAGCGGAATAGATAAGAGATTGCACGTCATTATTTTCCATAAATTCCCCAAACTTCCAGACACTAAAAATTCAAATAAAAATGCAGTATGGAGAGAATGTAACCTTGACGAGAGACTGTGGTTGACATATATAACCCAAATATTCATAGTTTCTTTTTTTTTAGGTGATTCAGAATTTACCGGCAAAATTTTATATTCAGTTTAAAAATTATTGGGAGTTTATATTTTTGAGGTTACAGGGGAAGGCGAAGGGGGAGAAGGAGGCGTAGAGGTGGGGAGAGAAGGGGATGGGATGAAGGGGGGGAGATGAGGGGATAGGTTGGAGGGTGGAGGCTAGGAGGGTTTTTTTGGTTTAGTTAATTCTTTGTCTTGATAAGTCTCTCAGGCTCCTATGACTCACCCCCAGCTGAATAAAATCGTCTGGCGTTGGGTGAAATATTGTACTAGAGCTGTTCCGACCATGAGAGGTTTAAAAACTTTACGGTGACAGTAGTAGCTCTCTCAGGCTCCTATGATTCTCTCTCTCTCTCTCTCTCTCTCTCTCTCTCTCTCTCTCTCTTATAATCTATTCGCACAGACCATCTCACTCTACCTGTCCTCCACATGTCATTAACCTCTTCATTACTGTGACGTATTTATCATTTTTGGTGATGTATTTATTGCATTATTTTTGCCATCTCCAGACGATTTTATTCACCTCAGGAGAGACTTCGCGAGCTGGAGGGATTGGATATAACGTTCATTCAACACATTCACTAGGGGAGATGTCCGTTAAGCTGAGTAAAATCGTCTGGTGGTGTCATGGGTACCAGGTGTCGTCGGACTGAAGGACCTAAAATTCGTGCACTCGTTTGGGAGGGGTTTGGTGACAGAGACAGACAGATACAGAGGTAGACAGACAGACACAGACACCTACAAATACAAATGTGCCAAATACCTTTAGACGTTATAATGCCACAGTTCGTTTCGTCCCCAGGTATCAATAATAGTAATGATGATGATGATGATGATGATGATGATAAGAAAAGAACAGCGACAAGGAACAGCAAGACTAAGAACACCAGCAACACAACCAGTAACACAATATTTATAACACAACTTTTATATTTCAAAGGAGCAGTTAAGAGATACAAGGGGCAGCAAGGCATCTCTAAAATGGGCAGGGCTTGGCTGTGAAAAGCTCTTAAGACTGCCAGGCTTTGGAGAAAATGGAAATTAAGAACTAATCCTCCCTTTTAGACTTGCTGAAAAGACGCCGGGGAGAGGGGGAAAGGAGGGGATGGCAGTTGAGGGAGGGGAAAGGGAGGAGAAGGTAGTGGAGGGAAAAGGGAAGGGAGCGGGCAGAAGGTGGTAGAGGAAAGGGGAAGGGAGGAGAAGGTCGTGTAGGGAAAGGGAAGGGAGGAGAAGGAAGTGGAGGGAAGGTGGAAGGAGAAGGAAGGTGGTGGAGAGCAAGAGGGGGAGGAGAAGGAATGCAAGGGGATGAAGAAAAGATGGGTGGAGGAAGGAGAATGAGAAAGAGGTGAAATGGGAGGCGAGGGGAAGGGAAGTAGGAAGACAGGGAGTGAAAGGAGAGAAGGAGAGGGATGAAGGAAGGAGAAGAGGCGAGAGGAGAAGGGAGGGGAAGTGGCGATAGGAGGATATTTGAAAGAGGATATGGAAGAAAGTGAATGGGGTGGGCAAGGGGAGGAAGAAGAGAGGGATGGAGGTATAAGGGAGTGGATGAAGAAGGGAGGAAGGGATTGTGGAGGGAAGAGAAGAAAGAATGAGGGAAGTGAGGAGGAGGATATGATAGGGATGATAACAGGTGAATGTAAGACCTATGCTGGGTAGTCTGGTACGATGATGATGGACAGGTGATTGTCATAATGGTGAAGATAGTGGGGTGGACTGGAATTACTTATCATTTATTAAAAACTCCACATTCGGTGGAGCACTTATATATATATATATATATATATATATATATATAAATATATATCTATATATATATATATATGCGGGGGGGGGGAATCTGAAAACCTGGCATTCCAAGACCGTTCGAGATAGAGATTTGAAATTTTGAGGAATGATGTATCTTGGTTGCAGGCTTGTTGTGGTAGTTTTTTTTTTTTTTTTTCCGGCACTAGCGCCACTCTGTCGCCCTGTATGTTATTTTTCTATTTTTTCTCTCCTGCACAGCAGAAACTACTGAATCGGTTGCTCTGCTAACGTTCCCGTAAGTAGTCGTCAGCATAATACTAGTGCACAGGGTATTGATACTGAGATCCAACAAATACTTTCTGAGATATTGAGAAAAATCAAAATGGCCGCCTCATGCCAGAAAGTGCTACATCGGTAAGTATTTGGCCGATATGGACCAAATTCGGTGGAAATGTAGCGGGTCGCGGATGAATATGATTTGCACTGTATGTATGACCTTGACCTTGTCTCAAGGTCACAGGTCAAAATCTGTGAAAAGTTTGAGTCATACCAAAAATCCCTTAATATTAGGTCAACGATGATAAAAGTATTTTCATCTGGAATGTGGAATTCTTGCTTGAGCAGTTTCAGAATTCTAGTTATCATCATCATTATCATCATCATCATCATCATCATTTTATCATCATCATCCTTATTGTTGCTGTTGTTATTAAGGAATTTAATAACTTTGCTTGCTAATAATCATACCATTTTTCTCTGCAGGTCAGTCCAGGTCATCTCTTGTGGTACTACGAAATTTGTAAGTACAAGGGGGTATTTAAGACATACCCTGACTTACACCTGCGGACAGTAATATCGCTCCACTTTTTGCCCAAACACGTATTGAACTCTTTGCAAAATATTCTGTGAAGTTTACTGGGTTGGGAGGACTGAATCACTTTTTTTTTTTTTTTAAGTCATTGGTCACTGTCACATTATTTATTGTATGGAAGTGTATCGGAATTTTTGTCCGTAACTATAGAGTCAACAGATATCGACAAATATTCCCCCTTAGTCACATGTCACGTACTGTTTAATACGTGAACCATAATTTTCAGCCCTTCGAACCCCGTGAGCAGGGTAGTATCATTATCAGAAGGTTACCACTTCTATAATGTGCCGGGTGACTGAGTATTTCCGCTGTTTGTATTTCTGGCTTATCCATGTACTTGGGATGGAACCGTACGATTTGATACTGGGTGAAGATAGAACCGTCAATACTGGAGATAGAACCGCCAATATAAGATACTGGAGACAGAATCGTCATTACTGGAGATAGAACCGGTAACTTATGCTAATGGACCGTCAAGACATGGAATAGAACCGCTAATATAGGATACTGTGGAAAGATAGGACCATCAGTAATGGAGACAGAACCGCCAATATCGGATGCAGGAAATAGAACCGTCAGTGTCATGTACTGGGGTGGATATAGCTCCGTCAGTACCGTTTACTTGGAAGAGATAAGAGCCATTACTACCTCCGCCAAGGAAGTCATGTTTTTGCTGGCGTTGATTAGTTGGTTTGTCTGTTTGTTTGTCTGTCTGTTAGCAACTTTACTAAAAAACTTATGAACGGATTTTGATGAAATTTTGTGGAAGGGTGGGCCATGGGCCAAGGAAGAAATGACTAAATTTGAGGGCGGATCCGGATCAGGGTCATGAGTATCCTGCACGATATTTCAAAAAGTTCTCAATGAATGTCAATCAAATCTTGTGGAAAGGTGGGCCATGGACCAAGAAAGAATTGATTGAATTTTGGGTCGGATCCGGATCCTCTTTAATGACAGTGACATTGGCGGAGGTATGCGTCCTCTGAGTGCTTTCTAGTTGCTAAAAAGGAACCGTTAGTACCGAGATGGAACCGTCAATACTGAGTACAAAACTGTCGATATCGTGTACAGAGGATGGAACTGGAACTCCTTTGTTCATGAATGGTGACAGGACACCCCATCCGCCATATCGTATTGTCTCTCCCTCTTTGTGTAACCTGTTATAATTATTAATATAATTCCCAAATATATGTCAGTCTGTCTGTTGAAACACATAATTAAATATTTATCTATGTGCGAACCTTCTGCCCATTTCCATATCCATGTTTTGTCAGCCTTTCTGCAAAACAATCTGTGTGTGTGTGTGTGTGTGTGTGTGTGTGTGTGTGTGTGTGTGTGTGTGTGTGTGTGTGTATCAGTCGTCTGTACCTACTCATATAACTATTTTCATAAATAATGACACACACACACACACACACACAAACACACACACACACACACACAAATATATATATATATATATATATATATATATAGATATATATATATATATATATATATATATATATATATATATATATATATATATATAAAACCCATGGCCAGAGAAAGTTATTTTATATATTTTAACCCATGGCCAGAGAAGATTATTTCATTTTTTGCCCTTCTTATCAAATCTCTTTTAAAAACTGTTTTCAAATAAGTTTTAATGAATGATAAATGAAAAAAAAAATCTTAGTCCCCATCCCAGTTACATGAATGACAATTGATTGAAATTAGAATTTAACTTTGGAGCTGCGACCAGGACTCCATAATAGATGAGAGAGAGAGAGAGAGAGAGAGAGAGAGAGAGAGAGAGAGAGAGAGAGAATTAATCCCAGATTTTAAGGGTGACCTCGACAAAACAGTATCCCCAAGCCTCTTTGGGCATGACTTGTCACTAATCCGTTTAAGCCACTTTTCTCTATACACTCCTGTACATACTTAATCCTTCCTCCTCATTCTTAGTCACCCTTTCATACTCTTATACTGCTTAGGCAACTTACAGTTAGGCTTAAGCTTCATCAGTCTCTCTCTCTTTCTGTGTGTGTGTGTGTGTGTGTGTGTGTATATATATATATATATATATATATATATATATATATATATATATATATATATATATATATATATATATATATATATTGGGGGCACTCACCATCCACTCACTCAGTGTAGTGCTGCTGTCGGGTGTCTGCCCTTTCCTCTCCTCCATCCTTCTTTCCTTCTATCCTCTTCTATCTTTCTTTCCTTCATTCTTTTCCCTGTCCTTCTGCCTACGGGTGACATTACACTCCCTCTTCTGTCTTTCTTTCCTTCATTCTTTCCTCTTCCTTCTGCCTGTGAGTGACTCTACACTGAGTGACAAGCCAAATGGTTTCCTGTACACCAGGAAACCATTTACTACGCTGGGTGGTAACCATATAACCAAATTATGGCGCCTGGTGGTTTAGTGGGTAATTATTGTTCTCCAATCGGATTGAGCCGGTAAAGGTTTATATCCAAGGGGTGATTGGGGTTGATTGCTCATGCATTGCCACTCAGGGATCAGTGAGGCTGGTCACTCTCATCTTAAATGTCGGGACCAACTGCCTAGCCCCGGGCTCCTACGCTCCTCATGGGGCAGTATAGGATTGGATGATGGATATATATATATATATCTATATATATATATATATATATATATATATATATATATATATATATATATATATCAAAAAATACAAATCATACATCCCAGTCGAAGTTAAAACACAAACATTCAGATATAACTTATGCAAATACTGAGGCATAGGACGATAAAAGACAAGCATCGGGATATAAGCAGAAAAAACATGGATATCCTGTTATAATATACTGAAGACAAACATTCTGGTAAAACATAATAAAAAACAAACATTCTTGTTTTAGATGATGATAGACAAACATTCTGTATTGCTGTAATAAAAGACATGGCATACGATGATAATTAACAACCATTCAGTATAGCATAATAAACACTAAACATTTTCTTATATCCTAATGAAAGACAAACATTCCCAAATAACTAAATTTTACTCTGGCCAGACGCCTAATCCCAGAGTTCACCAGGGTAGCCACGACAAAAACTCTACCAAGACTCTCGGTTACCTTTCGTTTCCCTTGTCTCACTCCTGACCTCCCTCCTACTTCGAGTGGTATTCGTCTTTCCACCTCATTCCTGGCTTTACTCTTCTCGTTCTCTCCTCAAGTTCTTATCGATGCACAACTTCTTACCCTCTCCTTCTCGATCATATTCCCTTCATGTTCACACCATTTATGAAAGGTGAGAGAATAAATAAGTTCCACCACCACCACTACTACTACTACCACCACCATCACTACCACCACCACGATCATCACCACTAGCATCACCACCACCACCACCACCACAAGCATCACTATCACCACAACCAGCACCATTACACCAACACCACCACCATCATCATCATCATCATCATCATCATCATCATCATCATCATCATCATCACCTTGCGTCACACTAGTAAATGGAGGAAGTAGATCCATAAATACAGCCATGTAATGACACCTACTTTCTTTGTAAAAATATTCAGTTAAATACCTTAGGAAATTACAGGATCAGTTTTACGAAATCTTCAAGAGAAAGATGAATACAGTAACAACAGGCGAAAAAAAGACGAAAATTCCATCGCGACAAAGGCCACGTAAGAATGAAAGTCCAATGAAGGGGCAGGGTGAGCGAGGGTAGAAGCGGGAGTACACACAACTCTGGTGAAATATTTAGTAGTAGGGTCCAGAGTGAGAGTACTACACACACTTCTACTATTACTACTACTACTATTACTACTCCTCCTCCTCCTCTCATCTTTCACAACAGCACCTTCTATCACCAGCTGCACAAAGGCATCCCTAAAACACTTTATTGATAAAGACCCAAAACTCTGCGGTATAAGCTCGCCTGGTTACACACTCAGCCCTCCTCCGACTACATAAATCATTAACGCTTTCAGACCCAGGACGGTATTTTTCTTTCATTCATTCTACGTCGGGAGTGTTTCATTCAAAGTAAATTACTGACTACCTTTCGAGCTGCAGGGATTATACATAGCTTTAATTGAATAGCTTATGCCTAGTTATTATTTATTTATTTTCCTAATCTGGGAATATTAGATACTGCTCTTATTAACCCCTTCACACCAGATTACTTGAGTTTAAAATTATCCTCAGGTAATAACAAAATCAAGTACAAAAAAAAGTTACTTTATTGAAACATTCATCCTTTCAATCCGGTGATGTCTCTTTTCATGTATTCATGCTACAAACACACTATTATATCAGCTCTGAAGATCCACAAGGTAGGAAAAGGGTTAGTGGAGGCCGTGTCTAGCCCCTTCAGTCCGAGAAGTCAGCTGGAAGCTCAATGACTCCAGGAAATTGCAAGGATCATAAAAAAAATCATCGTATTGAATAGTTTACCGCTTCACTCTTATGGCGCCTGTTTTCATTTATATAAAAATTTGTGCTAACCCAGAAGAGGTTCTTCGAAATGGGGGGGTTAGACACAGCCTTCACAAACTCCCTTCACGTCGGGTACTCTCTTAACTTGAATAATTTGTGTGGAAGAAGCAAAGGAAAGAAAAAAACTAAAAAAAAAGACGCTCCCTCCATGAATCGTTAAACACCCACGAGCGTACCCCACGACGGAGATCCATGGCCTCCCCTCTGTCAATGATGCACGACCCCATTGCCCTCCATTTGAAGCAGTAAGGTAGTAGGGGGCGAGGGTATGGTCGTATCAATAGTGTATGGGGGTTGGTATGGGCAGGGACGCAAGTAGGGTCAACGGAAGTATATATAGTTAGTTACCCAGGAGATCGATGGGTAAAGGCGAAGTGAAGTATTGTTGCGTAAGGGTAATACCTCCACATGCATGATTAGGTAGATGGACTAGCAGTGGGTAATATTGGTGAAGCATGCACTGATATTATTAATAAACATATGGAGAGATCGATAGGTGAATTATGCGCGATGTTACTGAGAATAATTTAGTAAGGATAATGTTTTTGAATAGTTGATGAAGGGAACGTAGTCAGATCAATGGTGTATGGATGGTAGACTACGAAGGGACGCCTCTGTGGTCGACAAAGCAAGTAGAGTTAGTAACCCAAGAGATCGATGGTTAGGCACTGGGCGATACTAGCGAAGCATTATTTTGTGTGCCTAATATTTCTGAATACATGATGAGGGGAGCATGTTTTTATCAATACAGTACGGGAGGGTGGGAAGGTCGCCACTACATCAACAAGAAGATGTCTAGTTACCCAGGCGATCGATGAGTTTTATGTAAGCGATAGTTCTAAAGTTTTTTGCCGGACTAATTTTAAAGCACTTAATCATCCATATTGAGATTGATGGAGAGGGTTAAATAGAGGGTGAGATGGATGGATTTGAAAAGCGCAAAATATCTGACATATTGTTTCACTTGGGTAATACTTTAAACATACGATACCGTACACTGCTTTTGCATTAATAAGGCCTTTTCATTTGCGGTAACATTATGTACAGGAAGAAAACACACACAGAACACGAAATAACTGAGATTACCCGGTGTCCCAAAACGCAAAGGAGGAAGAAACAGTGATATTTATTTTAGAGCGAAAGAACTCGGCCATACAAACATTACTAACCCCCTTCATCGACCCCACGGACCCTCTTTGACCGGCTTGCCTCGCTTTACTCATCTTTATTCAACCACACTCAGCCACATTATTGGAAAGATGGTAGACTGATAGCACAGTATTAGTAAAGGGTGTTGGCTCTGAATTTAGGCCTAGATGAACTATGTGTACGCTTGTATGGCACTTATTTCTTGTCACTGTATTAATATCGGTGTTGGCCACGAATTTAGGCGTAACAACATTATGAGGAAAATTGTTGAGAATGGTGTTAAGTCCTGAATCAATGCGACTATAGATTAGAGAGAGAGAGAGAGAGAGAGAGAGAGAGAGAGAGAGAGAGAGAGATGTATATAAGCCTCAGTCTAGTCCTGGACATAGTGTGTGAATGGTTGAATATTGTGGGTCACGAAACCAAACCTAGCCCCAGTGAAAAGCAGGATTGTAGGCCACGAATGTATACCAAATCACTGTGTACGTACTGTAGGGTAGGCCTAAGCATCGTGTGGGTAGGGTGTAGTAGGCCAAGATCCAGAATGTGTGAGTAGAATAAAAGGCCACTAAACAAGTCCTGTAGATTGTAGATTTTCTCTGTATAGGGTAGTAATCCACGAAACAAAACCTGAATAGTGTGCAAATAGAACTGTAGACCAGAACATTACGTACCGCGGTAGTGAGGGTTAATGGCCAAATGTAAGACCTAAGCACAGTGTACGTAGAAGTTTGGGTCACGAGATCAGCCCTGGACAGTGTGGATGTAGGTTAGTAAGCCATAAAATTAGACTTGGCTACAGTGCAAGTGGAACGGCAGATCAAACTGTAAAATCTGAATATTGTGTAGGTAGGGAGGTTAGCAATAATCTTAGACACAGTGCAAGCAAAATTATTAGCCGCGAAATAAAACCTTGACGTTCAACAAGGAAGACAGTAGGCCACAAATGAGACTTAGACACTGTGTATAGTAAGAAGAATTGTAAGCAACGAAATTAAGACTTATACTGAGGTAGAAGACAACAAAACATGACCAAGGCCTAAGATTGTTATGTCTTCATCTTGAATGCACAGCTGTTACATGGTATTTACACTCGAATACGGATCCAGTCGCGAAGAAGTGCTGTGGTAAAGATGTAGATCCGTGGTCTTGTCATCATGACATTAAGTTACAGGAAATAAATTGCAAAGAGACGACAATCTGCGCCAAGATCAGGTTGGCGAACAAGTAAAGGATATCTGATCCATATACAGTACAGTGTCAGCGGTATGTTCTGCACCTGACGGAGATAAAGTGGCTGATTATCGACAATGCTGCTGGCGTAGGTAGGCTACTGCTCCTTCTACCTATCTATACATATGATCGATATACAGTTGTGATGTACCCTAATGTCGTTTCAGTACAGTAGTACCAAGCCCCAGAGGTGTTAAAAGTTACTGAACTGCAACCATACAATGCATCATGATGCTCACAATGAATGTCCTGTAAGTATCGTAGGGCTTTTGGGATTTAACCATTTAGATGCGGTTTACTCACTTCACCTGAATATATCATCTTCGGTTTGGGAAAATATAATGCTTAGTTCTCTCTCTCTCTCTCTCTCTAAGGAGGGAGAGGATGTGTTAGTCGGTATGGTTTTAAGCATTTTCCTTTTTTTTTTTTTTTTTTTTTTTTTTAAGTTTTCTTGCATATTCCGTACGATATTGTTCGGCCTCGAGAAGACTACCCGGAGTAAAGGGGATCATTGAACTATTCATCTAACCCCCAACAATGAGAAACATCTCCCCCAAACTTTAAGATCGTTTAGAGACGGCAGGAATAAAATCTACAGTATGTCATCGGAGTGAAGGAGTTAACACCGTCGCAGCGATATGCCTTTTGGAATTGAATAAAATCGTATGCCGCTGGGGGAAACAAAATGTAAGCTGCAATTTCGCGGTCAGAAGGTTAATTCGTTGACTTCATAATTCTGCCTTTGCCATTTTAGTTATTTTACACCCCCTTGGTTCCCAATTCGTGCTTCGATTCTGCTCACTCATCATTTCTTGTCGTCACTATCAGTGACTCTCACCACCGAAGGTCTTTTCTAAGTTTCATTCAGTCGTCCAGTGGTAGCGAGAGTAAAGTATGAAACATTTCCCCTGGGCTGAAGGGACTGGCCTGGTCGTAGATTCTTAGGCATACTTACCATCAGTCCCGTGTCGTAACTAAGATCTGTTTTTTCCAAGAAGTCAAGGAAATGCGAATGCAGAAGTTTTGCAGTCTTTTTGTTTTCCTGTAAAAACAGATTTTTGTTGAGAGAGGCATAGGTTTCTTGATCATAAGTTCCTTTGTGAATCCGTGCCGTGAAAAATGTTATCTTGCAGTGGCCAAAAAAAAAAAAACAAATAAATAAAAATCATGGTCGTAGTGGAGTGTCTAGTAGCACGCAATACGTTGATAAAGCCCAGTTATCGCCAATATTTAATACTTTTACGGCAGCCATAATCATGACATTAAAGCAGAATAATTCATGACCTAAAGTTGAAATACAATTACCGTACAACACTATACACTATATATATATATATATATATATATATATATATATATATATATATATATATATATATATATATATATATATATATATATATACGTTCCTTAAGCTTTCATAGCTCAATCATGGCACTCATTCTTTCAGTATGATTACTTTTTTTTTTTTAGATTTAACTTCGTCACTTGCAAGAATATAACAAAAATACACCATCGTTCTGAAAGGTCAATAAGAACGACAGAGCAGTAAAAGTCATGCTGGTTGGGGATGCATGAATAAATTGCCAGTCGTGATCTGTAGCTTCTGAATGCAGTAAGTAACCTTTGCAATATGATCACATCTTTTATACTTTTTCTTGTGACCATCATACAGTTTTTCTAAGGTTAGGAGAGACTTCAGCGAACCGAAGAGTGTACGTCATGACACCTTTCATTTACCCTTTCATTACAAGAGGCTTCCCCTAAGCTAAATAATAACATCAACGTATTCAAAGGGTTAGCGTTTAGATAGTACTCAGTAACTTGAATTATTTGCTGTTTTACACCTTACTATAAAAGATCCTTCTTAAGACACACAATATCGTCTGGTGACAGCAGAAATTAACTACAAAAAGAAGTTGTCGTAATGAATGTGTTGGGTAATTTAATTAATTTTTACATTCAGTAGCTTCCTTAGCAAAAATACGAAACCTCTTAATAAGTGCTTATCAAATACAAGACCAGAAAAGTAAAATAATTACCAATAAGAGCTCTGATGTAGTATGTGACCGCCTTTCATCTACCTGCATTATTTTTATGTCGTGCTACTGCTGCTTACATTAACCTTCAACATTATGGTGTTGAGTGCGTGAGAGGTGGTAAGCGTCTCGTGTTGGCAGCGTGGAGTTAGTGGACTTTAATTTCTACACAGTACTCATGTATAATCGCCTTTATTTTTACATCCTTATTGCGTTTTAATCCTTAAATACTGGTGGCGCATTCTAGTGGTTAATTTTTGCTACCTCCGGACAATTTTATTCAGCATATAGAGAAAATTCTAGAAAATGAGGGTTTACAAGGTCAGTATCAAGCACCTCTCCCCTTCAGAAAGTCTCTCCTGAAGGTGAGTGAAATCGTCCGTGGGAACCAAGATTGCAATAAACAGTACGCCATTGGATTAAGAAAGCTAACGATGACTAACTCTTCTCCATTTAAGATAAAATATCATTATTAACATCTTTACTAGGCGGACGTCATTAACATCCAGCAGTCATGTGTATTGGCCTCTGGAATGATGTACTTAGTTTTAATGAGGCGGACTCAGGCAAAAGATCATTGTTAAACAGCAATTAAATCTTGATGCATGTAGCTTATGACCACTTAAGGCTAATCACAGAGGCACGAATCTCTCAGCGTGCATGATTGAAATTAATTATCACTTCGTATCTACCCACGGTCAGTTGAGAAGAATATATTTACGTATATTTAGGAATTCATGGCCGCACATTTTTTTTTTTTTTTTTACCCCATCTACGTTCCCGCCACAGGAAGACACCATGGCCAGTAGCCTACTCTCGTTGGTTAAGGAGGCTCCCTAGCACCTCTTCTTGATTTATGTTTTGGATACGGCTGGTTAATAAGCCTTTTGCGCGTAATCTATGCAGGGTTTGCCGATACTGGAATGATTTGTGTAACACAGAGCTGGACGGTAAGGTGCAATAAGCAAGATAAGTCGCATAGGAAAAGGTGTTAAGGAGCTACTTAGACGACGAGAATACGGACTCATATCCCTACACCCTACCTACACCTGTACTCCCATACATCATTACCTCCATATCCAAACATCCTATAAAATTAAGCGCTTTCTTGTTAAACTGTATTTCCTAACTTACAATTATCTCTCTACCCCTGGAACTATGTCCACAAACTCATTCAGGCACACGTACTAACAAACACAGACGCACATGCACGTGCGCTCTCGCGCACGCACACACACACACACACACACACACACACACACACACACACACACACACACACACACACACACACACACACACACACACACACACACACACACACACACACACACACACACACACACACACACACACACACACACACACACACACACACACACACACACACACACACACACACACACACACACACACACACACACACACACACACACACACACACACACACACACACACACACACACACACACACACACACACACACACACACACACACACACACACACACACACACACACACACACACACATTCCACCTACCCACCCCCCTTTTTACCCCTATATTCACACATTTCACCCTCACAAATTCCATTGTCACAAACCAACTCCCTCTCACCCCTACCTTCCTAACCACCCCTACCTTCCTATCCACCTCTTCCATTCTGTCCACCCCTACCTTCCTATCCATCCCTTACCTTTCTATCCACCCCTACCTTTCCATCCACCCTTACCTTTCTATCCACCCCTGCCTTCTCCGCCCCTATACTCGCCATGCTTCCCTTCCACAGCATCCGCCCCTCGAGTACCGCAGTGACCTGGTTGTGGCGTGACCCAGAAGCACCATCACTAACGCGTACTCGCTCTTGGCTCGTTCGATTTGGTTTCATCATCTGGATACTGTTTTTCGTCTTGGTGTGTGTGTGTGTGTGTGTGTGCTACAGTTAAAGAGTCTAATTATCATTACCGAGAGAGTGAAAGTGTTGTAATCCTCCTATTCATGACGATTACTAAAACCCTCGATGAGAGTGTTCTGTATTGGACTTCTCTTCCTCGGTAATGAATGCGCTCTTTCACGTAACCACATATAACCCTTACATACGTTCCACCTTTCTTGTAATCCTGTTGTCTGTGGAAGTAGCCTGTTTAATCGGCTGGCTGCATAGTTATCATATTGTGGCTAATTCCAGATGATTATTGTTCAGCTGAAAGAAATTCCTAGCATTTGGAGGATAAAGGCTTACTTGATTAATCCTTTCAAGCTCAACCAGACGATTAAAGTTTGGTCAAGTGGTTTAAATCTCATAAATAACAGTAAACATGAATATAAAAAAAAATATTCAAGTTTTCCGCCATTTAATGAACATGTTGCCAAAGAGTACTGTCACCCAGGTCCCCTCCGATAACCAAGTCTTGTTATTATTGCTTCTTACATTAAAAAAAAAGTTCCCCCATTGTTCTCTGGTACGTGCACCGTGTGTGGGTCCATGTACGATAACCAATAATGAACATATTTTCCTGCCCGATAAGAACAGATTAAGAGGAGGGAGTGAGCATGAATTATTGACAGGCATGACATAAAGGGTCGTAAGGCGTATGTAGGGCACACAAATAAATGAGGCCTTGGTGTAGCGTAGGCATATAGAGAGTTTGGGAACGTGGACAAAGTTGACCCCATTCATTATTAACCTCTACCCTAGGACATATTTTTTCATTTTATTCTTGTTATAGTCTGGCGATTTTATTTAGCTGGAGACCTTTCGTATTGTAGGGGTATATTTACAGCCTTCATTAAGCCCTTCATTACTAGATTTCTCCCCTACACTGGGTAAAAAGATCTTCTGGTAGAGAAGAAATGAACTAAGCAGACGTCCTTGGGCTGAAGCTGTTGACATGTGTCCCCTGTGCTGAAAAAAATCGTCTGACATTGGCAACAAAAGAATGGACTGATTGCGTCTTAAGCCCATGATGATATGAGGTGTTCTCCTGGCTACTTAAAATCGTCTAATGGAGACAAGAGTAACATGGCAAGAGGTGTGTGAGTATAACACCACACCAAGGCAGGATTTGGAATGTGAGATAAAACGCTATGAGCTCTTCGTAAATGCAGAATAACGCGTGAGAACAGCAGGATGTAAAAAAATAGAAGAGAGAGAGAGAAAAAAAAAGTCTGTTGAAGGAGACGGTGGGCGTGACAGTGTAAGGTATGACACTGCGTGGTGGTGTGAATGTGGTATGGCAGTTTGAACTGCTGCAATGTTTAGTGTGGCAGTGTGTGGTGGTGTGAGTGCATGGTCCGGCACTGTGAGCTGTGGCAGTGTGGTGGTGTGAGAATTTATGGTTTGGCAATGTGTGGTGGTGTGGTAGTGTGTGTGTTTTGTTTTATTTGCACATCATCTTTTCCAACATATTTTCATATCAGCAAGTAGAAACAAAGCCAACAGCAAATTGTGTTCCCAACTGTTAAATGTTATCGCCTCAGCTGTATTGCCAGTATATCCCCGACTGTCACATAAACTATCACAAGCCATGAGAAGGGACTAAAGGCATCATCAGCACGTAGCATCTAGCCTGGCAAAGATCTCAGCATAAAGGGATTTCATTGTGCCCAGAATTCATCTCAAGTATCCTGGGTAACTAAATAACACCAGAAATTCGTTGCAGTGGATCGACTTTCCTTCTTATCAGTGCACATTGTAAAGTAACTGCCTGGGATTGTTGTGGATCATGTGAGACAGACTGACCTACTGGAAAACATCTGTAGACGGATTAAAATATAAAAAGATTCGTCTTAGTGAGTCTTTTTCACTTCTAGCTAATACCATTTATAATTTCCTGAAAGTATGATAAATAATGAGATTAGGTTGGAAGTTTTTCGATGATAAAATGAGACAGCTGTGGTTGGCTGCGTGAAACAAAGAGAACTTGCTTTTAATGGGTCGGCCTTCGTTCTGACAAATTCCAGTTAATCATTTCCTGAGAATATGATGAATAACGTGAGACGGATTGGTTGCCGAGGAGACGTGGTTGGCAGCGTGAAATAAGGTGAACTTAGTTTAAATGGGTCGGCCTCCGTTCTGGCAAATCCCAATTAATCATTTCCTTAGAGTATAATGAATACCGTGAGACGGATTGGTTGCCGAGGAGACGTGGGTAAAGGACTAAAATACAGAGAGATATGTTCTGGTGGAGTCGCCTTCCTTCTACAGTTCGTCCACCAAAACTTGGCAGAAATTTTTGTCCTTTTCCAGGTTCTTTTCCCCCGAAGCACAGTGGCAGAATAAGACACTACTCTACGTCTCTACATCCTAGCCACAGCATTCATCGCGACTTGCACCATGTTCTATTTTTCTTTTCTTTTTTCTTCTTTTTTAATGCAAGGAAGAAGGAACCAAATGTCAGGAGCCCGCCAGATTGTTCCTTCCACGAAATAGCAAAAACTAGATTACAGAGCCAAATTCAAGCGTTTATATCCTTTACAACTCAGCATGCGAGTTGGAGAAAAGGGATTTTTATGCCGAGTTAAAATGGACAAAGTATAGCTAATTTTAAGTCATTCTGTGAAATTACAGTCTGATGAATGAGACTCCTAACGTTTTTCTACTGATGGAGAGAGAGAGAGAGAGAGAGAGAGAGAGAGAGAGAGAGAGAGAGAGAGAGAGAGAGAGAGAGAGAGGAGGGGGGGCGCAAGCACTTACAGAGCAAGTTTTTGACTTTGTCTTTCTTCTGGCCCCAGAGTGTAATATAATTTCCAGAAAAGAATGATAAATAATACTTGTACTATATGTTACTTTATCAGAGTACTGTCAAACACCGCGTCAGCTTGGCTTACAGGAGACCGTCGTTAGCGGAATAAAAAATGAAGGTACTCAGCGGGACGTGTTTGAGTGCTTGCGTGCGTGTGTGTGTGTGTGTGTGTGTGTGTGTGTGTGTGTGTGTGTAGCATGTTTGCTCGTGTTTGAAAGTGAGAGTGAGTGAGTAAGAATGAGATTGCGTGCTTATCCTGGTCTGATGACAAAGAAGGGATACAAGTTGAGTAATGAATGTGTCGCGTGCTTAGCTTTAGGACCCTCACCAGCCAATCCCTGATCTCCCGCCTCGCCGCTGGGATGTAGATGACGCACGGTTCGTATTGCATCCTTCAGCCAGGCTCATGTAGGATTCGTTAAATACATCATCTCACCTTCGATTTTGTTACGCCGCATAAGTACGCTAATTGTCGAGCTGTAGGCTGGTCAACTTAGGTCCCCCTCTCTTATTTTTGTTGAGAGTGTATAGTATGTTGGGCTGGGTTGGGCAGGGTTAGAGTGAGTGAGGCTGTTGGAGTTAGGTTATCTTATTATAAGGTAAAGTTAGGGCTTAATTAAGTAAAAGGCGTTCATGCCGGGAAGAGAAAACTTTGAGTTATCGAAATGGGCTACACTTCGAGAAGATGCGCCAGATTCAGCAGCATCACCCAGTCCACAACTCTACCCACTCAGTTACAGGAACCCAATCCTTCTGTCTTGTTCCTCCGTCCAAGTTCTGCATGTCTTAACACTACCTGTATCACTTCGTCCTTCATTATCCTTGACCAGGTGCTACACCGCAAGATTGCATGCATATTGGATCCCCTGCAGCGCTTTTTGGCACTATAATTAGGAACACTGACCTCCGACTCACGATTTTGATTCACGATGACATTTTTTTTCCTCCTTACTTTGGCAAGAGTACTTTATTCAGCTTCGAAGAGATCCCCTAATGTGACACAAAATCAGTTCCCAAGTGTCTTAATGAAAGGTAGCTTAAGTGTCACTGATGTATAGTGACCCGTGGATGTGAGATGTGAAAGAGAAAACACATGAAAAACCTAAACTTCAGTCGGATATTTTGTTGTTGCTGCGACCAGACGATTATATTCAGCTTAGGAAAGTCACCTGGTATCCTGGTTGTGAAATAAGACTGTATCAGACCCTTCAGTTTGAAAAGTCTCTCCTGAGCTGAATAAAATCATCGGGAGACAACCTGATTTTTAACAATCTGTTATCGTTCTGAATGAGTTAGGCCTTTCCCTTTGTTACGATGTTGGTTTGTCCGAGTCTGCCTTAACTTTCCGGCTGCATGCATTACCGCATTCATACATCTGGGTCATAACTCACATCCTGTTTTATATTTCCCGAGTCATTTTTCACCCCTAAAGAAGTAAGCGTGAAACGAGGCTTGTGATAAATGACAGTGGCCTTGCTTGAATCGCACTCAGTTCTTGCGAGCCAGAAAAAACCAGCACAACGAAACCTTACTTAATCTAACCTATACTAACCTAACCTAATGAAACCAAACATAACGTAGCAGCATAACATAATCTATCCTCACCTTGCCTGAATCTCATTTCTCACGAGCCAGCACTAGGGGCAGAAAACATGCATATGACGTCATTATGTTGAAGGAGGTAATAGAGCTCGTTGCCAACCTCTGCACTTCTCACTGTGAGCTGAATTCCCTCGTATAGTGGTAGTAAGAATGTTAAGAAAAAAAAGACTTCGTAGTGAAGGAGATACGGGAGTTTGTTGCTTTTTTTTTGCTGTGAGAAGTTTCCCTGTTAGCTGAGTAAATAAATGAGCAAGCACACAGGACGAGGAAGTTAATGGAGTCTACTAGTAACACTTTCTCTTCTCCATTTAAGCTAAATTAAGAGGCATAAGATAGTAGAAGAAATAAAATGTAATGGTAACTGTATTGTAGGAAGGCGTTATGGGATGCTGTTTCTATCGCTGTAATAAGTCATAAAGTGATAAGAAAAATAACATCAAAATGTAATAACAAAAAAAAGGAATGAATTATGAGATCTGTTTTTTAGTCCTGCAGTTTGAAATGAAAAAAAAAAAGTATTGTAGAAGCCAGAGTAAAGTGAAAAACAACGTGATGGCACTGGAAGACTTGAGCAACACTGGCTGGAGGGGAGGGGGAGAGTGGAAGGGGGCGGAAATGGAGGTGTTAGAGAGCAATACCGGCACGGAAACTACCTGAGGAAGATGGAACAGAGAGATGATGAGGCGTGAGGCAAATGAGGAAAATGAGAAAGAGAGACAGGCGTAGCGCAAGCAGGAAGGTGGAAAAGAGTTAAGATGCGGCGTAAGACAGACGAGAAAGATGGAAAAAATGAAGATGAGCCTTGAAACAAATGAGGAAAATGGAATAGAGTTAAGATGAGGAGTAGGACAAGTGAGGAAAATGTAACAGAGAGAAGGTGAGGCGTAAAATAAGTAAGGATGATGAAACAGAGGGAAGATGTTGGGTAGGATGAATGAGGAAGATGGAACAGAGCATATGTGAGGCATAGGACTGGTGAGAAAGATGGAACAGAGTGAAGTGAGAAAGATGGAACATGGTGAAGATGATCAGTAAAACAAATGAGGGAGATAGAGTAGAGGAATAACGAGACTGAAGACAAGCGAGGATGATTAAACAGAGGGATGAAGAGTAAGACAAGTGAAGATAAGGCGTTGTGGAGTAAACAGAAGGAAGATTGAACGCACCGCTAAAACAACATGAGATAAGCGAGAACACAGCGTTATGAAGCAACAATCCTCCCGACAGAGAAGGAACACAGAGAAAATGAAAAGCAGTGCAAGACCAGTGCCAGATATGTAATGAGAGTTAGGGAAAGAGTACCACGAGAGCAGTGTAAGGCCCAACGATGAGAAAGAATTATAGGTCTTTTTTTATAGAACCAGCACAAGACAGAGCATAGACGAGGCACACAGAATAAACAGCGTAAGAACTGCCAAGAAGCTGAACTCTCCCGTACGCAAGAAACTGTTACACGTAATACTTTGAAGGCGCATGATTTCCCTGTGCTGAGCAAAATCGTCTGGGGGTATCCCGAATAAAATATCTCAGTGCAACAATACCAGTGAAAGGATCAAAGATTTACCGATAGAAAATCCTGTGGGAAAGGGGAGGGGGGGACGTACATTTACCACCATCACTAAAAGATATTTTTCAAGGCACTTGTAATTTACAAGTGTTACAGTCAGAATGCAGTTTTCATCTTAACAGTTTCCAGGAATAAGAGACACGCTAATAAACTACTTTTCTTTCAAGTAATACTTTTATTCCTTGTTTACTAGTGGATATCTGCAAGCGTTAGATATCAGCATAAACTCTTCCATACGATATTTGTTTCCTAAGCTGAATATAATCGCCTGATTGTTTAAAAAAAAAAAAAAAAAAAAGAGAGAGAGAGGGGAGAGAGATAAGAAAAAGAAAAAAAGAAAAAAACTTCCTGGTTGTGAATGAAGTAAAGTCAAAGCAGTTCCACATATACACTGAGTTGGCGATAAAAGGTAACTATAAAAATATAATATACAATAACATCTCGCTCGGGGAACAAGTCCACGTCAAAAATAGTATATATACCCTTGAAGAGCAAAATATCTTCCGCATAACAGAATCACACGACAGAACGTTTCCTCGAAAATAAATGTTACGGATATTTCAGGGAAGTGTAAATGATGACTGTACTACTTCAAAATTATTAAATTCTTTACGATGACGTATTGATTTAGAGTATTGCTTCCATCAGATTATTGTTATTATTATTATTATTATTATTATTATTATTATTCTGGTCACGAGAGTCCCTTAGTCGTGAGGATGTTATCTAACCTCTCCGATTTGAAAAGTGTGCCCTGAACTGAATGACTTTTTCTAGTCGTGGCAAGAGTAAAACAAAAAAAAAATACGCCATCGTAGTGAAAGATAAGTCGAAATGTGGAATACGTTGAGCCTGTATGAAAACACAAACAGTTAGCAGTGTAGCTTTTTTTTTTTTTTTGGGGGGGGGGGAACTCCGCCACAAATTCAATAGTGTTTGTAGATGAAGTTTTATACTAAATGGTGTCAATCACGTCCATCCCAGGACGTAACTTTAACTATTCCAGCTGCCAGGTGGTTTTCCTCAGAGTACGGAAGCAGAAGTGAAGGGGTTAATGGCGGCTGTGTCTAACCCATCCTATCCGAAATCGTGTGGAGATGGCAAAATTACCATAGTAAAATACGTGATTGGGTTTTAGGGGATAACTTGATGACCGGCTCAGGTGTCGTGGTGGATACTAATCGTGGTGCTTTATCGTTGATGCCCTGTCATTTGGTTCCACGGTACCAGTCAGTACTCGCCCACGCTCATCAGCAGGGCTTAGTTTTTAAATGAAGCTTTGTTTTTTATGAAGATCCAGAAAATTAACATTGCTGTTTGTGTTCTGGCAGTTTTATTGTATATTGGTATGCATGGTACACCAGACTCTCCCCTAAAGGAGTAGCCTATAATAGCCAAAGTTAACTTTACCCCACCATGCTGGCCAAGTACGTTTAAGAAGGGATACAATATATATATATATATATATATATATATATATATATATATATATATATATATATATATATATATATATGTATATATATATATATATATGTATATATATATATATATATATGTATATATATATATATATATATATATATATATATATATATATATATATATATGTATATATATATATATATATATATATATATATATATATATATATATATATATGTAATGTATGTACAGAGAGAGAGAGAGAGAGAGAGAGAGAGAGACGGATTTAGAAATATAGTGAGATATATGGGGTGAAGGGACACAGAGGATGGAAGTGAGGTATTCTCTGACGCAGCGTGAGGAGCACAAGTGGCAGGGCATATCACAGGTGTGGTCGCTGCACACACACCTTCCCGTGGCTTTGCCAATTAAAGTTGATAACTGTGCTTAAAGCTTCTCCACTTTACTAATAAGCACGGAACACATCTGGCTTTGTTCGTATGACCTGGGTATCATGTATCTGCGGCGTATTTACACTGATATGTGACAGAATATAACAACTATCCCTCACGCCAAAAACATTTGGTCATAGTTTTGTGGAGACTCGAAAAAACTCATGAACTGGACTAAGTCTTCCTTCCTTCTTGCGTTCTTGAAATAGTTTCCTCTTGACCATGCACTGGCCGAAGAAAGTACGTTTTCCTGTTGTGAATTTACCTATATAACTTTCAATAGGATAGTATCTTTTATATTCTGTTTTCCTCCTGGTGAATATATTAAGCATAAAAGAGAGTCCTTGTAGTGAAAGGGTAAGAACGATCCTTCAAAAACCCTGTCAATGTAATGAAGTCTTTATCGTTTACATTCTTCAGCGCCAGACAATTTTATTCGACTTCTGAGAAGATTCTTAGTGGCGAGGTTAAAAGTGCGTTCCTCTTTCTTTTACGTTGGATGTACATCATGAAATAGAATAAAATAATAGTAACACAGCTTAAGATTAGTATTTTATATTTGCAGCATTCTGACATCACCATAGAAAACCTCCAAAGAGAGTAAAAGAGAGCAACAAAGGAATCATAAGCTTTTTTTTTTTTTCTTTCTTTTCTGTGGACGTTTTTTGCTACCGGTATATCCCTTGGTGATTTCCACACGTATTTAATCGTACTCCTGGATTGTGTGTAAAAATAAAGCTTGGTAACAGACTATACACGAGGGCGAATTGAGGAGAATTGTGCCATTGAAGGAGAATATTGGTGTGGGTGGAGGAAAGGTGGACAGTGGAGGAAGAGAAAAATGTGGGCGATCTAGAGAGAGAGAGAGAGAGAGGCAGGCCTGTCTATAACATCACACATTACACTATTCATGCTTAGTACTGGGGATTGCGTGCGTCTACGGGTATTGTCCTCTGCGTCCTTGGCTTGGACGTGCGTGAGCCACAAAAATTCCCGCACGCAACCGGACGCCACATCTTCCCTTCTTGTTGGCTATGTAGGTCGCTCTTCTTCCTCTTCCTTTGTACCTCTTCTTCCTCCTCGTCTTTGCTACCTCCTATGTCGTAACCTCTTCTTCTTCTCTCTTCTTCTTCCGTCTCTTTGCTACCTATCATTCAGCTTCCCTTCCCTTCTTCCTCTTTGCCACCCCTTCATCCTCCTTTTTTCTACCTCTCCTTCCTCCACTTTGATACCTCTCCATCCTCCTCTTTGCTACTTGTATTCTCTCCTTTTGCTACGTAGTCGCTGCCTCTGTCTCCTCTCAGGACGTCTCATCTTCTTCCTCTTTCCTACTTGTCTTTCTTCGTCATTCCCCAGCAGACTCTTCTCCCTCGTGCTTCCTACGTACACACCAATTCTTCCTCTTCTCTTCTACCTCACTTTCCTCTCCTCGTCTGCCCCTCCTTCCTCCTTTCTGCTGTCTCACCTTCCTCCTCTCTGCTACCTCTCCTTCCTCCTTTTTGCTGCCTCACCTTCCTCCTCTCTGCTACCCCTCCTCCCTGCCCTCTGCTGCTTCACCTTCCTCCCCTCTGATACGTAGATGCGAGGGCCCTGGTTCTTCGGATCGCTTTCTCTGCATCCGGCCATTTTTGTCGTCAGGAAACCCAATATCTTTTGTTCTCTTATTTGTTGTAGTATATGGTTTTGTCACATCAGTCTTTGTCAGTATTGTTTTTTTTTTTTTTTTTTTCATTACGAACAAGCAGGCGAAGCAAGCGAGCGATGTGTATTCTCAGTTAAGTTTTGACATGAGCGCCCGGCCCAACCCGACCATCACTTTAAGCAGAAGCAAATAACTTTACTCCTACGTGAAATGGAGTTGAAATTCTTTCTGCATGTGATACATTCATTCAATAGATTTTTGTTTCAACTAAAAACACACACATAAAGGCGTAGGAACCCCTTGGAATCTCGACTTTTCCAAGGGAATGTTCGGCTCTAATCGGTGAACACCTCAATTACGAAATAAAATTTAAAAGGATTTTCCGTCGTAACAATGTTTTTTGGCATCAACTCTAGCAATTAAATATTGGAGATTCCGCCTATTATTTTATATCAGAGGGAAATTCTGATAACATGGAGCTCGCTGGCTCGTCACGCTCTCACAAAGCGCATTTACTGGAATTATTTCTTTATCTCATGCCTCACTTCTTCTTTGCTCAGCTCTGCCCTGATCTGTCTTCTTCTTTCCTGTTTTCTGTCGTCTGATCACGTCTCGTCTCTCTTCTCAGTTTTTCTCATCTCTTCTCTTCTCGTCTCTCCTCCCCTCCCCTCCCCTCCCCTCCCCTCCCCTCCCCTCCCCTGTCCTCTCCTATTTTTCCTCCTTTCCTCTCTCTCTCTCTCTCTCTCTCTCCCCAATCTGTTTCTACCAACAGCAATTTAGTGACACGCCATATGGTAATTTTTTCTCTTATTCTTTTTCGTGTTTGGATCTGGAAATATTTGAAGTAAGTTATAAAGCCTCTTTATCGCTGCTCTCTCTCTCTCTCTCTCTCTCTCTCTCTCTCTCTCTCTCTCTCTCTCTCTCTCTCTCTTTCTGTGTGTGTGTGTGTGTGTGTGTGTGTGTGTGTGTGTGTGTGTGTGTGAGAGAGAGAGAGAGAGAGAGAGAGAGAGAGTAAGAGGGACCGTTTTTAGTGTGAGAGACGGGCAGGAAGGTCTGAGAAAGAGGACCAGAGAAAATGTGAAAGACGACGTGAAAGTGTGAAATAGTAAGAGTGAGAGAAATCGGCAGCGACAGAGGGAATGTGACAGACATAGACAGGCAGTATGAAAATGTGAGAGAGTGACAGGGAAAGTTTGAAAGACAGAGTGAAAGTGTGAGACGGTGACAGAAACAGTATGAAAGAGAGGAATAGCACAGTCATGGCATGTGTGGAGATTTGACGAGTGTCTTGAGAGAGAGAGAGAGAGAGAGAGAGAGAGAGAGAGAGAGAGAGAGAATAATAGGCAGTGTGAAACAGAAAAAGGACAAAACTAGCATTGGTATGTGCAGACGTCTGACCTGTGCCGTGTGAGAGACAGTGAAAGAAAGTATGAGACAGTGACAGAGACGACGTAAGTGTGCGAGATACTGTGAGAGCGTGAGAGGATGTGACAGTTAGAGAGAAAGAGAGTGTGACAGTGAAAGTGTGACAGTGACACATATAGTTTAAAAAGTAAAAATACAAGAGAACCATGGCATGTGTGGGGGTCTGGCTTGTGGAATGTGAGAGCGTGAGAGGCCACACGAAAGCCTCCAGTAAATAGGTATGGGGGGGAGGGGAGCAGCAAACTTACACATGGGAGGGGGATAGTGGGGGGCAGCAGCAATCTCTCACACATGGGAAGGGGATGGACGTGGGATGACAACAACTCTCATATATGGGAGGCATAGGAGGGGGGAGGGGACAGCACCTTTCAGAAATAGGGGGCGATGGATGGTTGGTTATTCTTGTCTTACACTGTACCGTATAGTAATTGTGGCGTGGCCTTGATGGCGAGATAATGGTGTCTGAGAAATAGTTGCTTGTGATATGTATCGTATGGTACTGTCCTTTAGAAGCTGCTGATGTACGGTGGTGCCCTACCATCATAATGCAGAAGGTTTTAATGACAAATCGATATTATGTCAAGTGTAAATCTCCGTCATTTAGATAATCTGTCGACTATCAACACCTGCCCTTCTCTCCTCGAAGCTGCTGATCTTTTTGGCATCACGATGGATTTAAAGTTGTGGATTATGGCTTGTTAAGACAGGGATCAAGATCCCGATTAATTTAAATAAGAGTGTGAGATTCGTTCCATAATTTTTATTGCTCTTCCGCCAGGTTTCACTGATTGCGTATGTCGTAAAGAAATACCACCGCTGATATCACCACACAGATCCTGAATGAGATATTGTCTGACACATCACAATAAAGACAGCAGGTATTAGTGCCCAAGTGGTAACGTGTAAGCCTACCAAGGAACCCTCTGTTGGTGTGAAGGGAATGTTGGCTGCTGGACTTCGGGAACAGGCTTATATCCAGTGTCTGTTGTAGTTTTGCATTTCTTTGTCCCTTCTGTGCTACTGCTCTGGTTAAAGCTCCTCTGGACTCCACGAATGCATTCCTTTCCTGTTATTACGAGCACGAATCACTAGTCTTTCCACACAATTTCACCGCTTTTCTGTCCACCTCTTTGGTGCAAGAGTTTCTAAGTCTTTCGTATACGCAACTGGTCAGCACTAGAACTGTTTTTCTTAAGCTGGGTGTTCCAGTACCACTGACATTAGTCTCCTTAACACAGTGTCCAGTCATTGCGAACTGAACAAATCTTGATCTCGGTTTTTCGTTCACATTCCTCTGGAAGGGACAAACTTTGCAAGCTTGCTTGCCAGTCTGGTGCTGAGTGCCACTGTCCGCCTCACTGACTCTTCCTTCATTGGACATCGCTGGATACACAGTTTACTCACATGAGGTGGTGCATTAACTCTGTCATCTCATGTCCTCTTTGATTACCAGCCAGAAGCTTCCTTGTCAATTGATGGTCGTGTTTCTGAGGGTCGCCGACAGAGGACTTTCAGAGGCAATAGTTTTTTAAAGAATCTAATAAACATAAATGAATGTTGATAAATGAACATGAAACCAGTAATGATCATCCTTATTTTTAATCACTGACATGATGCAAATATTAAAATATGTTGCGCCTAATAAATTACTCAGTATCAGTAAGTGAATGTAAAGGCAAGGTCATAACTATCTTTACTTATGCTAATTAATGTGATGCAAACTTCATTCAGTATAATGCAAACTTCAAGATGCGTTGCTCCTAAAATATAGCGAAAAAATGTGGGGTATATTACCGGCGCGTGAATATTATCAGCCAACATGTTCTGTACCGAATTTCATCATGTTAAATTAATATGGTCTTGGAATAGCAAGCACTCACGTTAATGTCTTAGGAGTACTGATAAATTAAAACCCTGCCTTAAGCGTAAATAACTACACAAAATAAAGACACGTCGCTTAAACTTCTAAACTATATGAATTCGTAACACCTTTAGGCTCGAAGATTATTCATTCGTATCGCTTTGTACTCAAAAGAATTTTATTACCGATATCATATTTAGAGTTCCAATATATTCAGCGTCATTATCCGTAAAGCAAAAAATTAGTCACGGTAATGGTAGTAGGCAGTCTCACTTACTCCCTTCGAGGTGCAAAGGTCCAAAACTAGACTACTGCTGTCCAGTATATTTAAGGGCAGACAGATACACTACTCCATAAAAATAGAAGAAAAAAAAAAAACTCCAGTCATCCCTTGGAAGTCAAACGTGTACACAAGGCCACCACTTCCAGCCGGGCATTCTAACCACTAAACTCCGAAGACACCATCATCCAAAATATAGCATAAAAATAATAATAATAATAATAATGATAATAATAATTATAACAGGCCGCCACTCCACCTGTGCTGCACGACCTTTCCGCAGTTAATTAGAAATGCTTTACTGTCAACCGGCCACGTTCATTTTTCCGCCATCCCCGCACCCACCAGGCAAAGGTTATTATTAATGCAAATGTCGCCAGTTCTGCTGATTTTCCCTTCCAGCGACTAATTCTGCTGGGCGAGATTTAGTGCTACAGCCTGGCGCTCTTCTCGACACGGACCCTCGCTGTCGAAGGAGAAAAATCGTAAAAGGAAAAATATATGACCGATGTTAGCTTCATTAGGGTACTTTTCCTCCTCGCTGTAGAAAGAAAAAAAGATTCATGTTAAAAATAGTACAATACTCCTCCTTGTCGTTTAGAAACCAAAATGTTGAAAATAATAGATTCTCTCTTTCTTTCTCTCTCTCTCTCTCTCTCTCTCTCTCTCTCTCTCTCTCTCTCTAAAAAAAAAATAAAATCTAGGCCATAGATGATCTGGGTACTAGTTCGTCACGTTATAAAAAGAATATCCAGGTTTAATTAATCACAATATTCTTCCTCCTCTGTCCCAGTGTAATTATGAAGCGGAATACTGTGTGGATATTTGGCCAGTGCAGTGGAGCAAGAGTTTGGAAGACTTAATGTGATGAGTGGATGGATGTGTAGCCTTGAACATATTTTTGACGGTTCTCCTACCTCTGTTACTTTCCTTCCTATTTCTGAATCACTCCCACCTCATTTATGTAGAGAAGACGACGAGGAAGAAAAAAAGAAAAAGAAAGAAGGAAGAAGAATGAAAGGAAAGAAAGGAAGAAGAAGAAGAAGAAGAAAGAAAAAGACAGGAAGAAAATAAGAACAAGAACAAGATGATGATGATGATGATGGATGATGATGCTTATGACGAGGATTACGATAACGATTCCTCCTCACTGTAGAGTTATGTTAGAATTATTAGGGTACAATAAGCTTTCTTCATAAACCACCATTAATTTTCCTTACTTTATTATTCTGCTTCCCCAAAGGTATAGTCACAAGTACTGTACTGTATTTAGAAAAAGTTGTAATATACTGGAACACATCTTGACGATAATGGGGACTGTCTATAGTTTCCCTCATCCACTCTACTTAGGAAAAAAAATTATGCTATCATTAAGAAAGCGCTTTTAATCTTCAGTACAGGAAGATAATGGTCCATATCGAAATTATTGGGTTATTTACACTGCTACGTTGCCAGTCCCACCTCCTCCTCAACACTTTGCCCGGCACTGCATTTTTGAGGATAGCGGCAGTGAAATCTGTAGCAAACTTGGCCCGCAGTCGAGACATACCACGGTTCTTTTTGGGGCCAACCACGAGAATCTGGGCAAGATTTTCTTCACTCAGGTTTGTTCGTTACTGGGAAGAGAAAAAATATTTGATGCATAGCAGAGGTTGCGTGTCTTTTTCCGGGGCTAATGTTTGAGTATTTTCCTTGCCAGGTATTCATGTGCGTTTTTACGATTATCCCCTGATGCAAATTACTGACACTGCACTTAGATTAAGCCCAAACACCTACTCCTTCTCCTTAAGTTGACCTCCTCACCTTCTTATTGGTGGTAGGTGATGGCGACCATCATCCGCTCACTTGATGTAGTGCTGCCTACTTCTTCCTTAGCCTTTATCATTCTTTTTCTGTGCCTGCCGTCCTCTCTTCCTATCTCTCCCATCTTTCCTGTCACTTCTTACTGCTTTTCTTTCCTTTACAGGTGGCTTTACATTGAGTGACAAGCCAAATGGTTTCCTGTAAGCCAAGAAACCATTTACAACGCTGGGTGGTAACCATATAACCAAACCATACGTGCTCCCTGCGTGTCAACAAGTGGGTTGGTGGAGGTTTAGTGTCCCTCCCGGTAAAACAAATAACTCAAAGTCAAATGGCCACTCCTTACGGGATTATGGCGTCTGGCAATAGATAGATAAATAGACCTTCTTATTCTCTCCTCTCCTCCCCTCTGACTTGGTGGGAAGCCTCACACCATTTTGAGTGCTATCCTTGTCTCTTACTGTTGTCCTTCCCCCAGTCAGTGTGTCCCTGACAGTGAAAAGGTGTACTCGGATATAAAACGAGTATTAAGGGTCGTGTAGTGAAGAAATGGTTGAGTGAGTTTCCTTGTCAGTGAGGGCCGTGTGCGTTTGTGATTGTCTCCTGGTGCCAAAAACTGTCTATGCAAGTTGTGTTAAGTCCAGAAACTTGCGCCCATCTCCTGAATTTTACTTCCTCGTCGCCTGCTCCCTCCAATGTGTCCTTCCTTCTAAGTTGCTGGTAAGCCCCACGACTTTTTCGGTGCAATCCTTGTCTTCACTGAGTATGAGCCGACTCCATTCCTTCTTTACTCCAGAACAGTTGTTGACTCTATACACGGGTTTTATCCGCCCTTGTGTGGAGTACAATTCTCATGTGTGGGGAGGTTCCCCACATACAGCTCTTCTCAATAGGGTGGAGTCAAAGGCTTTTCGTCTCATTAACTCTCCTCCTCTTACTGACTTCCTTCAACCTCTGTCACTTCGCCGCCCTGTTGCATCTTTATCTCTTTTCTATCGCTACTTCAATGGTCACTGCTCCTCTGAACTATCTGCATGTATTCCTTCACCTTAACGACGGGCGCGTAGAACCCGTCTAGCAGCAAACTCTCATCCCTTTTCTGTCCAGCTTTCTAATGCAAGAGTTAACCGTTACTCCCAGTCCTTCATTTATGCAACAGGTCAACTCTGGAACTGTCTCCCTCTGTCTGTATTTCCTGCTTCCTATGATCTCCAGTCTTTTTCAAACGCAGTGTGTCCAGGCATCTGGAAATGATCGGATCTTGAATTTGGCTTCTCTTGTATTTTGTTTTTCTCTTGAAGAGAACAGTTATTGCGGGCTCGTGGCCTTTGGTTCCTTCTTCCTCACATTAAAAAAAAATGGACATTTAAATCTCCAGATTCTCTTCATTTCTACTTTTCTCTCTTTTCATTCTCATCTCCAACTCTTTTCTCCCCCTCTTTTCATTCAATTTCGTTTTTTCATAGCGCGTTTCATGTGCATATCTCCCTCTTCAGATTTTTCTCTTTATTTCAGCCTTTCTTTCCTCTCATTCCCTTCCTCAACTCACTTCTCCTCCCCCCTCTTTACATTCACATTCTTTTCGTTATAGCGCATTTCACCCATCTGTTCCTGGATATAAAGCGATGTACAATTTAAACCCATTTATCTCAGGGCGCCATTTTCCACTAATCTTTCTACAACTAGACAGTTTTTAATTAACTTAGAAGAGCGTCCTGGTTGTGATGGGGGTCAATGAAAGCTTTATCTAACCCCTTCAGCTTGAACTGAATACAATCGCCTTGGAAGTGGCAAGAAAAGAATATAATATCGATGACCCCCTAGCAATGAAAGAGGTATGGGGGCCTTTGTATGCATCACAGACTCGGCAGATTGGTACCGGGTTTAGCGGAGCGAAGATGTTGAGAGAGAGAGGTAGATTGTGAAATAAAATTGGGCCAGGGGGAAGAGTGACTGAGAGGATGGGGCACTGCGGAGATGGTAGGGTGGAGGAGGGGAGGGGGAGAAGTGACGATCTGGGTTGAGGAAGATGGAGAGGAGTAGAATATGGAAATAGTTTTATCAAGATACGAGGAGAGGAATGGAAAGGAGAGAACTAGTATGAGATGGATAGGGGATGAATGTAAGAGTAGGACGAGGACGAGGATGAGGAGGTGAAACTACATCAAGAGGGAAAGGCGTGTAAAGAACGAAAGCATACGCCGTACCATTGTCTGTTACCACTGATTTCTGTTTCGCCGTCTGTGTCTTGTATCATTCCTGCTCTCCTTATACTACCTCTGTCCTCCGTTACATTGTCTGTGATCTGTCTTTCCTACCCTTCCCAACTGCCACTGTCTTACCGTGTCATGTGTCAGTATTACCTCCTCTTCTGCCATCTCTTCTGCTTCACCGTTTTGGTTTTGTATCTGTCCTTTGTTCTTTCTAACCCCTCCATGATTTTATCCACTTTTACTGGTTAATGATGGGATTTTACGTTGGGTAAAGTGGAGAGGCTAAGGAAAATGAGGACCATTATGCCCGAGGGGAATTTTGAAATGCAAGGAGAGTGGTAAGCATAGATGTAGGTGAGGAGATGGAATGATGTATTAAGACAAGGATATGCAGTATTAACTATGGGGAGGAAGAAGCAGACAGTGTTAGATGGCGGGTAGATGAGGGAGAGTGACTATCAGTTCATGAGTGTCTGTTACTGCCAACAGCTTAGTGGTGTATGTCATTATTATTATGTCACTGAGGCAATGGATGTTACTATTCTCTTAGCCTAGACAAACACCAAGATCCAATACGCCACTCAGTTGTCATTTAAAGGAGCGGGAAATTAAGTCTTTGCTAATGGAGTTTACGTTGCCTGAGCACCGTGATTGGACTCCTGCTGCCTCGCGACCCTGACAAGTTGAAAATGTCAAATGGAATATCTGGGAGGGCCAGTGAAGGAAAAAAAATGACATTAAAGTCTCTCTGCCGGAAAACTACGAGACGTGACCCACTCAGACGAGAAAGCCACATCTTGGAAAATCTGACGAATTATGACTCCGTATATTTATTGGGACGTGGAATGTGACTTTGGTTTTCTTAAGTGTGTGTGTGTGTGTGCGTGTGTGTGTGTGTGTGTGTGTGTGTGTGTGTGTGTGTGTGTGTGTGTGTGTGTGTATCTATCTATCTATCTATCTATCTATATCTGTCTATCTGTCTGTCTATCTGTCTATCTATCTATATCTATATATATATATATATATATATATATATATATATATATATATATATATATATTTATTTATTTATTGGTAATGCTGAAGATTTAACTCCAAGAAAGTCCCCTCTCAGCCGAACACAATTGTTTGGTGGTTTGAAGAACATATATATTGGTTATCGTACTTAGGACTTTGACTGAGATTACTTACAACCACCACTTCAAACGAAAGAGTTGCCGTAAGTTGGATGAAATCGTTTCGCAGCAGCATAAATATATAATACAGACGTCATCCTGCAAAAGGTATAAGTGCACCAAAATACTTTCCTCAGACTAAATTAGATACGGTAAAAGAAATGGAATAAGAGGTCATCGAACGAGCGGCCTGAGTGAATTTTCAAGGGATTTCGTTTTTTCAACAGGATTCCCATATATCACGACAACCGTTTATTTAGATGCCACTCGTCTTGATTAATCGGCTTTTGTAATTGACAGTCGCTTATTTTCAGCGTTTATCCAGGGTGGCTGCGGTAAGTGTAATATAAACTCCCTCAAACTTCTCCATCACCGCTCCTCACCATTCCATCTCACCACCACTCCAAGCCTCCCTCCACCATGTACTCCTCTGGGTCATTCTGCATCGTTTTCGGTCTTTTAATGCGTATTGTCTTCACGAAGATTAGTACTCATACGGTGGCAAAATATTTTCTGTTTTATGATAACTATCCTAAAGTTTTATATTCAGATTAGGAATAGCTTCTTGTAGTCTAATGGTTAAAATCAGACTACCTGCTCTCTAAAGATAGATAGTAATTTTGTCTCTTACGGAACTACCCCTGGACGATCTTAACTTAGGAGTACTGTTTCGTTGCCCAAAAGCTATTCATAAGCTTATCAACCAAACCACGGATGAGTTAGGTTGTGAGATCAGCTTGGAGAGAGAGAGAGAGAGAGAGAGAGAGAGAGAGAGAGAGAGAGAGAAACGAGACGGGACGAGACGAGAATGCAAGTATTCCTTCAACATCTACTACTTCAATTAGCAAGCGGCTGCTTCTTCTGCAGTAGCTTTGGAAGGGCTGAACGTCGTTGTATCAAAATCTCCTTAACCAGCAGTGAATAAGGCTGTCTGGCCAGCCTACGAAGATGGAGGAGGAAGAAAGACGCTCTCCAGATCCTACATCTTTATGACCCAGTCTCTCAGCCAAAGGTGAATAAGGTTATAAGGCCAGTCTGAAAAGAAGAGGAGAAGATGTTCCATTTTTCTTGCATTTTGATCACCCCACCTATCAGCCAAAGGTGGATAAGGTTACGAAATCAACCTAGAGAAAATGCATCTTCGCGCCCATCGTCTTGATATCTTACGAGCAACTTCTAGTCGTTTCAGAGCGAATCAGAAGACTGCAAGCAACCAAAACTATGTTAAATAATTGTACGTTTTCAGTCTTGGAAGAATATAAAGCAGTCGTACGGTACCTGCATCTTTATGGCTCCAGGTACCAAGCCAAAAGTGAAATAGGTAACATAATCAACCTGAGAAGAGATGGGGGAAAGATGCCCTCCAATCTATGCATCTGTATTGCCCCGTCTACCAAGCCAAAGATTTATAAAGTCTATGAGGTAACCTTAGGAAGAAGAAGAAGAAGGGAGAAACTAGTCGTCCAGCCCCTACTTCATTAGCTACTGTATCAACACTTTGAGGAAACTGCCACCCTCTGCCCAACAGCTTAGAAGTGATATCTCGTACTGTCATACAAGTCAAAAGTGGACAGATGGAGGATAATACTAGTCCCCTAGTTCCCGCATCTTCATCTTCCCACGGGCCAAGACGGAAGTAAAGTGCTGGTTCAGCTTGGGAAGAAGGGTGAAAGATCTTGGAGTTCCGCATCTTTATGACCTCACCTGCCTCGCCAAAAGTGAATAAGGTTATGGGGTCTGCCAGGGAAGAAGAAGGACGAAACTAGTCCTGGAATCTCTGCGACTTTATCACTCCATGTATCAAGATAGAAGTAAGAAGGTTACGGGTTCAGCGTGGGAAGAAGAGAGTTGAAAGACGTCCTCCAGTATCAGCATCTTTATGACCTCACCTTCCCGGACAAAAGTAAAGAAGGTTATAGGGTTGGCCAGGGAAGATGAAGGGTGAAGCTAGTCCTACAATCCCTGCATTTTATCACCCCATCGTCTTCATGGAGGAAACTGCTACTCCTTGGCCCCCGAAACTTGCGCCCTTTAGTGAGCCGGCACGAGCATGCCCCAGCCGTAACTGTCCCGGGAATGATGGAGAGGCTGGATGGACCCGACTTAGAGGGCCAGCAAGCAGAGGGAGTTGGCAAGTAAAAAGGTGAATGAGTCTGCTAATTTCGCGTAATGGTGGTTGTTGGTAATGAGCTAAGGCCAGTATCGTACAGTATATCACTTAAAACAGCGTCATATTTTTTTGGTCTTCTTTCAGTGAAACAAAGTATTCCAACTTGCTCGCATTAGAGGACTGTCTTGCGGGGGGAGTTGGCAAGTAGAAAACGAAACGAGTTTGCTAGTTTCGCGTGATGATGCTTGTTGGCAATGAGGAAGTTGTGGAGCGAGTTCGTGAATTGGCCAGTATGCTTAAAGGTCTTTGTTCGTAAAGTGTAACGTAAGTTCGTGCATTGGCCAATAAATACTTCTAAAACAGGATTAAAAGACAGAAAAGTGCTTTATTAATACCGACTCGGAGTGCTTTCTGTGGAGGAGTTATCTACTATAGAAAATATACCGTAGTTTAACAGACTTGCTTGATGACGCTTGTGGGTATTGAAACAAAGCTGGTATAAAATACTCAAATAAATTACTTAAGTAAAAAGATACAGCAGGCAACGCTACGCTGTTGCATCACTCCATCTGACCAAGCACATACCCTCCGCCTCCCTGCACACATACCCAAGCGCGTAACGGCCCTCCCCCTCCCCCGCCATCTGTATAACACAGACATTAAAAACTTAAAAAATTCAGTAATTTATCCATGGTAACAATGAGTAGATTTGATTAAATTATGACTCATGCCTTTTTTTCATTTAGGCAGCCATTTTCTTATGATTACATAATAGGTACAGTCATGAAACTTCATACATAATTAGATATTCATCTAATCATTTATCATGTATAATTTCTGACTCCTAGGTGTCATAGTTGCAAAGTTTTAATAGAAAAATGCATTGAAATAATCAGTTTTATGTATTTTTGCAGTCATAACATTATATAATCTCAAGGCATTCTGACTACCAAAAGGCACCAGGAGGCATATTAACACATATTCCTGGAGAGTTTGAAGCCTCTTCCTGTATTAGTTTGAGTCCTAGCCCGGAAACAATTTAAAAAAAAAATAAAAATAAAAAAAAAAATAAAGCTACAGCATTCTGCCTACCAAAAGGCACCAGTTCACTATAAGACACATAACTATGTGAATTTTTTCTGACTCGATACTGAATACTCTGAGTTTTGGCCCGGAAACGAAATCTGTATGCCCGGCCAACCGCCCTGCTACCCTGCCGCCTAGCTCAACGGACGGACACCTATTGATCCCAGTGAAAAGAACACCCTCCTCTGACTGACAGGTAGAGGGTCAAAATTTATGGGCATAATGAATCTCGAATTCTCGCATTGAAGAGAATGCGTTTACTAGTTGTTCTTAACGATGTTTGTGAGAAGTGAGGTAGTCGATGTGTGAATTGTCCAGAACATTACCCAAAACAAGGTTGAATGAAAAAGAATTAAGGTATACTGTATCAAAGCTAGCAAATTACTGTACTTCGTAGTCGTGCTATTAGAGAGAGGAGAAGAATAATAGTTTACTAGTTTCGTCTAATACTGCCGGGAACGAGGTGGCTGCAGCGTGAACTATCCAGCAAGTCACGAAACCCGGGCTAAAATATTTCAACTGCGCAGTAATTCGTGGCTTACATCCTTTCAATCCTCTCGTGTTGTGACGTCTCATCTTAATTTGCTGCCAAAGATAGTTTTATTTTAGTTAGTACGCGATTTATTTATGATCACACTCCGTTATCAAGGCATCTGACCATGGATAGATATATAAATAGATAGTTAGATAGATAGATGGGAAAGACCCCTCAGTGATGAGATTAGAAACAAATCTCTTTAAATCCATTCCATATTACATCAGCTTAACTGTACTCTGCTGCAGCCAGAGATATTATTTATTTAAGAGAAGTCTCGTAAAAATTGTCTCTAAAAATGATCTCAGACTAACTTTCAGAGTAAGGAGTATTGACCCTGTATAAGAGAACGAGAGAGAGAGGAGGGAGGAAAGGAAGGAAGAAAGGAAGGAGGGAGTAGAGGGGGGGGGAAGCTTATGAGATTTAAAAAGAAAAAAAATAAATAGCGACGAATGAATATGCAAAGGACGAAGGAGAGTGGAAGGAAGGAAGATTACGAGGAAAATAACGGAGGGGTGAATATGCAAAATGGCGAAGCGAGACAAAGGGGAGAGATTAAGAGGGTGGAGAGAGAAGACGAGAGGGGCGTTAACTGCAGACCAAGACTCCCATAATGTCATAAGTGGGACGCAATTGACAAGGGGATTGTGGATGATGGTGATAATGATGATGAGGATCGTTAAGAAGGCGAAGATGAAGAGGAGGATGAGTATGAAGACGAGGAAAACGGTGAAAACGAAGAAAGGACGAAGACGAACACGTGAATAGCCTACATACGCTGATGCACACACACACACACACACACACACACACACACACACACACACACACACACACACACACACACACACACACACACACACACACACACACACACACGGACGCTGAACTTTCTCTTAGTGTGGTATGAACTGAAGCTTAATTGGAAAGATTGGAGTATAATTAAAAGGAGAATGGATGAAGAAGGGGAGGATAATTGGAAGGAAGGAAGGAAAAAAAAAAGATGACAGGATGGAAGCGAAGGAAGGAAGCAGTTAGAGAGGAAGAGTGGCAAGGGAAGGAAGGAGCGGAAGGAGGAGGAACAGTGGAACGAATAAAGGAGGAAGAGAGGAAACAAGGGGGCGAGGAGGGATGGAACGAGGGATTTAAGAACGAAACAGAGAGAAAAGGAAAGGAAAGAAGATAAGAAGAAGTAGAATGTAGGGAAGGAGGAAAGGGAAGGGAAGGAAGGGGGAAAGAAGGTAGGAATCAGAAAGCAAGGAAAGAAAATAAGTTAACTGGGATAGTGGGAGGGCCTGGAAAGGGGAAGTGGAAGGAAGGGAAATGGAGGGAGGGAGGAAAGGGAAGGAAGGGTAATGGAGGGAGGGAGGAAAGGGAAGGAAGGAAGCAGGGAGATAGGGAAAGAAGGAAGGAGGAAGGAAGCAGGGAACGAGGGAAAGAAGGAAGAAAGAAGCAGGGAAAGAGGATGGAAGAAAAAAAAAACAGGAAAGATGGGGGGAAGAAAGCAGAGAGATTTAAAGGAAAGGGGAGGAGAGAGAGAAGACAAAAAGAAGGAGGGATGGAAAGGGTGGGATGGGGCAAGGGACTGCAACAGAACAAATGGTATCCAATGAGTGGATGGGTTGTTTGGCTGTGTAGTGGAGAAAGGAAGGAAGGAAAAAGGAAAGAAGAAAGAGGAAGGAAAGGAAGGAGGGAAGGAAAAGAAGTACAGAGGGCGAGAGGTAGTGTGGGGGAAAGAAGGATGAATGAGAGAAGAGAGGGAAGGAAGGATGGACAGAAGAAAGAGTGGAGAGGAAAATGGAAAGAATTAAGTAAAGAAGCAGGGATGGAGGGAAGAAGGAGGCAGGAGAGAGGGTAAAGGAAGGAAGGCAAGACTGCGAGGGAGGGAGGGAGGGAGGGAGGGAAGGAAGGAAGGAAGGAAGGAAGGAAGGAGGGAGGAAGGGAGGGAGGGAGGGAGTGCCGCAGAACAGTCCAGAGAGTGCGTGGTTTTCCGGCTCTTTGGCTGTATTTAACGATGACTTCCTGTCCCATTGCGAGGAAGGAAGGAAGGACGGTGGGAAGGGAGGAAGAAAGGACGGAGAAATGCAGGATGTGAAGGAAAGAAGCAAGGAAGGAAGGAAGGAGGGGAGGAAAGAAAGTTGTGAGAGGAGGGAAGGACAGAAAGGTTGTGAGGGAGGAAGAAAGAGAGGTAGAGGGTGCGACAGGAAGGAATGGAGGATGGATGGAAAAAAAAAGAAAGTAGGAGAGTGGAGGGAAGAGGGAGAGGGGGAGAGGGAGTGAGTGAGTGGAGGGGAACAAGTGGTATCCAGAGAGTGAGTGGGTTTCCGGCTCTCTGGCTATATTTAACGACCACTTCCTTTCCCACCGCTAGCCCTCCCCCCTCCTCTTCTCCTCTCTTCCTCTTCTGTTCCTCCTCATCCTCACATCCACCCTTCCTCTTCTTGGTCTGTCTACCCCCCTTCCTCTTCACTTTATCCTTAGTCTTCCCCTTCTTTCCTCTTCCTCTTCTCACCTTCCTCTCCTCTGCCCTTTCTCTTCGTTACATTCCTCATCCTCACTTCCACCCTTTCTCTTCTGTTCTTCTCTTCTTCCTCTTCTCTTCTCTTTCATCTTCTCCCCCTCCTCTCCTTTTTCTCTCCCTCTTTTCTCTCCCTTTTCGTTCTCCCCCTTCCCTTCTCTTCTCTTTCCCTGTTTTTTCCATCCTCGTCGCCCCCTCATCCATCTTTTCTTTTCTCCCCTGCTCTTTCTCTTGCTTTCCCCTGTGCTACCTCTCTTCCCATTTTTTCTCTCCCCCCCCTTCCCCCTCTTCCTCCTTTCTTCATCCATGCTTCTCTTCTCCTACCCCTTTTCTTCTCTTTATCTTCCTTATCTCTTCCTCCGCCCCTCCTCTTCTCTCCTACCCCTTTTCTCTTTTCCTCCGTTCCTTACTCCTCTTTCTCAGCATCGTCCATCTCCTCTTCCCACTCTCTCTTCCACATCTCATTCTTTTCTCTCTCCTCTCATTCCCTGTTCCCTTCCTTCCTCGTCTCTTCACCCTCCTCCTCTGTGTTGACCAAAATTAGATAAAAGGTCTGATGTTCGTGGCGTCAGAATAATCTAGTCACTTACCAGCACATGCAAGTTCAGAGGGACGTGTTCTTCTTTCTGTTCTTCCTGTCCACTGACGATTTTATTCAGCCTAGGATGGACCCTTATCAGTACAAAGGCCTTTCCCAAGTGAATTAAATCGTCTGGTAGTGACAAGAATAAATTTAAAAACTCATCGGATTAAAGGCCAACATCAGGATGTCTTAAGTATTTGATGGTTAATTGACGCCACATAAATTATTCGGCTTTGGATAGGCCCTCCGGAGGAGATGGATTAAGATGGTGGTGGCTCTGGGAGGAACGAGTACACCCTGTGAAGGTGAGTGTTGTATGTGGGGCGGCGTTGGCAGTGGTTAGATGTAATTCACAAAAGCTTGATGTGAGCGGGTTTGAAATAGGGCGAGGTGGTTGGAGAGACTGAGCAGGACGGTTTGAGATCGTGGTGGTGGTGGTGGTGGTGGTGGGGGAGTGGGAGAGGGCAGGAGCAATACATCCTATTAAAATGGACGTGGTAGTTGGCCCGTGTTTAGTCAGAAAAAAATTCCAAACAGAACAAGATGAGGAGGAAAATAAGCTTACTTCATTCTCATATTCCTGGTGTTTCACGAAGTAGTTAAATATACCCACCAATATAGTCTTAATGTTATGGCAAAGAACATAGGCTTGTGTGGAGGGGAAGGGCTGGGGAGGGTAATGGTTAGATATAGCCATCTTTAACTCCTTCAGTGTGAGCGTCCTTTCTCACCCAGAATAAACTTGTCTTGAAGTACGGTAGCTTGAACAAATAAAGAGCAGCATCGTACTGGATAGGTTTATCAGTAGCCAGCATCAGCACTCTGAAAGCGTTCCCAGCCACGAGCTGTAGAAATTTAGAGCAGATAAAATGAAACCAGGAAAGACGGTGGCCATGGGTGTCTGCTTCCTGGGCCTTTATTACATTAGTTTGGGGCGTGAGTAAAAGGGGAACGGTGTCGCAGCTGCCACCTCTCTACTGTAGGGGACACGAGGCTGCATGTACCGAAAGTTAGAATGGTGGGATCGTCGTAATTTTGGAGTAGTGTCGACGTATACCGATTGTACAGGGCAGTGGAAAGTCATTGTGCAGTAGAGGACAGCACACTGGCACACTCAGACTGCAAGACCTCACACTGCCACAGTTCACAGCGCTACACTCCACTCTTCCACATCTCATACCCGCTAACTTCATACTGCTACACCATTTATATATCAAACTTACATTGCCGCATCTCATACTATAGCACCTTGCACTTTCCCATCTCACACTGACACCTTACACTGCCATACCTCATGCACATCAGTTGTTACACCTCATGTTGCTGCTCCTCACACTCAAGCCTCAAATTGACACGCCTTACTCTGATGTACCTCACATTGTCACCCATTACATAGCCATAAAACACACACACACACACACACACACACACACACACACACACACACACACACACACACACACACACACACACACACACACACACACACACACACACACACACACACACACACACACACACACACACACACACACACACACACACACACACACACACACACACACACACACACACACACACACACACACACACACACACACACACACTACACTCAACACAGCTACATTATTTCAACACCCTTTGAGCTGTATTGAATTTCTTATACCACGAAAAATATTTACCGTCAGTCTGTGCATGTGAAAACTCTGGTATTGATAGGATGGACACAACAATTCCTGCCACCGAATAATTGATGTACACCCACCTTGAGATGCGCTGACATTTATGAATTAGTTATGTGATTGTAAAATACCAGTGGCAGAGCTTAAAAGGGACGAAGTGAAGAATTTAGTAGAACTGAGGACCCGACACATCCTCAGGCCATCCTAACACTCTAACGCCTTCCTCACACTGTCACACACACTTGTAAATCCTCTTCCCAGTCATGTACATAATTTTCACAACCTTCGCATACCCTTCCACATCCTTAGAGCATACTTAAAGTGTTTCAGCACCCTTACAAATCGCCCACATTCTTAGGCCATTGATATAATATTCTCATAACTTCACACATCTACGTACACACACACACACACACACACACACACACACACACACACACACACACACACACACACACACACACACACACACACACACACACACACACACACACACACACACACACACACACACACACACACACACACACACACACACACACACACACACACACAATCATAACCTCCACATCTTCACACATCCCTGTCACAGCCCGCACACACCCTCACGTACTGTCCCATACCCTCCACACACCATCATACACTCCTTGCATACCCTCACACACCCTGACATACCTTCCAGACACTTTCGCTTACCGTCACACATCCTCACACATCCTTCACAAACCCTCCACACACCGTCACACCCTCTCCACACACCCTCAAATACCCTCCTCTAACCCTCCACACACCCTCCTCTCATCCTCTACACATCCCCACACATCCACACTCACTCTCACACATCCCCTACACTCCCTCACACCCTCCAAACACCCTGATACACCCCAAACGAGGCCAGTGTGTTATTGTGGTGTCTGTGTGGCTGCTGATCACACAGGGGGGCGGCGTCAAGCGAGCGACCTCATCTCGGGAGCTGCGCCCAAGACACGACCTGTCAACTGAGGCAGCACAGGACATACACCACAGCAAACACACACACACACACACACACACACACACACACACACACACACACACACACACACACACACACACACACACACACACACACCATTCTCTTACCACTCTTACTCAGTTTTACATTATCGTCACACACCCTCACATCACACTTCCAAATCCTCATGAGCTCCCTTGCACAGTGTCTAGCCACTCTTACCAGATGTCACACCGTCTCCTATTCTAACACCCTCACACCTCTTTCACACACCCATATGCTGCCCTTACACACCCCCTCAACAGCTCTACATACCATTAGTCCATTACATACCCTTACACCCTAACACCGCCCTCACACACCCTAACACCGCCCTCACACACCCTAACACCACCGCCACACACCCTAACACCACCCTCATACACCTTAACACCACCGCCACACACCCTCACACACCCTTTCAAGGCCCCAGTACATCTGTTTTCCACTCTCATCGGCTCTCACCAACCCGTCCATCTTTACATGCCACCCTTGCTTCCCAGTCACCACCTTTACATCAACCTTTCACTCCTAATTTGCCTTTACACACTCCATTACACAACTACACTGTTTCTTCACGCTCCATTTTACGCTGCGATGCGACACTCAATTATACACTACTACATCACACTTTTAAACACACTTTATTGCACACTACTACACGACACGCTACGCTACACACTCCATTCCTTACTGGTACACGTTGCGCGCACACACACACACACACACACACACACACACACACACACACACACACACACACACACACACACACACACACACACACACACACACACACACACACACACACACACACACACACACACACACACACACACACACACACTACTCCACGACGCCTCCTTACACGCAGCAGTACTTGACGGATACACATTTCACTAAACACTCATATGTATTGGTTTGTATATTGTTCGTGTAAATAGTTAAAAGATTCACATTTAAACGGTATGTGTTATAGAAGGTATGTGGCAGTTTCATTATTCGTCTTGGTGTCCTAATATCAGAGAGAGAGAGAGAGAGAGAGAGAGAGAGGAGTTTAATGCTGCCCTCCTCCGTCAAAAAATCTACGGGTCTTCTCATTTATATTTCGCTTCTGCCTTCCTCAGGGGTGAAGCGAATAGTTAAGTACATGATACCCTTGATGCTCTCATGGTCGCATCAGCCATGGTATTATAATTTTGGCTAACACTAGACGATTTTTTTTAGGAATGAGTGAGCTATAGAAACCTGTAAATGTTAATACCCTCTCCATTAACTTTCCCCTGGTCACGTCAGCTCTCAGATTACCTTTTTATTTGACTTATAGTATATTATTTTAACTAACTCTGGGTGAGTCTTTAGGAGTTTGAGGTGTTGATCTCTTAAGTACGATGACTATTCTTGCCATCTTCAGATTTTGTTCTTTAATTTACCATAGGAAGGACTGCACTATGCGTATGTGATGCACTGTACCATAGCTCTCATTATTCCTTTTCAGAACGAGAAGCCTCTCCTCAGTTAGTGAAAATTGTGTAGACGTAACAAAAATAATCTGAGAAATAGTGGAATCAAGAAGTTAATCGTCTCCATAGGGTCGCCTTTCGTATGTTGGTTATCTTAATTCCAGACGATTATATTCATTTTTAAAGAGACCCGCTTAAGCGATATGACTAATGGAGGCTGTATCATAACCTCTCCAGCTTAGTCTTTTTTATGTGCCGAGTAGTGTCTGTACTGTATACTCCAAGTGAATAAAATAAAAATAAAGAATCGCAGCAAAGGGATAAATACACATACACTCAACTTCCTGTAACAGTTTGTGTATGTTTTCGGTGATAAAGTTTGGTGCATTTACTCCATGTCAGAATAAATAATAAGTTGGGGCGGGAATTTAGGAGGGACATTGTGTTGATTTTTGCCCTTAATGGTTCTGTAAATATTGGCCCGTGACAGCCAAGTGATTTATTTATAATGTTACGTTGGCACCAGTCAAAATATGTTAGATTTTTTTTTTCAGTGTTTTCAAGAGTTGTTGATCATTTAATAATAGTCTTACCAGTCACTACACACCATCCCTAAGTGAAATTTAAGCAACATAAATTATACTCGTCACTGCTTACCACATACCTGAATACACCACGCAGCATCACACACCAGTATATTATTCTACATGTAACGCACTACACAGCAATCATAAACCAACATATTAATCTACACACAACAGAGCAATCATAAACCAGTACATTAATCTACACACAACATAGCAATCATATACCAACACAATATATACAATACATAGCAGTCATATACCAATACATTAATCTACACACTACACAGCAATCATAAACCAGTGCATTAATCTACACACTACACAGCAATCATAAACCAATACATTAATCAAGACAATGCACAACACATATGACATACTGTACTGCATGCACATAAATTCACAATGCGCACAGAACATTTCATACGCCAGTACATCCATAACACAACACAACGCGCTACACTGTACTGTACATCTTTACACGATTCGCGGTCAGTCACTCTACCTGATTTATCTCACAGAATTTCCGTCCTGTTCGTTAGCGTCAAGGGTTGTTGTTGAGACCAAATAAAAGATTTAGTTAAGCGACCAAAGTTTAATCCTCTTACTGCCATAATTACGTTGCTCAATAATCTAGTTTGATGTTAGCAGAAAAATAACCGAGGGCCATCAGTGGCGCGAAAAAAGCTACCCAAGTGGGATCATGGCATGGAAGCGTTGACCGAAGAACTTTTTAACACTTGCTCAATTTTTCTTATAAATAAGTCACCCGTGTTTTTGTAAAGTAGAATTCAGTGCTACTCGCAAAGTACTTCACTTAAGGAACATAATCCCTCTTCATTCAACGGTCATGTGATTCTGCATGACACTCGCGCATGTTTTTGAGAGTTGAGAAAGTTACTGTAGTTAAAAGTCGTTAGTTACCCATCAGTCTAAGATGTGCTTGTTAGTTTCGTCGCCACCTGTTTTTCTCTTTAAAGTTGAAATAAAATAATCGATCAGTCATGAAAATCTTGGGTAAGCTCCTGCCACATTTCACTTGACAGACAGGTATTAAAAAAAAAGAAAATTATATGGTTCGACTCGCTTGAACTGGCTCGAATCGGTTTGAATCGAATGAACTTAACCTCAGCTACATACATGCGAAATTTGTGAATGATAATCAGTTTCTTATTAAAAAAAAAAAAATGGTGCCAAAAATTTTACCTTACCTCTTTTGTAACAGAGATGGATTTTTAAAATATTATGGTGGAACTGCCAGCATAATACCAAGGTTTGTCTGCCACAGGGAAAGAATGAAAGTAGCAAGATAATGTGAAGACTTCTGAGTCTAAAATGATGTAAAAAATTGCAACATCCTTCACCCCAAACTACTGTACTAGACGCATTCCCTGTCATTAATTCTTCATTCTCGAGGTTGTAGTTCTAAGCCGTATTCTTGTGGGTTTTGGAGGCCCTCTGGCACCATTCTTACCTGTTTATTTCGGCGTATGGTATGTCAGTGTCTTCTCACATGGCAATCGTTGAAACTATGATAAAATTATATACATTAATGTGCAAGAGAATATGAAGACGTTAAATGGAAAACAAATCACCAGGGAAGAGATGCCCGTGAGTCGTGTAAGCCCACGAGAATGCGGTCAACTCTACCAGTCACATTTACGGCTGCCATCACCACCACTGCCATCACTAACATCACTGCCACAACCTAACCTACAAATACCATCACCATTACCACTACAACAACTGACATCACTCCCATACCTCATCTACGAATATAATCCCATTACCACCGCAGTTACTGACATCAGTCCCTTACCTCATCTCCGAATACCATCACTATTTTCACTACAGTAACTGACATCACAATTGAACTTAAACCACGAATACCATCACCACCACCACCACCCCAGCTAACAAAAACATCATTGCCACTACCTATTAATCGAACTCATCACCAGCACTGGTACCACATCACCAACACACCAGCTACTACCACCACCAACACCAAGAAAACTAAGTATTTCGTCACCACTCCCACCATTACCATTGCTACTACACCTGCATCACTCCTGTCACAACTACCATCACAACTACCACAGCTGTCACCAACACCACTATATCTTTAAGTATTTCATCACCATCACCACTATTACTACTGTCTAGTTTTATCATCACTGCCCTCCAAAATATTCTCAATGTCATCATTACTGCTTTCATTTCTACCATTACCATCACCACTCTACCAGAGCAGTAAGCACCGCCATCACACTAACACAGTTAACATCACCACACCACCATAACAACCAGTACCACCACCACACGACCCCACCTACCAGTACCACCACCACACTACCATTGTTACCAGTACCATCACCACACTACCACAGATACCAGTACCATCACCACACTACCACAGCTGCCATCACCACAGTACCACAACTTCTAATACCAATACCACAGTTTCTAATACCATCATCACACTACTAAAACTACCATTACCGTTACTGTCACACATCTACCATCAACACAGTACCGTACCACGTCTGTCATCACATCAAGAAAATCACAAATATCATCACCACAACAATACAACCATCACCACTGTTACTGCCAAACATGTATCACCACCATTACTACCACACAGCTACCACCATCATTACTACCACACAACTACCACCGCCATTACTACCACACAACTACCACCGCCATTACTACCACACAACTACCACCGCCATTACTACCACACAACTACCATCATCACTACTACCACACACCTACCATCACCTGACAGCCACCACAAACTACAACACCACAACCACCATCCTAACCACGACTGGGCTCCCTTTACTGCACACTTAGAGGTGATTTTCAAGCCAAAATTGGTTCATTTCCCACCTGATGTGACTTGAGAATACCGCATGATGTCTGAGCTGCCAGAGATGGTTCTAGTTGCCAGCCAAGAGGAGGTTTAAAGCAGGTGACAGAACAGAAGGTACTTTTAGGATATATTTTAACCTCTTGTGCGATGAATTCTTTTGTACACATGGTCTGTCTGTTGTCAGTCGATATTATTCAGCTTAAAAAAAAAAAGAACTCATACTGAATAGAAGGGAAACGGCCTTTATTAATTGCTGTCTCCTAAGATGACTAAAATGGTCAAAAGAGTTTTTATTTATTCATAAAAGGGTAAAGTATATGCGAATTAGACTGGAATAAATCCTAAGCAAATTATGATTTTCACTACATCGACGTCATACATGTTTTTAGTATACAATCAGTCTTCTTGAATCACGTGTTGGGAGGCATCTCGTAGTGAAGGGATTAATGCCGGTCTATCACTCCACATCACAATGCTTATACAGCCAAACTTACCAGTATACCCAGAATAAAAAGATATCAATTCACGGGAACTAAAAAGAATGGCCGAAGTATGATGGGTTCCGGCTAAAGGCGATGGAACATAATTTGCTTTTCCAGACTAGGTTCAGGAAAACCGAGTATGAAAGGTAGCTGAACATATGTTTTTTTTTTTTATTTTTTTTTATATAGTATCACGCTGAAATATTAGAAGATTTCTTCTTAATTATGGCCATAAACAGTCTTCTGCCTCTCCAGTGAATCTTTATATTTACCAAGTAAATGAGGCACTTACCATCCACTAACTCGGTGAAGTGTTGTTTTCAAGTGACTAGACGCCGACTAACAAGCCAAATAATTTTCTCTGTGCAGCTCCGGAAATAATTCAGTACGGTGGAAGGTGGCCATATAACCGACAAACGGACATCTGGTGGTCAAGTAGGTTTAGGCGTTCCATCCATGATTTGATCCTCACGAATTTGTGTGAGAAGTGGGAGGAGATCATTATTTACATCATGCCGCTCAAAGACAAATGAAATCATTGTAATCGCCTTAAATGTCTGGAATAAGCAGCATAGTCTAGGGCCCTGAAAATCTTGATGGGTCGTTGCGGGATTGGAAATTGTTAATATTATCAGGCTTATGTAATAATTATGGTATTTTGTTAGAGCAGCATACTTACTGCAGGAGGTCTTAATTAACTAAATAAAATAGCCTGGTTGTAGTAAGTATAACATAAAATTAGATGTCATTATACTGAAAGGGTTAACAAACGCTTCTTAGCCCTGTCACCACGGGAGGACTGTCAAGAACTTGGATTCTGACTCGCAAGAATGAAATGTAACAAAGCGCCATCGCAACGTAGGGTCTAACCACTTCCGTCCCGTGATGCCTTTTATTGGGTTATTTTTGCTACCTCCAGACGGTTCTGTAAAATTGGGAGGAGCAGTATGTAGTGATGGGGTTAGAAACAGTTTCCAGTAACCTTCAGAGCAAAATTTCCCTCCCTAGGTGGAATGAAACTGACTGGGGAAAGGAAGATTAAAACTGAAAAAAAAGAAAAAAAAATCATTATCGGTATGACGGGGTTAAGAAGTAAAATCTGGTTAGAGGGTTAGAAACAGTCTCTTTTAACCCCTTTAGAGCTTAATAAATTTTTCCTTCAGATGAACAAAATCGTCTGGAAATAGCAAGGATAAGACTGAAAGGCGTTACCGAACTGAAGGGGTCAAAAATGAAATCAGGTCATAAGGTTAGAAACAGTCTCTAATACCCCTTTCAGCGCCCATTTCCTCACCCTGAGCTGAATGAAATCGTCTGGAGGTTTCAAGAAGAAAACTGAAAATGCGTAATAGGACTGAAGGGGTCAAGAGGAAATACTGTATAATCCTGGTCGGCTCAACTCAGTGCCTTACAAGAGCAATCAGTGTCATAGTTCCTGCTGCTGTGGATTCCTGGCATCTCTCTCGCCCTCACAGATTCTTGCTTCGATTCTTCTGCTTCACGGCCTTGTTGGCTTGCGGGGGTGACGCAGTTTGCAGAGTCGGTGGGAGGTATTTTTAGAACTCATGACAATGCGGGACAGAAATGATCTATGATATTCGTTTTTCATGACTCTCTCAGATTCTTGCGGGTGCGATGCTAGGACCAGATACGAACCCCGAGGGGAGGAACGAGCTAACTTGGAATGTTAGCTGGAATGTGGGAGGAAACCAAAGATTGGATTCACAAACATTTTGACGGTCGATGCCCTGTGGTAATTTGGATCTGCTATTGCAGGAAGAACTGGAGATGCGAGGAGATTATGTGCCCCTTTTTCCTTGCTCCTCTTGAAGAAAAAAAAATATGGACCACGATATATTTTCCTCTCTTTACGAAGATTTGCTTTTCGTAGGAGGAACAGGAAGTATACGAGGATTTTGCTTTCTCCTTGTACTTCCTGCAAAGAGAATTTATGTTTGCGACTGAGAATTGATCGTAGGTTCTCTCGTGAACGTGGCCCCAGAGTCGTGTGAGTAGGTGGACGACAAAATGGGGTGACCGTGGTGTGATCAATGTTTGCGAGAGCTGCTCAGCCTTCATGTTTGCAGTGAGGGATGGCTGTCAGGGCGACACAATCAAGGAGGATCATCCTGCACGAGATGGGGTGAGGGCGCCCGGGAGACAGGGAGCCGGAATGTCAGCAGTTTATGGCGCACGAATGGTCTGGGGGCAGGAGATGGCGCCTCGTCAGCACCGCCACCCACTAAAGTTTTCAGGCACGTTGCTGCTTCTCCTCCTCCAGCTATATTTGCTCCCGCATCATGGCAAAAGTGGAACCCGATATTATTTGGATATGGCATTTGCTAGGCAAATACATGATTTTCTTTTTTTTTGGTTCTTGGTTTTTTAACTAAGATCAAACAAAAGCATAAACGGAGTCTGCGAGATCTCATCTTGTCGCACTTTTTCCCGAAGTGTGCTATATTTTTCCTCTGAAATTTGACGTCTTGTTATTTCATGCTGGTTGATGTCAGTATTTGGTCTATGTTTGCTAAGAGGCCACCTTCGGCGGCCTCCGCTCGATGTCAAGTCAGTTCCTATTTTCATTCGAAAAACATAAATCTGAAATACTCATTCCGCGAGCGAGGCGGAGTGAGGAATTTTCCCATATTTTTATCCTGCTGGGACACCCGTTGAGAAAAGAGAGAGAGAGAGAGAGAGAGAGAGAGAGAGAGAGAGAGAGAGAGGCAGGATGGTAGTGTTTGCTATTGTACCAAAATATACGGTACTATAGCATTATAGTATATAATTTTAGGAGTATAAGGAGGGAGGAAGGAGAGACGAGAGTGATACTGCATCAAACACTTTACTTGTTTCTCTTCTGTCATGCTGGTAATCTCAGTGCCGGACCAAGGACGAATCCATTCCCTCCACTAAAAGCAACTACTGTACTAAATTTGAAGCAAAAGACCAGCAATGAGTCCTAACTCGGGAACTGGTGGCCCGATTGGACTGGAAATTGTTTTATTCTTCAAGTTAGAATGGTACCTTGCTCTAACAAAAACTGCGCTACGTTGCGCCGTTTTCGCTGTGTTACCGACAAACATACAGAAATCGGATCATTATAATACAGATTTTTCGATGGCATCGTTCCATTTCCCTCGTTTCTACAAATAGTGCAATATTACATGCATTGGTATTTAATTTATGTTTCAACTACTGTACCCTTTGAGAATCTTACTTGGCAACCAGTTACATGTCCATTTTCTAAAGAAGCTCTTTTTACTGTATATGTAGTGATGGCACACTTGGCAGCTCAAGATCAGTAAACAAATAAAGTTCCTCGTCCTTAGATACCGACATTTCCTGCTGGACCAAACCTCGCCTGCTCTTACACTTCCGCTGAACATACTCGTATAGTAGATCAGTAGTAGATCATGTAACACGAACCTCAGACACGGATGTTCTACGGGTAAAATGTTTTCCGAAGAGGTTCACTCCCCCGACCCAGATCAGTGTGGAGTTTCCCTGTCATGACATAGCCACGTATTATACCACAACCATCTTCTACATGCTAATAGCCTCATAAATCGGTGTGATGAATATAATACATTTCTAATATACGAAGTCTGATATTCTGCGCTTAATAAAATAAAAACATGGATTACAGCAGTGTCCTAAAGATATTTTCCTTTACAAAGAGAATGCAGTAGTTCAACAGTATTATTCGTAAAGTCTGTTTTTACAACTTCTGCTCTTCTACAAGCAACTAAAGACATTTGAGCCTTATAATCCCTCTTACAAAACTTTTTTTTTAATGTGCATATAACAAAAACAGCCGAACGAATGTGTGTTTCTCGCCACCTTTCCACGGTAGAAAAAAAGAGAAAAATACATAAAACTTCAAATCCTCTTTCATTATGCAGGATCATATTCAGACTGTGCATCATAGTATCAAGCGGCGTGTACATGTATCACTCCCTTACCGTGTGGGTCTGTCCATTCACCAGCACCCCATCCCTGCCCGCCCCTGCCTCTCCCCTGCCCTCTCCAGTATTTTTACCCGGAGTGGGATGCATATTCCATCTGGTCCTTCGTGTCCGTGCTCCCAAACTCCCCTCACTCACTCTCTTGCCCTGACTTCCCTCACTGACTCTTGCCTGATTTCACTCTCTGACTCGTGCCTAACTTCCCTCGCTGACTCTTGCCTAACTACCTTCACTGACTCCTCCCTGACTTTCCTGCATCCCCTGACTGCCCTCATAACCTCCCCTCACGACTACCCTTACTAACTTACTGAATCTCACTTACTTTCCTGACTCCTCTCACTGACTTCTCTGACCCCCCTCACCGACTTCCCTGACTTTCCTTACGGCCTCCCTTGCTCACTCCCCTGACTCTACCATCTCTGACTCCCTTCCATTCCCTGATGGATTTTTATGACTGATTTCTCTAACTCGCATGACTTATTCCCTCACTCCCCTGGCTTCTCTGACTTCCATGACTTACTTCTCCCTTTGGCTGATTCTCCTGACTGCTATCGCTGACTGTCCTGACTGACTGATTCCCTTTACCTCTTTCACTGACTTCCGTGACTGACATCTCTTACTGACATTTGTACTCCTCTCACTGATTCACCTCATATATTCTCCTGACTTCCCTGATACATTGGCTGACGCTCCAGACTCATCTGACTCTCCTGACTCATCTGACTCTCTTGACTGACCCTCTGATCTTGACTTCTCTAACTTCCCTGCTGGACTGTCCCCATCCTCAGCCAGGACGTCCTCGCCTATGCTCCCCTTCTCATTAAGTCCTCGTCATTCACTACACTCTCCTCCTGTCCTCTTCCCCTCCTACACTGTCCCCGTCCTCTGCCGCACTGTCTTCTTCCTCTGCTACATTGTCCTCGTACCTTCTAAATTGTCCTCGTCCCTTCTACACTGTCCTCGTCCCCTGCTACGCCGTTCTCTTTCCCTTCCTACACTGTTCTCGTTCTTTGCTACCCCATCTTTACTGTACTCGTTGCCTCCTACATTGTCCTCGTTCTCAGCTACACTGTCATTGTCTTCTGTCCTCGTCCCCTACTACACTGTCCTTGCCCCCTGTACACTGTCCTCGTCCCCTGCTACACTATCCTCGTCCCCTGCTACACTGTCCTCGTCCCTTGCTACACTGTCCTCGTCCCCTGCTACACTGTCCTCGTTCTCTGCTACACCATCCTCGTTCCTTGGTACACTGTCCTCGTCCCTTTTCCTCATCCCTTGCTATGCTGTCTTTCCTGCTGCTATAATATTCTTTTCATCCACCTTCCGCCTATGCAGTGCTATGCTTGAGTAGTTACCTGCGTATGTGTGTGTGTGTGTGTGTGTGTGTGTGTGTGTGTGTGTGTGTGTGTGTGTGTGTGTGTGTGTGTGTGTGTGTGTGTGTGTGTGTTTTGTTACCAAGCTGTGTTATAGTTACTTACAGAACTAACTATAAAAGCGTTTTACCCATTTAATAAAACTAGTTTGGATGACTCTTGATACTGTCTGTCTGTCACTAAAAGCCTTTCACTAAAATGACTTTGAGTTTACTATATTTTTGCTAGTTTTTGTGATTTTACAGTATGCTGCATTGGGAACACCTTTCCTTGTGAAGGCTTTAAAATACTGCCCCTTCTGAACATTAAAATCAACCCCTCCATTACGAAAGGCCATTGAATATAATTGCCGCGGAATCTTAAAAACAAAATAAAATAAGCGAGCATGAAGCCATTGTACTTAGCGGATGAAGCTTCGAAACCAGGTATCTTCAGGAGCCTCAGGGCCTATGTTTTCTACGTAGTTTCCTTCGGTAACCTTGGTAAATGTGGGGATGTGAATTGTTCTTGGCATTGTCATGTCCTCTTGCTTCCCATGAGCCGTGTTCTTGTGAGATTTAGAGGCTGCTGCTCCGTCCTCGCCAACGTTACCAAGCTGTTCTCTTCCTTTGCTGCCGTGTCCTCATCCCCTAGTAAACTGTCCTCGCACTACTATTAAGCTGTTTTCGCATCTTGCTACACTGTCCTCGTCCACGTGCTACAGTGTCTTCCTCCAGTGTCTTCTCTTCCTAGTATAGTGTCGTCGTCCTGTGATAAACGGTCATCTTCCGCTGTCCTCGTCCCTTACTACACGTCCTGTCTCCATTCCCTCCTACATTGTCCTATTCACGCATCCTCTCTCCTCGTCCCCAGCTGCACACTTCTTGTCCACTTATTTACCTCTCCTCGTCCCTTGGTGCTCTGTCTAGATCGTTTCTCCTCGTCCTTCTGCCAGACTGTCCTCATCTACTATTTTCGTCTGCTATCCATGTCCCATATTACACTATCCTCGTCCCTTGCTACACTGTCTGTATCCATTCTGCTTGTCCACCCTGCACACTCTCCTCATCTGCTATTCTCAGCTACTCTCCTCATCCCCTATTACTCTATCCTCTTCCCCTCATCTCCATCCCTCATCAGCCCAACCCTCTCTCAGCACATGTATCCGCACCACCATTCCACTGCACACCCTCCTACACTAACCTCATCTACTATTTTCACCTGTCGTACTATCTTCATCTCCCTGTTTCACTATCCTCATCACCATCTCTCATCATCAAAACCCTCCCTCACCACACGTACCCGCACCACCACGCCACTGCACTCCCTCTTTCCAGCACCGTCGCAAGAGAGAGCTTCCCCCACCACACACTTTACGCTTCTTTTTTTCGCGTGGTCTTTGTGGAGTCTTGGGTAAATGTTTGAGGAAGTGAGTAGGGTGTGCGGGGTCAGGCGAGCTGCTGGGCTGCCACACTACACTACCACACCGCCTCCACCACCGCCTCCTCCTCCACCACAGCCACAACTACTAGCAGCCTGCCTCTCATCATCATCATCATCATCATTATGACATGTTTCTAAGTTAAGGTTGTCGTGAAGTAGAACCCAGAAACATTTCTAAGGTATTAAAGTTCATTCCTGCGTAACTTACCTAATCCCTGAGTAAGTTAATCCTTGTGTAACCCACCTAATCCCTGAGTGTAAGTTAATCCCTGCATAGCCCACCTAATCCCTGAGTTTAAGTAATCCCTGCGTAGCCCACCTAATCCCTGAGTGTAAGTTAATCCCTGCGTAGCCCTCCTAATCCCTGAGTGTAACTTAATCCCTGCGTAGCCCACCTAGTCCCTGAATGTAAGTTAATCCCTGCGTAGCCTACCTAATCCCTGAATGCAAGTTGATCCTCGCGTAGCTCACCTATTCCCTTGCGTAGCTTACCTAATCCCTGAGTGCATTTTAATCCCTGCGTAGCTCACCTAATCCCTGAATACATTTTAATCCGTGCCCTCACCTAATCCTTGAATCAATGTTAATTCTATCAGCCAGAGATCGTTATCATTCATGTTATTCTTGTTGCCACCCGACTATTATTTTCTGTATAGAGAGTCCCTCATCCTGTGCAATTTGTCTAATCCTGAAATCTAAGGTGACTCTCAGCACTACAGATTATTTTTTGTTGTTACCAAGTAGTTTATTAAGTAATGGAGAGCTTCCCCCCTCCCAGGTAGAGGAGTTAATAAGGGTTGTATGTAACCACTCCGTTTTGAAAAATCTACCGTAAAGTTGATTTCAAACTGCAGAAGATGGCAAAAACATTTAAAATTCGTTATTTTATAGAAGGGGTTAATATTGCTTGGCTTGTCTAATCCTGTTTTAATAATCTTATCTTTGTAAGCACGTTAATTCTACCTACTTAGTCGGTCCTTCAGGGTAATCCTCCCTAGGTAATCTCATTCTTATATCGAACAATTTAGCCAAGACTTGCTGAAGTTATTTTAGAATAATCAGAACAGATTCCAGCTTCTGAAAGTAACTTCACAGGCACATTGATAGTTCTGTTTGAACACGAGCCTGGTTTAGCCAAGACTGTCTGCCCACACTAGTCTATGCAAAGTCTAGACACACGCAGCAAAATTTTGGCAACCTCAGATCGGACTTTACTGCTCGTGCCAAGCTTCGAGTGACACAAGACCCAAAAATAAGCTTAGCACTGTAAGTCTCATCTGTCCAAGCTGACCATGTCAAGCTCAGTTTATCAAAGAATAGCTCACTTACGCTCATGCTAGAAGAGTCATATCAAACCCAGGCAGGTGTCACTCCAGACTGGAGCAGGTCACCGTCGCTGTGCCTTAGTGAGTCAAGTGGTGGCGTGGCAAGCGGAGGCCTCGTTGTTGCTGGGTGTGCGGCATAAACCAACTATTTATATAATGAAGCAGCAGTGCAGTCACCCACCACCTGCCGCGGCACGCAGTAATTAGTCTTTACCTCTCCCTCACCCCCTCTCTGGCACACGAGGCAAAGACAACACAGACACTCGACGTAGGAGATGAGTAGAGATGGGGTGATAAGATTGGAAGATTTTATTTAAGAAGTGGGTGATGATGCAGCGTACAGTATAGTGATTGGTAAGTTTTTATTATAAACCTGTATTTTATAATGGTATCAATCACATCAGTATGTAGATATGCCAGAAATAGGCGATAAATATATAGAAAATTATATTTCTAATAAATTAAATATCTCGTAGTTTTTAATTATGTGAAACCGTGTGGCGGTCGATAACCTTGAATGAGGCCAAAAGTTATTACCCTTAAACACTCTTCGTGTCCTCGCGGATTCTTTGTGTTTGCGTGTGTGTGTGTGTGTGTGTGTGTGTGTGTGTGTGTGTGTGTGTGTGTGTGTGTGTGTTGGTTCCAAAACTTGTGGAACCATAATAATTTCTCGGTTGCTTTTAAGGCTCAAGTTTTCGTGGACTTTGTTTAATGCCTAATAAAGCCTTTTTCCTGCAGCTTTTTTTTGGGAGGGGGGGCGGGGAGGGGCTTCGCTTGTGACATAATATAAGTGGGAGGACGTGCTGGAGGAGGGTCGGGATTTCGTAGTACTGTATTGGTTGAAATTTTACCCACATAAATAATTGCTTTTAGTTTGAATATTTAATACTTTCTAACCGACTAACGAGGATCCAAGTCGGGTGGAAATTGTTGGATCTTCATTAAGTGGGTATGAATAATTTCTGCCATGGCGGAGAAAGTATATGAGAACTGAAGTGCTGTTCCTGAGTCTTGCTTCTGTGGCAGTTGCGAGAGACAGAATAGGGTGATAATGGAGATGCACAGCTAGATACTGTACTTCTTAGACACCATCATCAGTTCATAATCATCACCATCATTTCTACCGTAATTATCATCATTACCATCAGTATTATCACCATCATTATCATCATCCTCATCATTAATCCCACCTGAAGATTATGTGAGGTCATAACCCCTTTAACCCTAGTACGTCTTTTATAATCTATTCTTCCTCCCACCAGACGTTTTTGTTAATCTCAGGCAAGTCCTCCGCTGGCGAAGAGGTTAGAAACTATCTCCTGTCACCCCCTTTGACACCGCAGTCCCTCTCACAGCAGCATGCAATCGTTCGGTGCCATCAAGAGCAACAAAAGGACGGTGTTGGGATTAAAGGGTTAAATAATGTTTCAAGGCAAATCAATGAATAAATAAATAAAAATAAATAAAGTCTGTCTCCTAATCCCCAGACGAATATTAATCCAGCCAGTCCTGTCCCACTCTACCCCCTTTACTACGAGAGAGCTTCCGTAACCTGTTCAGTCCGGTGATGTACATTTATACTTTTGTTACTACCAGACGATTTTATTACACTTAGGACAACCCTTTATTAGTGAAGGAGTTGACGGAGGCTATATCTAATCTCTCCAGTTCCAACATTCTCTCGTGACTTAAATAAAGACGTTTGGATTGGAAGACTGTATCAGAAATTTCGCCATCGGAGTGAGGGGGTTTATTTAGCGAAGTTCCCCCAGATGAACAGAATCGTCTGGCGGTAACAGGAATAAAAAAACGAGGAAGTGCGTCGTCATACTGAAGAGAAGTGCCCCATGAGCCGAATAAAATCGTCTCACGGTAACGAGAATTGCCCTTTTGAATCTAATGACGCTTTTGACTGGCTTATTCTTCCTACATCCAGACGATTTTATTCAGCCTGCGGGAGACCTTGTGTAGTGAAGGGGTTAAACAGAAAAGACGTGTTTCTTATCCCGTCCACTTAGCGAGGCATCCCGTAAATAAAATCGCCGGGAGGTATGAATAATTAAATCAGGCAAAGTCGCCATCGTATTGAAAGGGATAATTATTCCATCCTTCACTCCAGTTGGACATAAAAGTTGCCACATCTTCATCTTGAGTGCTTAGTTATAGCAATAGATTAGCATTTGAATATGATGCCAGTCATGAAGAAGTGCTATGGAGAGCAGGTAGAGCCGTAACATTGTCCTTTCATGACTCTGTGCTACGTGAAATAAACAACAGGACGAAAATCTGGTCCACATTAATGTGAAAGAATTATAAAGAGAAATCTCATAAACTGAATAATGGAAAACTCCGGCGGTAACAGGAAAGGGAACAGGAAAACAAAATCAGTGACAGGAAGGGTCGATGTGCTAGATTCCAACGCCTATAGCATTGACGCACGTCACACATACCGTACGAACAGTTCATTGACGAGTTACAATCAGCAGGCTAAACAATGCCAGTTCCGGTTCCGCTCTCGTACTGCCGCTCGCATTCTCGCTGCGGAACTCGTTAGGTGGCATGTCGGCCCGGGAACCATTTATTCACTCATTTTTAGTCAGCGTTTATTGGTAGCCTTAAGGCAGGAAATTGAAGTGCTTATCTTTGTATCTGCCATTATTAAGCACAGTATTTCTATGTCCTTTTGAGAGAGAGAGAGAGAGAGAGAGAGAGAGAGAGAGAGAGAGAGAGAGAGAGAGAGAGAGAGAGAGATTCTGATATATTAAGTTCGTACTCTCTTGTTTAGGATTTTGTTGGAGTACTTTGATGCAGAAACATTATTGTCAAATATTTAGGCAACATAATTTGGTATTTGTTTGAGTGAATATTCGAGTATTTCTTACTAATAGCTTTCACTTACTCAATATAGTACTTTTTTTTAGGGTTTTTGTTATATTTGTTTTACCTTCACTTGCCCTGGATTTTCGTTCCGTTGCTGCTTATTTCACGCAGCTCAGTGACACAGTAAGACACTACTAGAGATCTGCATCCTTTCTGTAGCACGTTTTTGTAATTAGCATTATCTTCTAGCGCTAATATATTGTTACAACCCTGTACTCCAGATGGAGAGGTGGCAGTTTTAGGCCAGGTTAGAATGTACCGCAAGTAGTAAAGTTTGACATTTCTGCTCTGTTGCGGTGACTTTCTATTAATCGCGTTACGTTATTTGGTACTTTAAGCCAGGAAATAAAATGCATATCTTAGTAATAGTCTTCACTTACCTACAGTATATTTTTTTCAGTGACTGTCTGATATTTTACCAGAGTGTCAAGTCTGGTGTTCGGTATCACGTCAATCAGGTTTGGCATTTGATCTGCAGTCGCCATGTGGGAAATTTTACAGCCTAGAACCCACGCTGGCGACACCCCCTAAAACTGACCGTCCTTAGCCCTTCTCATGGTCAGGTCTTTTCTCGTAATTAATTCCAGGTAATGCCAGACGATTTAATATTATATATATATATATATATATATATATATATATATATATATATATATATATATATATATATATATATATATATATATATATATCCAGTAGCCCATTAGGAATATTTCATTCTTAACAGAGGCAATTTCGTCCCTCTGATATAAAACTGTTATGGTTTCGAGTGAATACAGTAGTGAGGAGTTTAACCTACTACAAATTTCAAAGCATGAAAGATTAAACTAAATTTTTCTGCATGTTGAAGAGCTTAACATGCTAACAACTGCGGATTGGTTCTTTTTCGTCTCCACTCCCTTCACTTAATTATTCTATAAGAGGTCCAGGAACCCGAGTTCTAGAGTGCCTTCCAGCAATAACATACCTCTTTTATCTTTCCCAAATATCACATTCAACAATCGCATGTTCTTAGTACCGGCATCGTATTTACAACTTCGTCCCTCTTCTGGCTAACTTAACGAGGCCAAGTAATTAAAGGCCTGAATTAACTTCTCCACATAACCAGCGTCGCTTTCATCGCCAATCAGTTCATTAACAAGTCGTAAATTCTCAATATTCACAAGTTTGACCCTGTGCTACTGAACATTGACTCTCCCTTCCCTATTACGCAATTGTCATACCAAAAAGAGGCCAGTGAAGTGCAGTTCTGAATTCATTTCTCGACATGACCATTCAGTCCTCGTCCACCATTCTATTTGACAGTAATGGGTTTTCCATATTCACAGTTTTATACACCTACTACTAAACTTTGACTGGCCTTTCCCCGTCACGTAATCGTCATGCCATAAAAAGGTCAAAGAAGAACAGGCCTAAAATATCTTTTTGACACAACACTGTCCTAAGTCCTCCAATTCATTAGGTAATCGTAAGTTCTCAGTATTTACAGATCTGTGTCTCTACCGCTAAATTAATGAGACTATGGAATTACTGATATGACACAACTGTCCTCTTCACGTCTACCAATCCATTTAGCTATCGCAAGTTTTCTGTATCTACAACTTTGTCCCTGTATTACTTTTGGTTGTGCTGGGTAATAACTTGACACACTGATCACTACACATTTAGCTTCCTTCTTCTCAGCTACTCTTTTTACCTAACCGACTTCCCCCCAAAAAAAGAAAAGGGGGCACAGAAATGAGACGCTTGACGTAACCTCTCTACACAACCGACCTATTCTCGTCCACCAGTCCGTCCAACGGTCATAAGTTCTTGGTAATCATATTTTCTCTGTTACTCAGGTGTGACCACCCAGGATGATGGAACAGGAGATGAGGACTTGACTCATTAACCACAAGTAGCTTCCTTACTGCTGGTTAATCCTTCGTACAATTATCATATCAAATGAGAACAAGGAATATTCTATTTATGATCTAACTTTTCGACTCAAAAATTGTCTGTCTTCGTCCACGAGTCCATTCAGTCACCATAAGTACTCAATATTCACAACACTGTCCCTTCTACAAAATTAAAGGGACCAAGGAAGAAGAGGTATGACGTAACTATCTCGTCCTAACAGACTAGTCCCAGGTTCACAGCCTCTCTCACTCTACAACAGAATTACAGCTGTCCAGAGAAATAGACTAGTATATGAGGAATTTAACATTCTAACCAATGCAGATTGCCCTCCCTAATCGCACTTAACCATTCACACAATTAGCATACCAAAGGAGGGTACGATATCCCAGTTTAAATTTGACTTTTCGACACTACATATGTTTTATTTTCGTTCACAATATATTCAGCAATGGTAGCTTCTTAGTATGAATAATTATTTTACTCCCTCTGCTACAGAATTTCGACCGTTCGAAGAAATTAATGAAATGAAGGCAGTGAATTGTTAGTTTTTATTTGAGTGTTTAGACATAACCAGCGTCTCTATCTTCGACCGCTGTCCATTCAGCGATCTCACCTTCTCAGCATGAATAAATTACTCCCTCTGCTGGTGACTTTATGGCCATCCCGGAACTTGAATCAGTAGACGATGTGACGCAAAGGGATATATTTTTTAGCCTTTCCATCCCCGTATGAAAGAGCCTAAAGGTACCCATCCTTGGCGTACACCATAGTCTCGTGCATGAATCATTTGGCACATGCGGTAGTCCCCGCTCATTCCGGTATTGGATTTTGACATATCAGGAAATAACTGCGGTCTCTGATTACTGGTACGAGGTATAATGGTGACTCGTTGTAACCCTGTACTGTTATTACAGTCAACAGTAGGTAAATAAAAGCAAAGCACATCGCGTTACGTTGTTACCGTAAGGCTTCCGGTGGTTAACCCCTGATTTTCGGTGACGTTTTTTGTGTTTTTTCATACTTCCACCAGACGATTTTCTTCAGCTTAGGAGGAGCTGTTATCTAACCCTTTCCTTCCAATGCGCACTCAAGCTACACAGGACAATGTGGAATTTGGAAGAAGAAATTAAAAAGGACGTTACGGATCCAAGGGGTTAAGAGAGTGATTGATTAGCTGAGTGTCAGGCTGGAAGAACATGCTTGTGATAAATGTGTGTGTGTGTGTGTGTGTGTGTGTGTGTGTGTGTGTGTGTACTCGAGAGTGAACTAACTCCTGAAGAGCTGTGTGCGGGCTGGACCAATGGTGGGAGGGGAGGCGTCCCTGAGGCATGTGGGTTATGTAACTGTGGTAGCAACGCCCCTCCAGCACTTACCTTCGCCGGGGCACTGGCGGGTCACACTTGGATGCGGCAGATCACAGTCTCGGCACCGGGTCACAGGCAAGTCACTGAGGCCACAAGCGACGTAAGACACGGCTCAGCAATCAGCGTGTAGCCTCCTTATCTTTGCATAACAATTACGCCTCGTCTCTTCACGTGTTCTTGTGAGGAAGGATCGATGGGTATGGGTTACGTCCCTATGGCAGGACCCAGGTGAGGTGAGAGTGGCACCTGGCGACACGACAAGTGCCGCCGACCTGGTGCCACTTGGAGCAGATCCCCGCGGGGACGCAGGCCGACCTTGGATTTAGGGTTCAGACGTCAAGGACTGAGAGGCAAGGCTAATGTTTCATGCTCGCACTCGCTTGCTTCTCAAAAAGTTTGGCTAAATGACCTGATAGAGGAGGCAACAAGTGATCGGCGTTGGCACTAAGAGGGAAGGAACGGAGCTAGCGGTGGAAGTGTTGGGGCCCGACACACCAGCGTGAGTATCAAGTGGCGGTAAGGAGCCGGAGCGGAGCGCGGCGTGCAGCCCCACCCACAGTCGCCACTGAACTGGCTCTGACACACTGGCATCCCACCCGGCCACCTCTCTCGCCGTCCCACTCCAGCCCTCCTGCTGCTGCACTATCGATTTTTACCGCGTTCGCTGAGCTCTAGTCTTGCCTGCTCTCTCTTTCTCTCTCTCTCTCTACCTCCCCTATAAACAGCAGAATCTTTGCAAAGCAGCACTCCATATACGGGACGATAATATCATTTACAACGGCAGATATACGGCCACCTCTAGTCAGTATACATTCCCCCCGAGTGCCACCACCATGGAAACAATAAGCGGGAAAACATGTGAAGACAGAGTGTAGGGAATGAAAGATAAACTGCGTATCAAAGGTGAAGACTATAGAGAGAGGCGCGTGAGTGAGTGTAGGGTAGGGTAGGGTAGGGTAGGTAGGGAGGGCAGGCAGTCAGCGCATCTCTTGCAGTGCCGCGGCTGTACATCACCCAGAATTATGGCTCCCTAAACCTGCCAGCCTCGGCCTCCATGATACCTAATCGCATTCACGATAAATTTTGCCCCAGGCTTTGCTCACGTTTCGTGTAAAACCTCTTCCGCCGCCACTGACCACTGACGGGGCCATGTTCTCGAGATCTTAGGTGACTCCCTGACACAATTTCTGTAGCGTTCTGGTAGGCATATTGTATCTTCATAGCCTTTCTTACCCTAAGTTAGTTTTTTCCTTCCATATACATATAGCCTGCATAAATAACATGAACATATCTTAACCGTTTCAGTACGATGCTGTCTTATATACTGTATTACTTTATGGTTTATGAGATGAGGAGGCTTCTTCAAACCTCTTTCTTCCTAAGTGATCTTTTTTAAACATTATATTTCAGTATGATGACCTTTGTTTTACTCTTCCTGTTACTAGCTTTCGAGAATCACTGACACTTTACCTTAGCTATCTACCCTGTATGTTGCAAATTCATGTCTGTCTGTTTCTTACATCTTGCCAGTGTCCATAAATAACGTGTAAACATTAAGCTTTGCAATTATGATGCTGTCAGTATACCAGGTGTGAGCTTAGGATCTGTTATGACACATTTTAGTTGGCCATATGTTTTGCATACTACACGTCAGTATCCCTTCGCGTGCCACTCAGATCTTTTCAGTATAATCATAGTTTCAATAAGTGGTATATAAGTAACTCCTAACTCCTTCAATGAGGTGCCGGTTTAACAATTTGATCCTGCTTCTTTTGGACTATTTTATTGATTTTAGGAGAGTTCCTGACTAGGAAACAGATAATGAAGACTATATCTAATCCATTTTGTTTGAAAAGTCTTTCCGAAAATGAATATAAAGTTCTGGAGATGACAGTAAAATGAAAGATCATAACAGTGAAGAGGTGGTTACCTTTCCATACAAAAAAAATACACAGAAAAGGAAGAAGGTTCCAGGGACCTTCTAAGCACTAGAGAATGTCCCCACGGTTTCATCATTTGTCCCCTTCCTGTCTTTGCACCACCTCGCTCTACCTTTGCGCTCCTCTTGCACAACCTGCCCCTGTCTTCCATTCTTCCTTTTGTACTGGTTTCCTCCTCCTCTCGAACTGCCTTCCCTTTCCTTCCTCACCCTATTCCACCTTCCTTTTCCTCTCGAACTGCCTTCCCTTGCCTTCCTCACCCTATTCCACCTTCCTTTTCCTCTTGACCCATCTTCCCCTTTCTCCCTACCTTCTTCTGACGCCACCTTTCCCTACCTTCCATCCATCCTCTAGCACCACCTTCCACCTTCTCGTAAACCACCTCAGCCTTTCTCCATGTAGAACCACCTTCCCCAACTATCCATACGTCCCCTTGCACAACCTTCCCCTACCATTCTTCCTCTAGCACTATCTGTCTTTATATTCCTTCCTTCCTCTGGTACCATCTGTCCATTTCGTCCTTCCTTCCTCTAGTACCGCCTGTCCTTATCTTCCTTACTTCGTCTCCTGTGGTCCTCAATGGCTTCTGACCTTGTGTGTGTGTGTGTGTGTGTGTGTGTGTGTGTGTGTGTTTAGGGAGGGGGAGGATGAGTGAGGATGATGGTAGTGGGGTTAATTCCCTTACTGACCCAACTGCGTCTCCTCATTAGTGTTGTTGAATTTAATAGTCCACCCATCTTGTGCCGAGTACGTGGTATGGAGGCTATGAGCTTGTTACTGAAATACTCTCTCTCTCTCTCTCTCTCTCTCTCTCTCTCTCTCTCTCACACACACACACACACACACACACACACACACACACACACACACACACACACACACACACACACACACACACACACACACACACACACACACACACACACACACACACACACACACACCATTTTTTTCTCACCCCACTCTCCACCCCCATCGCTGGTTCCCTCACTCCATATATTCCTATCCACGCACCATTAACCCCTTGATATCACTATTCACCTGCTTTTTACCTAAACTTCCTCAATTACCTCTTATGTCGCATTCTGGTACCCACGTTCTACTATGTCCTCATCATTTTTTTATCTGCAACTTCACATAATGCTGTCACAAGTTTGTCTTTTCTTATAACATACTTCTCTATCAGTGTCATCTTCCTCTGTCCACTTGCTGTTCTAAGGTTACTAAGGATATCTACACTACCGTTTATGATATCAGGAGCTAATCTTTACTATCATTTTGGCCTCTTTCCACTCTACCTGCGTGATATTGTGGCCCATTTGCTAACTTTATTTCATCTCTGTTATCTCCACCATAGCATTATTTATCACAGTTTCATCTTTACTGTTTTTATTACCTCGGGGGGCATTCCTTTGCCCACTTTCTTGAGTAGCCTCACTTCAGTCAACCGCATTTTCACATTTTATCTTGAATTTATCTTTACTGCCGCTGTGTTCTTCCTCCTTTGTACTGTCACACTCAAAACTTGTCCCACAACTTCCCTGTTGGCTTTGGTGATGGGAGGTGCCTTTTTTTTTATGTGATAGCAGTATGAAACACACAGCAAAAGAGTATGGAAAGGAAGGATACTCTGATGTTAGGGAGTGACGAGAAGTATAGAAGGCGGGAAGCAGTGTTGGCAAGGGAATGTCAACGAATTTTTTTTGCTGGTGATTGTAACTTCAGGGCCACGTAACCTCCTAATTTAAATTTTTGTTGTCTGTATCGTCGGGTATGTTACTGCAGTTCTTTCTTGACTCTTGCACCTTTATTTTCGTATTCTTGGTTTCTACAGTCCTTCTCGTTTATTGTCACCCCTAATTTGATTTCAGTACGTCACATTGTTTCTTGATTACTGGGATAACGCACTTTTTTAATACATCCACAATAATATTTATGATACGGTAGGTATTACATGAGTTTTATGAAAAGGATAATAGGTCTTTTTTTTTTTCAAGGATTATATGACTCCACTTCTTTATTACATTCCGGTAGTCTTTCACACCAGAGAGACCAATCTAGACACAGACTAGACAATTTCCGCCACTGTACTGCTTCCTTCATCCGCCGGGCCGATGTAGTAATAAGATTGACTCCTGTATTTTATGTTGCTGGTTGATCCCGAGCACTATTAGTTCTTCCAACTGGTTTTGACCATTTCCTTTTTGAGGTTGGATGTCTGTATTCTTATTAATTACGGAAGACTCATTTTAGCAGAGTGAAAACCTTCGTATTCAGAGGGTTAGATAGAGTTTCGATAACTTTTTCTCTGCGATGGTGGGTTCTTTATAATGTATTCTGATTTTCTTATGGTAACTTTATTTACTCAGGCAAAAAAAAAAAAAAAAAATCAGCAAAGTTGATCGTTTGCCTGTCTTCGTCTCTGTCTGTGTATCTATCTGTCTTAGCAACATTATGGAAAACTGTTGGATGAAACTGCACGAAAATGAAAAACAATGAATGAAGACCATCGGAGGAACAAGTGGTTAGATTCTGGAAGAAAAGATAAGGCAAAGCTCATGGAGAACATAAAGAACCGGAAGTATGTGCTGTCTGATTGCGATTCCTCATCACAGGAAAACCCTTGGCATCTTGATATTGAAGGGACCAACCCTCCTATTCCCCAGTGTCGATGATCTGTGAAATAGATATCATAGTGCGATGAGCCACCAATGCCTGGCTCCCTGGGGTCACTTACCTGCGGATGATGGAAGGCTGGTGGTCAAAGGAATCGAGATGAGAAGTATGATGGAGAGGAGCATTGGACTGGACGTGGCCGTGATATGAAAGCCGACAAACCTCTCACCGAGCCAACTGCATATTTTGAATACGAGACTGAAAATTTGTGTGTAGAAGAGAATAACACCAATCAATTAAACTGTAGTGCAGTTATTAGAGGACGTCAAAATAATACTGATTTCTGTCATCAAGAGTAAAAATAGTCCCTTCAGTACAGAGATTTCGTTTTTCCTATCTTGCTGTTAACAGAAGATATTGCTCACCTCAGACATTCAAACTGCAGGGGTTAGATATAGGCTTCTTTAACCTCTAATATAAATGATCTTTTCGATGTTGAATCCAGTCGTCAGGAGCCAACAAGAATGTATCACAAGAAGGCGCCATTATAACGAAGAAATAAGATGGCACGAAGTTGGTGTGAACAGCTGTATAGTCCTTCTTTGTTATACCTGCACTTGTCACCCAAATTTAGTATGTTAAGTAAATACAGCTTTTCCTATGAAGCACATTTCGTTTGCCTCTGTATTTAATCTCGAATGGATGATTAACTGTAGATTTTTAGAACTTCATCTCATTACCGTAGCTTATTCCCTGACTCATAAAATCATTGCTATAGACCTAGACTTGTTTCATCCTTTGGCGATTTACGAACTTTTTTTTTTTTATAGATCCAGGTAACGTCAGACGATTTTATTCAGCACACAGAAACTCATTGCTGCGTGAAAGTTACGGACTTTTCCTTTAAAAATTTTGACAGATAATCATGAATGTTTTTTTTTTATTCCAGCTAACTTCAGGCAGTTTTTTCAGGTCAGAAGCACCCATCGTGGCTAAAGACATCCATTTCAGTTTTTCGCCTCACGTATTTTATTCTGGCCATTTCTGCGCGCGCGCATGTGTGTGTGTGTGTGTGTGTGTGTGTGTGTGTGTGTGTGTGTGTGTGTGTGTGTGTGTGTGTGTGTGTGTGTGTGTGTTTTAATTCAGTTCAAGTAGAAACACACAGACTGCACCACCTCTTTTAACAGCTTCACAGTTTTGAAGCTATTTTTTCCACGCTACCACCAATTATTAGTCTCTATTTACTACATAGGTGGAGACAATTGTTTTAGCTGGTATTATTATTATTATTCTCCCCTCTGAGGCTCGCAACGATTTCAGGAGAACGGGGGACTGCGCAAGGGATCTGAAGGACCCAGGTTATGCGTCCTGGCGTGAGCCATTGCTAATAGAAAAAAAAATAAAAATCTCTCGAATGGGGTCAGAGTCATTGTAAGAAACAGTAGCAGGAGATTAATGACTGTCCGGAGGACAGTAGACGATACTTGGCGGACCGATTCTTAAGAGTTTATTTCGTTTTATTATTAGTCTTCCCCTGCTACATAGGTAGAGACTATTGTTTTCGCTGGTATTAATAGTCTGTACCTACTACATAGGTGGAGAGCAATGTTTTCGCTCGTATTATTATTATTATTATTATTATTATTATTATTATATCGGCCTCAGAGTCTCGCGACGATTTCAGGAGAACCGGAGACTGCGCAGGGATTCTGAAGGGCCCAGGTTGTGTGTCCTGGCATGAACCATTGCTGAAAGAAAAAATAACTCTCCCCAATGGGGGCAGGGTCACTGTAAGAGACAGTAGGTACAGACTAGTGACTGACCGTAGGACAGTTACAGAATTATTGTTATTATTATTATTATTATTATTATTATTATTATTATGAAATACGTCATTATAGAGAGTGATTTGACACTTGGTGTCACGATTGTACGAAATTTGGCGGGGGGTTAACGTGGACTTTCGCGTTATCTAGTAGCTTTGACTGAAGACTGCAGTATAGTAAGTTACCATCGATACATACTCTGCCTTCTGAAATGTCCTTGTCGAATTCAGATTTATTTCCACTAACTACACCATTGTATACTTCAGACTCACACAGATCACCTAATTATAAATCGCCTTCATCACCATTGCAATGTGATATCCAAGAATTAAGTGGGATTGATGAAATATTAACACAATTTTTATATGGAAATGGAGTACTGAGTGGGAAGCTAGAGAGACTGAGAGGACTAATAGTTCCGCAGTACGCGATGGCATAGTTCTAGAACCTTACATTTTCTTTTAAGATATCCAGGTGTTGATTAAATATTTAGTTTGTAACCCTGGTCACTTTTTTTTACGAGATAAGACTAACGCTTACCTCTACTTTCTGTTATCCTTGTCATATTATCTTACTGAGTTTCTTCCCTTTCTGAAGCATATTCCTTTTTCGTCTTTTTTTCAAGTTGGTGCTTTGATTTGAACAGTAATAACAAGAATAACACTCTTGCATATTTGACGTTATTCCTACTATCACTTGTATTGTCTCACTCCCATACATTCCACTTAATTTTTCTTGTTTGCCGTTTCTCTGTGTCGTGGAGTGATATATAAACATTATCTTGTAATACCACACACTGCCATCATGTATTGCACTGTCACTCCTTCACTATAACACTCTACCACAGCACACTACACTCCAACCAACACACCATACCACACCACACCCCTACCAACACATCACACCATACTCCTACCAACACACCACATTACACCACACTCCTACCAACACACCACATTTCTACCAGCACACCACGCCACCAACACGAACACTACAAAACGCACCACACCACATTATAGCACCACCCACAACCACAGGATACACCACACCATCAGTAGCAGCCTTGCAGCATACCATACCATTAACCACCAACGCACAACACACCACACCAAAATGTAATAGCAGAAAACAGTCATTCATTAACATATCCACCACCACGCAACACGCCATACCACGAAACATTAACATAAAAACACCGCACCAGCATCCTGCTACCACACAGTTCCTACATCACACCCTTCCACACACCACACCACACCATTTGCTACCAGCTGTCACAAGAGCTACTGTCCATTACATCTGAGAACACAAGCTAACATCCACTACCACACACTACACTACGCTACCAAGCACTTTAGCAACACACCCTCAGACACCACCAAACAGCCATTATGTACTACACCATACCACCCACACCGCCACAAAGTACATCACACGATACAGCACATCATTACCTACTACAAAGCTGCCACATTACAGATCACTACCACACGCCACACTGCCATACCGCTGTCACTCACCAATGCAGAACAAACCACCACCCACGGTCAAGGACCACACCACCACCCACACCACCACCACCACCACCACCACCACCCCCACCCTGTACCACACCACCACCACCACCATCTACCACACCACTACCACACCACCACACGCTCTACCGAACCACCTCCACCACCACGCCGTCACACTCACCATCACACCATCGTCCCACGTAGTTACGGTCAAACAAAGCATAACCATTTCTGTTTGTTCTGAGTTTGGGCTGGAAATGTCAAAATTCAGTGATAAGAACGTTTTAAAAATATATTTGTGTAGTTGGTGTACCCTGGTGAATAGGTCAGCTGGAGTGGTGTAGTGTGGTGTGGTGCATGGTATGTGATGTGGTGTGGTATGGTGTGTGGTGTGGTAGTCGGTGGTGGTGTGGTGTAATGTGTTGTGGTAGTGTGCGGTGATGTGATGTAGTGATGAGTGGAAGTGGGTGGTGGTGCGGTGGCGTGGTGATGTGGCGCGGTGTGGTAGTAGGTGGTGGTGTAATAGTATGAGGTGGTGTGATGGTGTGGTGTGATAGTTGCTGGTAGTATGTTGTGGTGTGGAAGTGTGTGGTGGTGTGATGTAGTGTGGTTGTGAGTGTTTGTGTGGTAGTATGAAATGGTGTGATAGCGCAATGTGGTGTGGTGGTGGGTGATGGTGTCGTGTGGTGATGTAGTGAGTGATGGTGTGTTATGCTGCAGTGGGTGGTGGTGTGTGTTGGGTGGTAGTAGATGACGATGTGTTATAATGTATGGAGGTAATGTGAGGTGTGGTATGGTAGTGGGTCTTGGTTTGGTGTGTTGTGGTGTGGTGTGGTGTGGTATGGTGTGGTGTGGTATGGTGTGCTAATGGATGGTGTTGTAGTGTGATGTGGTAGGGAATGGTGGTGTGTCGCTTGGTGAGATGGTGTGTTGTGTGGTAGTGGGTGGTGATGGTGTGGTGTGGCAGGGGGTGCTGGTGTGCCGTGTGCTGTGCTTATGTGTTCTGTGGTGGTGGGTGGTGATGTGTCGTGTTATATGGTCTATGCTAGTGAATGATGGTGTGGTGTGTGTTGATATGATATAATGGTGTGATGCTGTGTAGTGGTGTGATGCGGTGTGGTGTGGTGGTGTGTTCTTGGGTGATGGTGTACTGTAGTGTGGTGCAGGGGTTGTGGTGCGTTGTGTGGTATGGTGATGCATTGTGTGGTATGGTGGTGCGTTGTGTGGTCGAGTGGTGCGTTGTGTGGCATGGTGGTGCGTTGTGTGGTATGGTGGTGTGTTGTGTGGCATGGTGGTGCGTTGTGTGGTATAGTGGTGCTTTGTGTGGTATGGTGATGCATTGTGTGGTATGATGGTGCGTTGTGTGGTCGAGTGGTGCGTTGTGTGGTATGGTGGTGCGTTGTGTGGTATGGTGGTGCGTTGTGTGGTATGGTGATGCGTTGTGTGGTATGGTGGTGCGTTGTGTGGTATGGTGGTGCGTTGTGTGGTATGCTGGTGCGTTGTGTGGTATGGTGATGCGTTGTGTGGTATGGTGGTGCGTTGTGTGGTATGGTGGTGCGTTGTGTGGTAGTGGGTAGTGCGTTGTGGGGTAGTGGGTGGTGGTGTTTGTTTATGGCCTGGAAGTGTCAAAATCGAGTGATCCACACATTGTTTAATTATTTGTGTTTATTTTACATACCTGGTTCAACGGGTGGGTAAGTGTGGTGCGGTTTGTGTGGCAGTGGATGGTAGTGTGGTGTTATGTGATAGTGTGTGGGAGTGTGGTGCTGTGTAGTAGCAGGTGATGGGATGGTGTTGTGTAGTAGCGGTGGGGTCTGCTATTGTGTGATGGGGTATTATGTGGCAGTATTATGTTGTTGTCTATTAGTGGGAGGAGGTATGGTGTGGTAGTGGATGGTGTAGTGTAGTGTGGTGTACCAGTTGATTGTGGTGTAGTGATATGAGATAGTGGATGAAGGTAGGATATTGTGGTGTAGTGGAGCTTGTGTAGTGTGGTTGTGAGCGGCGATGTGTGGTGTGGTTATGACGTGATTTAATGTGCTATAGTGGGTGGTGAATTGCTGTGTAGTGGTGCGTGGTAATGTAATGTTTGGGAGGGGAAGTGCGAGGCTTTGTAGTGGGTGGTGGTGGTGAAGGTGGAGGTAGTGGAGGTATTATGTTGCGTGGAAGTGTTGCGGTGGTGCAGTATTATCGTGAGGTATTTGTCTAGTCCTTGGTTGGTCATAGCGGACATACATCAGATTCTCGCTACTCACCCCTGACTTGAAATCCTCGTCCTCTCCCTCCTCCTCCTCCTCCTCACCTTGTTTTCAACTATTCTGAAGTGAATAAGCAGGATCTACAAAAAGAAATATAAAGACATGTCCAGTAGAAACAACCGCTTATAGTAGGTCTTGTTTAATGAAGTAGGTTAAACATCTATTTATTCACCATTCAAATCTTTCCAATTCAGAGTTAGACATCGCATTTCAAACATGTGATCGAGGAACAGAAAATCAGTCAGCCAAATCCAAAAGTCCTGAAGCAAAAACTCATGATTGTATAACCTTAAAAATATTATAAGGTGTAGTGGTGAATTTTCTGCCTAAAGAGCTAAAAATCTAGATCCGCTAATATCGAGATGCCTGGTCGCAATGCACATTAAAGACAGGTGTCAGGAGGTTCCAGAGCCGACCAGTTGTGTACAGGAGGGATTTGAGCAGCGGTTAATTATTCTTGCATATGAGAGTTCGAAATAAAAGTGTAAAGGTGATGTAGTGAGGTGTGCTTTTGTGTTCAGTTCTTGGTGCCAAGCTGTTGTTAGTCTTCCCTTACTCATCGTTGCCTTGTATACAGAGTGGCCAATATATAAAGTTCCACTTCCACTCCGCCGGGCTATTTCTTATGTGTTGTAGGGACGGCTCAGTCAGTGTCATCTGTATCTAATCTGCATCATTTATTCATTTCCCACCCCAAATGCCACAACCACACCCACACTAGGCGATTGTGTGGGGAGAATAAGGTGAGGCGAGTTTCCTCTTTTATTAAATATTTTCTTTCTTGTAGAATTTCCAAGGCATTATTATTATATGAATTTCCAGTTATCTGTCATACTGGCAATTCACTATTTCTTTACTTGTTTTCAGAACGATAAAGAAAAAAATATATATTTTCATTAGTTTGCGTTACTCCCGAAGATTTACCACTCACATCCTTCGCCAGCAGTACCGGTAATAATCAAATACCTTTCCCGTTCTCCATTTTTGGTTTGTCATTCTGCCACTCGAGAGTTTCACCTAATGAATTCCTCCACGAATAAAACAAGCCAGCCTCCCCATCTTCATTTAACGGAACTGACAAGATATGCGGCATTTGGCCTTTTCACTTCGGTCACATTCATCAACAATCCCCAAGTCACTCTGTACTTTGTGTGACTAAGACTGATATTATTTCCCAGTTTCATCGTTGTACTGAAGCAATTAAATAATTAAATAATCGTCTTTCACACCCAGAAAATCACTGTTTTCAGCACGGCTCCTTTTGTCAACGTTACCGGAGTTATCAGAGTAAGTTACCTAGCCCCGTATTCTCGTCGGTTGAGGAAGCTCGTTAACGCCTTTTCTTAAGCGATTTATTTTATTTATCACACTTTACTGTCCTCTTCTTTGTTACACCAATTCCTCCAATATTGACAGCCTCTGCATAGACAAATTAAAACGTAGGCAGCACTACGCTGTTGCAACCCTCCGTCTGACCAACCACACCCCCCCCCACCTCCCTGCACACCTATCCAAGCACATAACGGCCCTCCCCCCCAATCTTTTCTTTTATAGATAGGCGTATGGAGATCTCCTTATGGACACATAACCTGGGCCCTTCAGATTTCTTCCGCAGGTCGCATTGAAATCTCTGAAAAAAAAAAAAAAAATTTTTTTTTTTACTTTTTCATTATTTAAAAAAAAAAAAATCTTAAGACATAGCATTATACCTATCAGAAGGCACAAGTTCACTATAAGACACATAACTGTGTGAAATTTCATGACTCTATAGTAATTACTTTCTGAGTTCTGACCTGGAAACGAAATCTCTACGCCCGGCCAGCCACCCTGCCGCCCATGTGTACGGATGGACACCTATTGATCCCAGTGATAACAACACCCTCCTCTGACTTTGTCAGGTGGAGGGTAAAAATGCTAGTAACCAGCCATATCCAAAAATACGTCGTTGAGGAAGATGTGTCAGGGAGCTTCCTTAACCAACGGGAATACACTCCCTAGTTTCCCCGGTGTGTCTAAAGTAAATCGGAATTCAGAGCTGTATTTCTTCAGTGTGCGTATGAGGCTGGATACTTTACACATTAGGTAAAGAAGTGTGTTCGGCTCGACCACATTCAGCAGCAACACTAGAGTGGGACTGTTCTACTACTCTATAAAGTTCATCTTGTGTCCCCTATATGAATGAAACCAGTCGCATTATAGAGCTCTTTTTCTAAACTATAGTGACTCTAGATATTCACCAATCGTCCTTCACATCCCGATCAGGAAGTGTGTTCAGCGCGACCACTTCGTCAGTAACAGTCATCTGTACCGTTTTTACTCTTAACCTAAAACTGCCCTCACCCCATCTTAAATGCCGAGTTATGACAATAGATTAACGCTAGAATATGACGCTAGTCACAAAAAAAGTGCTTTTAAATAATGTAGAGCCAGTGTATTGTCGTATTCTACCACTGAGCTTCGTCAAATAAGCTGAAAAAGGACAAAAACCTGGACCAAGTTAAGGTAAAAACACTGCAGTATCTCCTCTGAAACCAAAACTAACCAGCCTTCCCAGCAGCATTTTAATACTGAGCTGGGTCCCGGTACATATTCGACAGTCGACCTCGTAAACCAGCCATGAAGACTTACTATACTGTTTTTGGCGCTGTCACATTCGGAAGTGTGGCCGGAGTGGGATCATCCTGTTCTCTTTGCAGTTCATCTTATATCTACTTTATGAATGAGGCTGATCCAGCTATAGCTATAATGATAATAACAACAACAACAACGATAATAATAATAATAATAATAATAATAAAAATGTTTTCTATTATTATTGTTATGATTTTTATTATTATTATTATTATTATTATTATTATCATCATCATCATCATTATCATCATCATTACTGAAGTGACTAGTCCCTTCCCTTCCAGTCAGAAAGTGTGTTCGCCGCGACCACAAAGGCCGGAGTGGGGCCCGCCAGCCAGTGAGCAAAGCCGAAAAATAGGTCAGCTTAAAGGTCAAGGACAGTAAGAGTCGGTGGAGAAAGTACAGTTGTCTGAGAGTAAATCCCTTAGTTGACTTGCAATAATCCTTCGGTTTTTTTAATACCAAACTCCAGCATAACGCGATGTATGATTCCAGTGCATGTTACTGCAATGAAGGTGTTGGTGACGTGAAAGAGTACGTGGAGTTTGAGGGACACTGAAATTTCACTTGTACACAGAATACATACATTATGGTAAGGGTATCACAGGAGGGAAGCAAGCGTGTTTGACCCAAGAGAATTAAGGCAGAAGGCGACGAGGTAAGGAAAGCTGTCAAAAGTAACTATACTGTTGAGCGAGGGGAAGGTAAATACGTTTAGACAGAAGAAAGAAGTTAGAATACGTAAAATATGGCAGTGAGAAAGAGGATCTGAGTCAGGAAATCGGAAGCAAGTGTGTTTTGTACATAGTTCTTGGTTGAGGTAGGGCAAAAGGTCATTGGAGGATGGATAAAGGGAGATAGTATAGTCAGAAATGAAATGTAAGAGAGAGAGAGTGAGAGCGAGCGAGAGAGAGAGAGAGAGAGAGAGAGAGTGAGAGTGTGTGTGTGTGTGTGTGTGTGTGTGTGTGTGTGTGTGTGTGTGTGTTTTTATGAATATGACATACAGTATATAAGTATGAAATTTATAATATTTAAATCAGTATGTATTATGTAATGTTTAATGCAATATATAACATACATAATGTATAATGCATACAGTATTATGAGAGAGAGAGAGGGGGGCGGAGGGAGAAGGTAGGTTATTTACATAGAATAAATGCAAAATAAGGTGAACTATGGAGATGAAAACAGAGAATGAGTCAAAAATAGAGGTGACGACGATTCCGATTCCTGCTTGGGTGAAACAGGGAAATAATATTCATAAAGGGAAGGTGAAGGGACGTAGTAATGAGTAACAATATGGGAAATTAATATTGAGGGTGTACTGGGAAGAGGTGAATAAATGGGTGATATGTGGAGATGAGAAAAGAAAGTCTGAATCAAAAAGAGGAAGTTGTATTCTCTGAGGATATAACATGAAATACAGCAACTCCTCCTCATACGGACACATAAAAAAAAAAATACTCTAGGGATAAATACAATAAACAATGTCCCTGTCAAAAAACAGAATAACTAAAAAACCCTTCACCCATCGCTCTAAAATGCTCGTTCTTAGTTCATCTAACAAACGGGCGTTCCTGGCGGACAAAATAAAATAATCAGTTTTTGATTAATTAAAAATATGAATATAGATATTTTAACTTTCCTTAATATTACAGATGGCTACGTATAACAGAATCTCTTATAGGGCCACCGTTACAGCGTAGCAAAAAAAAAAAAAAAAAAAAAAAATTCACTCATGGGGATGTGGTTTTTGAGTGTGCCAAGGAGGATTTATTAGTGGTATAGAAACAATCAGGGATAAAATTTGCTTAGTGGAAGTGAGACGCGCTCAATAAAAAGACTGAAGGTGATCGCAGACTTGAACGCACTGAAATGAAAATGATCAGGTGCATGTGTTGTGGCATGTTGAGGGACAGAACAAAGTGAGCAGAAATAAGAGGAAACTTGAGTACTGAGTGGCATTGAAATAATATATACGAGAACGAATGGTGAAATAGTTTTGACATGTTGGGAGAATGCATTCAGTGTAACTTGGAGTGCTAGACAGATATGAAGGTGAAGTGGAGAGACCCTGCAGGCAAAACACGAAAAATATCACTTGAGGTTCTACTATGGAATCTCAAGTGTTAGGTAATTTGAATCGAATGCTGTAGGCAGCCATCATCAGGTGAACATGGATGATCCGTACGAGCACGGAACACCAACTTTAGAAATGCCTTAATGCTGATACGGCAATAAAATAGGATCAGTCATAACTTCATCTTCTTGGTGAACTTCTCCCTTCTACTGTTTCTAAGCCTAAGCTCTTTCTATCACTTCACTTGCTTACATGTAAGTCGTATCTCTCTCTCACTCTGCTGCGTACTAGCCCTCAGATTACCGTGTGACCTAAACGTAGATATCGTTGGTGTAGTGCTAGTGATGGCGGTGGTGGCCTGGCCTACACTTGTATAATGAAGGGCAAATAAGTACCCTCATAGCTTTGTCAGTCACGCACCCCATCACTCCGGGTTCACATGCCCGTCTTTCACACAACCCTGAAATATTTCCACCAAAAAGGAGCGTCGTAAGTCAGGACAAGCCATTACCAAAGCATGCAACTCAGCTCTACTGAACACAGGAAAGGTTTTCGACATGTAAATACCTCGGGTTTCCACTTGGAAGCTGCGGAAGTCAATTCAGTACGATGGCACATTTATACAGTGGCTAATTTAGGACGATTTTATTCAACCAGTGGGGAGATTAGACCCTAATAAGTTAAAAAAAAAAGTATTTTTCTGAAGCCTTCCTCATTATCTGAAATACCTATCTTGACGGATGCTTCCAGCCATTTCTTGCATTTAATGCACTTTGTTACATACCGGTATGTATATATCACCACTTTATTGCCATGAGACGCAAGTAGTGATTCTTTTACTTTTTTTTGCATGTATGAACACATATTTCTGTGTGTGTACAATTAATTTTGTAAACTGGTGTTTTGGCAAGAAACACCAGTCAAACTGACAGCCAACCGCGTCCTCAGCTGTGCAGTACATATCAAAGAACTGTTTTGTAATTTTGTCCTTAACATTTTTAACCTTGCATAGCTGTTATTTTGTTATATATATATATATATATATATATATATATATATATATATATATATATATATATATATATATATATATATATATATATATATATATATAAAGAACATCACTTCAGAAACAGCATTTTTTTCCTTTTTGTTTTTTTAAACCGATATAACAAATGTTTTCAGCTTAGTGTACACATTCCTCTGCAAGCCATATAATATTATAAATAAATAAATAATAATAAAATAACTAATATAAGCTGAATATCGCAAAACCTAAGTGTCTCTCTCTCTCTTTCTCTCTCTTTATGTATATATATATATATATATATATATATATATATATCTTTCTGTCAATCCATCTTTCTGTGTACGTATATATCTCTCACTTCAAAACAATAGAAATCTGCTACTTTTTCCTGACATTTTCTTTCTAATATATTTTGATCCCAAATGAACTTAAAAGCAGATCTGTTTATATACATATATTTCTTTATACTTTGAAAAGAATTATTGTGTATATGTTGTATTATTTCATTTTAGGTGATTAGTGCTGTTAATTAAATGAAAATCAATAGATGAGATCACAGCCATTATATAACCTGTTAGTCTACTGCATCGTTCAACGTCATTTCCCGGCGGTGGCCCTGAGCAGATCTCCCCCACGCCGTCCTGTCCTTTGCCCTAAGATAACCCTCCGTCTGTCTCACACCACTCTCACTCACCTGCCTCTCCACCAGGCCCCTCCACGTCATCCTCACTCTCCTCCAATTATATAACCATTATATAAATCCGTATGTGGTCGTGGTGATGCAATCGGTGGAGCAAGTATACTAGTAACTGGGTGGCTCTGTTGACCAGTTATGCAAACGTCCCTCGCCTTCTTCCCTGTTCCCCAGCAGGAGGAGTGTAGACTGCAAGCGTATAAAACATAAGCGATTAGTTTACTGGATTCACGGTTAGATGAGAAGCAGCAGCAACAATGATTCCTACCAAGTGCTAAGTTAGGTATAATGCAGAAGGTTTCACAAAGATCTGGTTAGACTTTGCTTTGTAATTTTACAGTCTGACAGTGCAAATATCCTGCAAACATCATTCAGATCCGTAAAAAATTTAAGGAAAGTCTCTCCTTTTAAGAATCTCTAGGACAAAACAGATGTGCAAGGTAAAATATCCCTGAATGAGGGGGATAACTTCAGAACGAAGCTTTTCCAACCAAGATGAAAATATTTATCTGTCGGTAGCTAAGTTTTATTGAGTTAAACGGCATTGCACATAAAGAAAAAATGGAAGTTGCTTTTAACCATTTCACTGCCAGCCTTTTCACAGTGCGAGGTCTTCCCTACGCACTGTGAAATCGTTTTGATGTTTGAGAAAATAACCTAAAAGAGTTCATCACATAAGGAATTAATGCTTCCTACACAGAGATTATTTGGTAAGGAAGAGGTGCCCGGGAGCCTCTTTAAAACACGAGAACACGACCCAGAAAAACACCGACATCAAAGGTAGGAGCCATTACAGGTTGCGTGCCTGGGCCTTTAATCACAAGCTTACAATCAATTCTCTGTCGTAACTAAGATTCATTTTTTGCAGGAAGAAAAAGAGAAGAAGAGTCCAGAAATTCGTGCAAAAATTAGGCGTTTGTTGCGAGGTAAAAATAATCTTAAATCCCTTTCGTAATATGAGTGCTGAATACAAGGACAAGGGCGTGTGTGTGTGTGTGTGTGTGTGAGAGAGAGAGAGAGAAAGAGAGACAGACAGACAGACAGACAGACAGACAGAGGCAGAGAGCACCTGAGGGTCCGCCTGACCTCCTCTATGCTAACGAATATGATGAGGAAATCAGGAGAGACAGGACGCTGAGAGCCTTTCCCCGGGCGCCCCCCCCCCCTCTCTTCCCAGCGTAACCCCTCCCCTTCGCCCTTCCCTTCAACCTCCACTCATTCCCTTAACCCCCACCCCACTCCTCGACCCCCACCCTATTGCTGAACCCCCACTCCACATTTCGACTCTCAGCACCACCTCTCCTTTGTACAGATGGTGGGGTCGGTAGAGGCGAGACGGTTTAGATTCATTTAGTACCTGTAGATTTGTTGGAAGGGAAACTGGTGGATATATGTGTTTATTAATAGTGACGAGAAGACATAGTACCTGCGTATCCATTGCTGTGGGGAATTCTGACGTGTGAGAATATACTTTTTTCACTGAGAGTTTAGCTTTTCACTGAGTTCACTTATCCCTTCCTACAGTGAATAGTCATTCCAAAAGTAGCTTTCGATTTTCCGTCTGTTGATTTTGAAACCGAGGGTGAAACGTTTGAAAATGTTCCCCATTAACTTCTCTTGTATGTGTATGACTGCTGTTTTTATTGATACTCCATAAACTAGGAACTTTAAACAACGTTAGAACACTCCCAAAAATATCTGAATTACGAAAAATACGTACACAGTGCTTATTATGAAGCCAACGCTCACCTGGCTAAAGATACTATTTAAACTAAGAGGGGAATATATTTGCCTATCAGCCTGCTATGCATGGCTTGTGTTACGCTTAACTTGTTACTCCCGCTCAAGTATAAAGCAAACTCAGCCTCAGGCAAGGAATCCTTTAAGGGGCAAAGCTTAGTCCACAACCTCCATCCTTGCACGTCAGCACTGATGATATGCTCAGGGAAACTGTGTAGTACAGGATTCAAAGCCTTGGAGATATACAGGCGAAATGCAAGATTGGGAGCCGTGATATAGTTGGCATGAGAGACTTCCTACCACCTCTTCCTCAGTAATTCATTTTGCGTATTTCTCGATATTCTCCTTTATGTTCTTTACATCTTTTTGATATCGCCAGAATTTACATCAGCTGCATACAAGAGGATATTAAGTTGTAATATGTAAAAGAAATTCCTGGCAGTGTAGTCTCTACAACCAGGGGTTATTAGCTTTTTCTGTCGTTTGCGCACTGGGGTCAGCATGACCAAACTTATCTCCATCGTATAAATATGCATAGCCGTGCATCAAATTTAAAACATGTAATTTATTGTGAGATCTAATAGTCATGCCAATACAAAAAAAAAAAAAAAAAAGAGGGGGGGGGGAAACGGAACAGAAAAGAAAAAATGTCCGCATTATAGAAATCCACGATACTAACACAGGACTAATAACCCTGACAGCTATTTTAGTGTGTGGTGTAACATTGCCCATTGAGGATTCACCAGTGCTTCCTGCAAGAGGCCTGACACTGAGGCTAATATACATAGTGGTGGAAGCGAGTGAGCACGATGCAGACAGACAGTGCAGCCCGGAACTGGTGTAAGGCTACTTGGGAATGTGACGGTGACAGGGGACGTGTGTGAAGCTGTCTGTTTTGCGTCAGAAGACTGCGTGATCCTGAAAATGTACTGTGTAATCTATCCTAAGAGTCGGATAGAGATTGTGTGTGTGTGTGTGTGTGTGTGTGTGTGTGTGTGAGAGAGAGAGAGAGAGAACGATTAAGCAGAATTCGACAAAAATTAGAGAACTGTCAGAAAAAAGGCAATTCTAACGAAAAAACTTATCTTTGAAAAATAAAAATGAATCCGACCACTGGAGGTAATGCGGAGAAGATTACTGAAGGTGGGAGATGCTGTCGTTAATACAATAGCTGTCGCCTGTACGATGCAGAGAGGCGGAGGGAGCGTCTGTAATGGAAGGTGGGGAGAGAGGAAGTTAGGGACAAGAGGAGGTGTCAAGGGAGATAAGGGATGGAGTAGAAGATTTGCCTACGTGAGGACATCCAGATCCTTTTAGTTGGGGACGTATTTTCTTTTTTCATTCTTGACGCTGTTAGACGGTTCTCTTGTTTAGGAAAGCCACCTGTCGTTTGTGGGCTAATGGAGGCTTCAGCTAACCCGTCTTGCTTGAAAAGTCTCTCCTACGTTAAATAAAACATTAGATAGTAGAAAGAATGCAAGGTGTCATTAGAGTGAAGGACTTATCTCTTTACCTTCAAGGATGTCATTATCATATTGTTCCTGCTGCCTCCAGACGATTCTACTTCTAGCTCAGGGGAGGCGTTTGAGGTGGACAGGCTTGATTAAAAAAAAAAAAAAAAGTCATTAACACCCTCACCACAAGAGGTCTTCCAATAGCTGAACAGAATTGCCTGGCAGTGACAAGAATAAAATAATCCAGACGTAACAGCAGTGGAAGGGCAATGAGTGGTAAGTGTTAGAAATGGAGGATAGATGGTAGGGGACGATAGGAGTGAGAAGAAGGTGAAGTCTACTAAGGGAGGTGCCAGGAGAAGGGAAGGAGATAATTACGATGGAAGTGAGTGATGAATCTGAAAGGGAGAAGGAGTAGAAGTTATCGAAGAAGTTACGTATTAATGGGGGATGATGTCAGAAGAGGAAGATAGGGGCGAGAGATGAGAAGAATTAGCCAAGAGAAGGATGTGTCGATGATGAAAGTAGCCGTCACATGTGGATAGGAACAGGCGTTAGTGAGGGAGAGAGATATCGATAGCAGAAGATAACGGCAGAATACAAGAGGGGATGCCAAAAGAAGGAAAGAGTCGACAAGGGAAGGAGCCGATACAGGGATCAGCATGAGAAGGATGTGTCAGTGAAGGAGTATCGGCCAAGGTAGGTGTGAACGGGAAGTTGTCGAAGAAAGGAGGCACGAATGGGGGAAGATGATGACAGTGGAAAACGGAGATGAGAGGGGGTGAGATAAGTGTACCGAGAGAAAGATGCGTCGATGAAAGAAAAATGTGGACAGTAGATGACAGGCACAGGAGTTGTCAAATAAGGAAGGAACTGATGAAAGGTGACGACAGAAACAGATGGGGGCAAGAGGTGCTAACGGAGGGGATGATCGACTTAAGTAGGCGCTAAGAGAGGAAATTACCAAGAGACTAATGTATCAGTAAAGGTTAAGTGTTAACAGCAGAGACAGGAAGAGGAGTGGTAGGAGGGAGAAGGAGGTATCGCCAGGGACGAGGTAGGGAAGAGATGTGGTGCCAAGGGATGGAAGGGTCGACTGAAGCAAATGCCAGGAGAGGGGAGATTATCGAGAGCGAGAGAGAGAGAGAGAGAGAGAGAGAGAGAGAGAAATGAAGTGATATGAAGAGAAGGGGAGAAGACAGACTGAGGAAGGTAAATGCTGTAGAAATGGAAGGATGAATTACAGTAGATAGAGAGAGAGAGAGAGAGAGAAATGAAGTGATATGAAGAGAAGGGGAGAAGACAGACTGAGGAAGGTAAATGCTGTAGAAATGGAAGGATGAATTACAGCAGATATCGAGGAAGGGAACGAGAGACGGGGGAAAAGCCGAGGGAGTAGAGGAGAGATGAAAGAGGAGGCATCAAGGAAGAGGAGGAACTGAAGAGGGAAGATGCCGAGAGTGCAGGGATGAAGACGAGGATGTATTGCGGGAAACTAGAGATAAGCAAAAAGAGGGATCGATGGAGGGAAATAGGAACTGAAGAGAGAAGAACCCAGGGGAGTGGACTGATAAAGAAATTACAGTAGGTCCTGAGGATGGGACGGAGAAGGACGGAAGAGGAGAGATGCCGAGGGAGTAGAGGAATGGAACAGAGATTATCGAGGAAGGGAAGGAGGGAGAGGGGAAATGCCGAAGTCGTGGAGGTATGAACCAGAGGATGTATCAAGGGAGTAGAGCTGCCTACGTGACCTGGTAGCCTCCTCCTTTGCCGTGTGACCTACCCGACACCTCCCGCCTCTCGCCTTCCGGGGCCCCGCAACTCGACACCTGGTAGTGTGTGTTGCCTCCTCAAACCACCTCCCTGAAACACTGTATTATATGTTGAGCGTGTCTTGGCTCTTGCTCCTGGAAGCCAACCTGTTTTTCACTTTAACACTTTCAGTCCTTTGGCGTGTTATTTACTTTTCTTGATACCTACAAGCGATTTTACTAAACCAAGGAGGAGATCCCTTCTTTTGAAGAGTTTATAGACTATATCTAACCCCTCCAGTTCAAAAGTATCCCCTAACCGAACTAAATCGTCTTGTGGTACCTAGAACAAAGCGCAATATACTCCACTAGACTGAATAGTTTAAGTGTGTTATAAATTCATCCTGAAAGATGAAATAGATGATATTTCTTCTACTACTGAAGGTGGGTAAGTTATGTTTTCACACCTACCTCTCTGCTTGGCTTTCTATCCACTGGAATACAGGAAATGGGTGATTCTACTGAGCTTAGTAATGCATCAAAGGACAAGGACATAGGTAGCTTATTCACTTCTAAGAGAGTGTGCTGTTCACATTCATACTTGCCATACTTTACAAATAGTCATATCTTTTGGTGTTGGGGGGAAAAAAATGCAATTTTGTTCAGCATCTGAGTAGGACTTTTTCTTGAACAGGTTAACTTATGCAGAAATATAGATCACGATGCCCAAAGAAACCGATAAATTAGGTTATCACAAAAAATCCGGGCTCTTTAATTTAGCTCGCCAGTTTTATCACAGGTACTGCTGCTGACGGTATTATATTAAACCCATGTTCGATGCCAGCTGTAAGAGCCAGTGTGTGCCAGACATTGAGGTGGCTGGAGGGAGCTCGGCGGCCGGTGAAGCTGGCTAAGGAAATCCAATAAAAGAAACGTTCCAGCCCACTGCTCACAAACTTTCTTATTTCCTGTGTACGGCCCACGCCCCAACCCTTATTGTGGCTGGTGTTTATGGAAAGGGGTTTAGCAGCTCGACTCATTGTGGAAGAGTTTATGAAAAACTAATTGTAATAAACTCCGCAGGTCAGCAAAGCGAAAACTTGACTTGGCCTAAATTACGTATTCTTCAAAAAATAATAATAATTATAATAAAAACCCTGAAGCTCTACCCTCCCCTCGTAAACCCAAATAAAGTGTCCCAGTGCATGATGGACTGAAAACTACATAACGCGAAATATACGAAGTTCCTCAGCCTTAGTGAAATGTGTCTTTGATTTGAGACCTTGACCTTATCGTTCATTCTGCCTGCATTTTCTTTATGGCCCGTTTTATCAGGACTTAGACTCTGAAATGACGAGATCGTTTAAATTTCAAGGATATAGTTTCCCATGCAGACCTGGGAGTTTCTTGCATTTAAAAGAAATCGACACACCGTAACCTAAGAGAATTTTAAACTTACTGTGGGTGTGAATGGTTTATAAGCCGTTCACTGGCGGATGAAGCTACAGGTAACAAGAGGAAATTGTTCTTTTTCATGATGTTTAATTACGGCTTCAAATTTACTTGGAGTGTAAGTCGGTGCAGCACACTCACCTTTACAAATATTTCTCATCATCATCCTATTATCCTTCCCACTGTTATGAAAGAGTCGGCTTGATAAAGAGACGGGTGAAAGGAAAAACACTGGGGATTATCATAAGCGTGTCCCGCGAAATGGACTACAGTTGTCTTTGCCAGTCATTCAAACCTTCGAAACAGATGCACCCTGCAGAAGTAATCGCTCTGCTGTATTTATCAGCACCAAACATCACCTCACCTTTTCAAACTCTTCAAGATCATAGTTAATCTTGAAACCTCGTTCATATTATAACTTTACCCCAAACTGGTCATATGATAAAACTCACCCAGAGAAATTCGCCCAGCCAGGCTCACAGAGACATAACTCACACGAAATTCTTTCACTCCTGATAACAACGATCGACCTTGTCAGCGAAATCTACCTGGGTACTTTAAGATTTGCTGGCTCAGTGTGTTTACAAAGGCAAATCACTGTAATCTCTTACTTAATTGGTTTGGTCACTTTTAACAAGGTAATTCAAGATGTAGATGCCTGAGCTTGGACAACCGTAATTAGCAGTGTATAACTCAGTAATGCTATATCTGTAAATAATGTAAAACAAAATAAGAACTGTAAAAACGTATGATGTAAAAAGACCAGGTATAAACTATGTTAAATAATGTAAAAAAAGTACTAGAATTAATAAACGATGACACACGCGTAAAATATAAAATCCCAGAGGCAGTTCCCTCGCAGTAACCGTTGCATTTGGGTGGAGTGCTTATACATGCCAGTTCTATATCACAGCTCGCCTCGCGTCCGATACAGAGGAGCACCAATACCCACCCCGGGACAGTGTCTGGTTCACGGTGGTAGGTAGGGAGTGGACGCTAGAGTTCAAGGACAAGTAATACCTCAGAAGGTCTTATGGCTGGTGGCTTATTCTTGCTAACGCCAGACGATTTAATTCGACTCAGGAGAACCCCCTCGTAGCGACGGGGTTAGAACGATTTTCATGAACAAGGACATCCTTTCGTATCCTACACCCGCGCGAGGTAGCGCAGGGATGTTTTATATTTCTGTGTTTATGTGAATGTTTGTGTGTGTGTGGGGGGGCGGCGCGTGCGTGCGTGCGTGCATGTGTGTGTCCTGTTCACCTCTCCGTCCATCTGGCTTTTGGGGACAGTATAAATCAAGTTTTCATCCGACTTAGGAACGATAAAATGATTCGTTTTTGAGAACAATAAGTTAGAGATCAAGGTTCACAGGGCACTATGGCAGGGGCAGAGGTTTGGCTTATTGACCAATTGTAGAGTGCAAGTTTTCACTTTCTGGGTGCTCTTTCTTGCTCTAACACTTCCTTAGGGCTACCATAAGTCTGTATTTTCTTTCGTATACCCTCCTTATGTTCATTTTATCTCCGTGCAAGAGGAATGTCTAAATATTTAAAATTGTCTAGGATTTTGCATCATCACCAGAATTCTCCTTGCCAAACTGATAATACTCTGGTTCAGACTTAGGAATAAGGTATTCAGTTTTTATAGTATGAGATGTTGAAGCCAGTTAACCCCTGGACTGTTGTAACTCCCTGTGCGGTTCACTTTTCGTCATGAACCGATATCATAGCCACCTGTTCTGGCTCCACTTGAGTAAAATCTGATTGATTAAACCAGTGATTGATTCCAAAACTCTCTCAGATACCTAACAAAGACAACATATAAAGCTCAACACATAGCGCATTACTACAATCGATATAGATTAGTATTTATTGCTTCAGGCCCCCATCCTACCACTCCTTTGTAAAGCGTCCTCTTTTTGGGAGGTTTAGATATGGTAGCCCGTTTGTTCTTGCTGTCACCAGAGAATTCCAGTTAGCCTGGAGGAGATATTTTTATAAGTGTTCCATACAATCGTCATGTTTCCTTTTAGCACAAAAATGGCCATTATGTTTCGTTCTCGCTATTGTCAAACACTGAAATTCAGCTGTGGATGGACAGCATGTTGTGACAAGATTAGAAACTGTCTTCAACAATTCCTTCGGTAGGTATAAGGGTTTCATACCACAGAACCTGGGAACTTAATCAAGCATACTTTAAGTCACACTGGATCTACCGCCCCCCCCCCCCAGGGTTTCTACCACTCTCCTCTTAAGTTTGCATCACCTCACACTCCAAGGATCATAAGACCTGTCGCAAACCATCACACCTGAGGGCTATAGGATCTTTGCTCTGGCCATGCAAATTTAGAGTATAGCGGTTTTATCAGTTAGGATAAATTTTAGGAACTCAAGAACCAAGTTGCACTTAAGGTGGGCATAATCATTCTATAAAAGCCCCGTTTTGTTAACTGGACCCTTTGCGTTCTTGTCTAGGTCACAGCCTACTAAGTCAGTCAAGACGAGATATACACTGAGCTACAAGGGGTTAGGGATCTGCGTCAGAGCAAACCCACGAAAAAAAAAAAAGACAAAAGACTCACGCATATAAATATAAGTAGATAGGTAGATAGACAGAGAGATAGGTAGATAGATAGATATATAGATATATAGATATAGATACTGTATATAGCTATAGATATTGATATATGTGGCCACACTTGTGATTCTGGCATACCTTCAGACCATTTTCAGGTACCTTAGGTCAATATATTTTCAGTCATTCTTCCCTTTGTCTGTGGTACGAGTATAGTGCATAATATTAGCCATGTTTGAAGTATTTAATTTGTCAAGCGCCACCCTCACTGGATAGTGGTTACTTTACTGATAAATCCAAGTATTCGTGTATGTATGCTGTCTGGTCACCCTCCTTACTGTAACAACATCAAAACCTTTACTGTACAGATAATTACCTCTCCATTGACACGTAAACTCCGCAAGTAGTGATGGTTTAATAAAAGCCTTCATTATGATTATCTCTTTTTCACGTTAGCCTTGCATCTGCTTGACGATATTATTTAGTTAACGGAGACTCTTGTAGCGACGAAGGTCAGTATTCACATTTTCTTCTTGTCACCTCTAGGCAGTCCAATTGAAGACATCCTACAGTGAAACAGTAAAATATTCCCACCTCCTCCCAGCCACCTGGAAGAACATACAGAAGCGCGGGGTCCTGTCTTAATCGCGCCTGATATCGGAAAAGCAATGACCATGCGTCCCGGGGTGCATCGGAGTCTGGTTAACGGAGAGGGAACCGATAACCAGATTTAGGAGCGGGGTTTTGGAAGAAGCAACTCCACAGCGCGCCAAATTAATTGCTGGAAGGTTCTCGGATAGCTGAAGGGCGTAAACTTACATCTGTGCCCTGTTAAAGTAGGAATCATGAGACCTGGTTTATGATTTTTTGCTGCGTTTTTCTTGTAACTTTTTTATATAATGTGAGGAAAATAATATGTAAAGTGTAAAGTATAAATCACTGGATTCTTTCTTACTAATTCTTTTAACTTTCTAGTGTGAAGAATGCCATATGCAATTTGTTAAGTATGAGTAACCAACCCTATCTTAAAATTTCATTACAATCATTATTATGATAGAAATGCAATATTCTCCGCTAAGCGTGAATAATTATCAAGCTATCTGACTTGTTTTGTGATTTATTACAACACTTCGTATTTTATGAGAAACGTAATTTAAATTATGTCTGTGTGCAATCTTATAACATTCTGCTTGATGTGAGAAATGTAGTATACACATCCATTACTGCACGTTGGGCCAGTTCGTTGATTTCTTATAACTTTCTTTGTAATGTGAGAAGAAAAATTACTAACCTTGTTAAGAATGGGATCCTGGGGTCTCTTCCTTGATTCTTTTATTACGCTAAAAATATGTTATGCATATCGTTGCATTAGAACTTGTCAGCCATGTTTTACAATTTCTGAGTTTCGTTACACTGAAATATTTAAAATATAAATCATTGTCTATGTTTCATGAGTTCTTGTAACTGAATGTAATATATATATTGTTATATTTTGGATCCTGGAGTGTGTTCTGTAAGTACTTATAACATTATTTAGGATGTGAGAACCGTGATGTTCATTGTGACGTTTATTGTGACGTATTGTCGGTCATAATCGACAGCATTTTATAGCTGATTTTATCTAGTTAAATAGATCTCTGTTCAGGTATGGATTGACAGCCTTGTGCTGCGATTTCCTATTACTTTGTATTTAATGTGTTGAACGTAATATGATAAAGTAGAATTACAGCAACGCGTCACAGCTGCATCATGTCACAGAGCGCTCAATGATGATCACTGTGAGGAGAGAGATGCAGTCACTATCACCTGCTCCTATTCTTCATGTAATTGCGGAAATGCCTGGTGGATCTTTTCACAGAACTCCCCCACAGGACGCAAGCCACATTGCACCGAGTGGAGGAATGTGTGGTGGTGCAATGTGGACGTGACCCAACCATTGACGTAACCGTTATGGCTGACACGATATAAGTGGGTATTTTATTCTCGTTATCCACTGACGTTATTATTATTGTTATTATTATTATTATTATTATTATTATTATTATCATTATTATTAATAGTAGTAGTAGTAGTAGTAGTAGCTATTATTTGGCATTATTAGTGGTATTGTTAGATATTATTGGGCATTGTTTTGGAGCATTACTTTGGGTATTTTGGGGTATTATTGGGAAATATTTTAGGGTGTTATATTCTCATGACCTAACGACATTATTACTCAGCTAACATTCATAGGCACGCAGAGGGTTAACCCCTCGGCCGCGAAATTCATTGATTTTTTTTTTTTTTTTTTTTTTTTTTTCCGGCCAACATCAGACAGCTGCATCCACCCCAGAGACCCGTACCACGTTGAAAGGTTAAGAACTGTCTCGAGTAACGTTTTGGCCAAGATTGGTTATTTGTATATTATTCCAGATAACTCCAGACGAATTTTTTCATTTTTTAGGTACCCGCCGCGTGCCAAAGTTAAAAAGCTGTTATATCTGTCAGACATTTAACTTCGACGGTACGATTTACGTCTTTTACTCTCTCTAATGCCAGACAATGTAATGTAGTTCTCGCATTCACCACAACAGCACCATTCTGAGATTGCAGCAGGAAAACTCAGGTACCATAATCGTTTATTTAATGGATGAAATATTACAGAACTGTGACATGCTCGGTAAAAAACTTTCCCCTGCCACACTGCTTACCCTTTCTTCCTTCTCATAATTTCTCCACTGTAGGCTTTCCTTGTAAGCTCTCTTTTCCTGTCGTATATCTTCCACCACCGTTCCTACCTTACCTGTACCGCAGCCTATCCTACCCTTATCCTTTGCCGTAACTTGCTCTGCCCTGACCCTCTGCCGCAGCCTGCCTTACCTCTTCCCCTGTCGCATCCTGCGCGAACTCTTCCCCTGCCGCAGCCTCCCCTACCTCTTCCCCTTCCGCAGCCTGCCCTACCTCTTCCCCTGCCGCAACTTGCCCTATATCATCTGCCGCAGCCTTCCTTACCTCTACCCCTACCGCAGCCTGCCCAACCTCTTGACCTTCCGTAGCCCGCCTTACCTCTTTCCCTGTCGCATCCTTCACCACCCTTGCTACCCTCCCCATAATTTCTTCGCTTTAAGCCTTCCTTATTAGTTCCCTTATCTTGTAATACGTTCTGCCACCATCTCTCCCATACCACATCTCTGCTACTGTTTGCCCTGTTCTTTCCCTTGCCGCCGCCTTCTCCTTTCCTCCATGCAGCGAACTTCTCTCCCTCTACCACATCTTTCCCTCCCCTTCTCCCTCGCCCATCCCTGCCACATCTTCCCCTTCTCCCTGTCGCAGCCTCTACCCCTTGCCACAATCCACAGTACCCTCTTCGCACCCCTTCTTTCCTGTATTACACTTCCCCTTCCTCCCTGCTGCAGCCTAACCTCTCTTGCCGCTACCTCCACCCCATACACTTCCGTTTCAACCCCGAACCACCCACATTTCGCCCAGATTCTCCTGAAACTAAAAACATTCTACAGGCTTCTTTATCCTGATTTTTCATTCCCCCGATTCTATTTTCTCCTTTCCATTTCTGTTGTCACATCTCCCGAGCCTCCTTCTCACTCCCTTGTACACTTATCTCTCTTTTCCTCTCCTGACTCTCTTTCCCGTCTCTCTCCCTCTCCTCCCCGTCTCTTGTCTTTCTCATTATTTCTTGTCTCCCAATCGGCACTTCCTTGACCTTTTTTCCTTCCACTCCTCTTTTGTTTCTCCTTTTCTCGGCTCTTCTGCCATTTACCTATTTTCTCCTCGTCCTTCCTCCCCGTCATTTTCCTTTTCTTGCGTCTCCCTCATTCCCTCATCTACCATCCATTCATTCCTGACTCACGCTTACCCCACCCCCTCCTCTCTTTATCCACGTAAACACTGAGACATGAAAACCAGAATCCGGTGACACCACACACACACACACACACACACACACACACACACACACACACACACACACACACACACACACACACACACATCATCATCATCATCATCACAGCTGACTGCTCTCTCTCTCTCTCTCTCTCTCTCTCTCTCTCTCTCTCTCCTCCAACACTCCCCCTCTCCACGAACCTATTCCCTTTCGCCTTCAATTATTCATGCTCTTCACCGTTTTTGTTCCACCTCACTCACTCACTCACTCGCTCACACCCTTTCTTTTTTCTTTAACATTCAAATTACCCCCTACTCGACTCCCCTAACAACCTCTTTCTCTCTCTCCATCTCCCCCGTTCACTTTTCTGTTCCTTAGTTTTTCTTTCTCCATTTTTTCGTCTTCTTTCGTTTTTTGTTCTCTCTTTGGTTAATTTCTTTCTCGTTCTTCTTGCCTCCGCTGCCTTCCTCCTTCCTTCTCTCTTTTTCGTTGTTTTTCTTGTTTATCTCCTTTCCTTCCCTCTCTTGTGCCTATCTTTCTCTTTCTTACTTTTTTTTCACTAGCCATTTTCACTTTTCGATTTTTTTTATATCTTTTCTTCCCTCGCTCTCATTTTTCCTTCATCTCTTTCATCACTTCCTTCATCTCACTTTCATCTTTCCCCCCTCTCGTCTTCATCTTTCCATCCTTCACTGTCATCTTTCCTTCCCTCTCTATCATTTTTTCCTTTATCATTCTTTCACGTGACCTTCCCAATTCATCTTTCCCTCCCTCATTTTCATCCTTCATTCCCCTGCCTATACCTTTCCTTCCATCACTTCCGTCTCTCCTTTATTTCCCTTTTCTTCACTCACTTCCGTCTCTCCTTCATGACCTTTTCCTTCTCTCACTTCAGTCTCTCCTTCATTACCCTTTCCTTCATTCACTTCCGTGTCTCCTTTATTCCCCTTTCCTTCCCTCGCTTCCGTCTCTCCTTCGTTTCTGCTCAGCGTTTTCTTTCTTTGTTTTTTTCTTTTTGTTTCTTCTTTATTTATTTTTTATTCTCATTACACCTCTTCCTCTCATTATCTTTCCTCCTCACTCTTTTATCTTTCTTCCTCGTCTTTCACATTTCCTGCACCCCCTTTCATCTTTCCTTCCTCCCCTCGTTCTTCCTTCTTTCTCTTTCGTCTTTCTTCCTCTCCTCCATCTTTCTTTCCCTTTCTTCCGTCATTCCTTAAGTTTCTTTTTATCATTCATCTCTCTTCTCTCTCCCTCTTTCCCATTTCTTCCATCTGTCCCTCAAATTCTCTCTCATTCTTCTATATCCCTCTCCCATATTTCATTCATATTTTTTATCTTTTTCTCCCTCTGTTATCTCTCTTTTTCCTTGTCTGTTCCGTCTTTCTTTCCTTTCACTGTTCCTCGTTTATCAGTCTCTCCACCTTTGATCACTTCCACCTTTGTTATTCTTCCCCGTTTTATTTCCTTTCCCGTATTTCTCTTCTGGTATTTCTTTGGCCCCTTCTCCCCCTTTTTTCCCTTCCCCCCTTCCCCCATATTCCTTTTTTCCCCCTTCCCCACCCCCTTTTCTATTCTTGGCCGTTTCATATAATACTTTGTCTTCTGTCCATCCGTCTATATTGTTATTTTCTGTTTATTTTCTTCTTTTTCTTGTCCCTTTTCCTTCCCTCCCTACATTACCCAACCTATCAGCTTCTCTCACTACTTTTGTGTATGTGTCCTTCGTTCATAATCATTTTCATTTTCAGTTCCTTACTCCTTTTCATTCGTCACACCCTTCTCCTCATGTCCTCTTCATTTTATGGCTCTCTTTCTCTTCTGTCCTTTTCTCTTTTTATCCTTTCTTCATACTCCCATGTCCCCCAGTTCCTCTCTTTCTCTTTTCTCCTTTTCTCTTATTATCCTCTCTTTCTCTTCTCTCCTTTTCTCTTATTATCCTCTCTTTCTCTTTTCTCCTTTTCTCTTATTATCCTCTCTTTCTCTTCTCTCCTTTTCTCTTATTATCCTCTCTTTTTCTTCTCTCCTTTTCTCTTTTTATCCTCTCTTCATCCTCCCATGTCCCCCAGTTTCCTTTCCCTCCCTTCACTTCTTTATCCCCCAAATCCCTCCCAGCAAATCTTTCATCAGTCATATGGGACAGGGTTAGGGGTGACCAGAATTTGTAATATATATGTTCCCTCACTTTTGTATGTAATTTTGTATGTATGTGGAATGAAAGATTGGCCGAGACTAGATGTATATTTAATCAGTGGGAGATAAAGGGGAGGAAGATCGAAAGTGGGGAGATGACGAGAAGTGTGTGTAAAAACTAGGAGTGTGTTTGGAAGCAGAGTCGACGGCTGGATGAGGAGAGGAAAGTGGAGAGCGATGCGGAGGAGTGGGATGGAGTGTTTATAAATTGTAATAGTAACACTCCAGGGCTGTTTTGTCACGGTTAACATAAATACATTCCTAAGCTGTAGACACGTAGGTAGATTCAACTTCCTTTACAACCACACCTTTTTGTTGTTTTTTGTTTTTTTATTTTTGGTCCCGTCAGGCGTTCCTTTTTTTTCTTTCTTTCTTTTTTTTTTAAATCTCAGTATAGGAACTGGAGGGTTTAGGTACAGCCCTCATCAGTTCCTTCACACTGGAGTTCCATCGTAAGCAGAATAAAGTAGATTGGAAGTAGCAAAAATAATGAAAATTACGTCACAGGAATGGAGGGGTTAAGTATAGATAGATAGATGGATGGATGGGTAGATAGATATAAAATAAGGTACTGGTATGTATGTATGTATGTATGTATGTATGTATTCCTTGTGCAAATGTATGTAAAGTTCTTTGTTCAATGTATGTCTGTAATTATGAATGTATATATTCTTTTAATGAATTAGTTGACTGCGGTTCGTAAGGTCCGGAGTTCAAGTTTCAGCTGTGACAATTAACAGTTTGGGTATTAACATTTATATATAATAGGATTGCAGGGACTTGATTGTTGTGTAAATGATTGTGTGGACCATTTAATTTTCGTAAGGCGTGCTGTTTGATAGTTCTTCTTTTATGCTGTTTCTTTCTTCGTCTCTTCATTCTATCTCGCCTTAGCTTTAACTGGGAATTAGAGTTACGATGATGATGATGATGAGGATGATGATGACGATGATGGTGATGCATTGGTGTTTCATAGAGGCCCCCGTCAGGTCACGCAAACATCTCCGGTAATATCACTGCATCACTCCAGTCCTAAATGCGATGTCCCCCTGCGTGCCGTAATAGAAATTGTGGGTATTATTGCCCAAGTGAGGACATGCGAGAGCTGTCTAGGAAGCCGTTTGTGTGTGTGTGTGTGTGTGTGTGTGTGTGTGTGTGTGTGTGTGTGTGTGTCACTGGGCGTCGGGAAAGGATACCGTAGAGCCCGTGTCCAGAATAGGATGTGTAAGAAATAATGTTTATGCGATGCTCTCTGTACCGACTTTAATTTGTATTCTTGTTGGCGTAAGAGACATCGTAACACTTCTTCCTCGGCGACTTATTTTGCGTATTACACCTTCATATTATCGTCAGCTTTTGCATCGGTAATATTAAAGAAGAATTTGACCCCATTAGCACGACATCCTATTTTTTAACCAGCTAACCAACACACCAATGAACACAACTAAAAAAAACAACTTGTAGTTCTCTTGAGTTATATAAAATTGAGTCGTTGACGCTGGAATGAAACAACAGAATCCTCGAGCTGAAGGTGTTAGTAGTCCCTCGTATGGTATTGAAATCTCCTTAATATCGACATAGTTTTCCTCAGTAATATGCTTTACCAGAGAATATTTATATGTACCGGGTAAAATATGTCGCCGAGGAAAAAGTGTTAAAAAGCATGCTGAACGATTGATAAAACTACGAACTATTGTGCTCAAATTTTCCACTCCTCATATCTGTAATTCTAGTCCCTGTTTTGCCATTAACCTCTCCAGTACATGGGCATTTTCTTTTATTTTTGCAGTTTCAGACGATATTATTTAATCTACGGAGAGTCTTCATATAGTATACGGGTTAATAAAGGTGATATCTTGCCTCTTAAGTTTGCAGTCTCGTCATATCCAGTAATGTGCATAGATAGAATACATATTTTATTGGTTGTTTTGATCATTTTTCCCCACACAAACTACCCTTGCCGACAAATATAACTTAGTTGATGAGTAAGGCGATGTCGAACCCCCATTACTTTGGAAAATGATATGGGAAGCATCTCAGAAATATGCCCGGATTCGCTTCTGAGCTTAATAACTTTTGGCAGCAGCAGGAATCGTAAAAAAAAAAAAAAAAAAAAAAAAAAAAAATGGCATTGTGGTGGAGGGGTAAAAGTGCAGCTGACATCAATAAATCGCTGAGGAAGAGGCATTACGAAATCTAAACCAACTTCTTCTATTTTTTTTTTTTTTTTTTTTTTTACATCTCCGTCTCTGGGCAAAGGCTTCAGAGCCTATCCCCAAGTCCCAGTAGTCCTCCTTGGGGCCCAGTAGTCCTCCTACATCTCCACATGTCACCACTTTGGCGCTAACACTCACCGTCCATATTGAATACATGCTAGGGTTGTCTCATACAGGACTGGTGTACTAGACGTTTTTCGTCAGGTAGGGAAGCTCCCTAACACTTTTTTTTCCCCCTAAGTAGTTTTTTTATTTATTACGTATTACTCCCCTGCTCTCTTATATATAAATCCTTCACGCATGACCAGACTCTACAAACATAACGTACAAAAGAACATTAACCACCCATATCCCTCAAAATAAATCGCTATGGAAGAGGTGCTAGGGAACGTCCTTAGGGCTTAGTATTAGTGCTCTGAAACCCGATAGTTCATGCGTATAATTGGTGTCTCCAGTGGTCATAACCCCGAACGACTATTTTCAGCTATTGTACACTAAGCCGGGATCATTCGAAATAATATAGGCGGGAGTATCCACCCAACCCACAATCCCTTATACACAGCCATAACCCACGATGGCCAGTCAGGTCTATGAGGTTTGATGCAAGGTTCGATGGATCTGATGGAGGGATGAACGTGGAAACAGACACAGCATGAGGGATTAGAGGTTAAAGAGGGTTGGTTATTTTTATTAAGCTGAGTGGAGAATAATAATAATAATGATGAATATGATGATGGTAATAATAATAATAATAATAATAATAATAATAATGATGATAATAATAATATTAATAATGATAATAATAATAATAAAAATTATAATAATAATAATAATAATAATAATAATAATAATAATAATATTCATCCATCCATCCATCATCCAATCCTACATTGCCCCATGAGGAGCGTAGGAACCCGGGGCTAGGCAAGTTGGTCCCGACATTTAAGATGAGAGTGACCAGCCTCACTCATCCCTGAGTGGCATTACATGAGCAATCAACCCCAACCATTCCTTGGATATAAACCTTCACTGGCTCAATCCGACTGGAGTGCAATAATTACCCACAAAACCACCAGACGCCAAAATTTGGTTATATGGTTACCACCCAGCTTAGTAAATGGTATCCTAGTGTACAGGAAACCATTTGGCTTGTCACTCAATGTAGAGTCACCCACAGGCAGAAGGAAGAGGAAAGAATGAAGGAAAGAAAGACAGAAGAGGAAGTGTAAAGTCACCCTTAGGCAGGAGGACAAGGAAAGAATGAAGGAAAGATAGACATAAGAGGATGGAAGGAAAGAAGGATGGAGGAGAGGAAAGGGCATACATCCGAGAGCAGCACTACATCGAGTGAGTGGATGGTGAGCGCCCCCACCTACCACAAATAATAATAATATTATTGTTAGTATTATTATTATCATTATTATACTAATTATCAGATGCACTAGTAGTAGTAGTAGTAGTAGTAGTAGCAGCAGCAGCAGCAGCAGCAGCAGCAGCAGCAGCAGCTGTTGTTGTAGTAGTAATATAATAAACCAATATAATTTTCTGTTACATCTCTCCTTAACCCATTCAGTGTGAGATGCTTTTTCGTTCTTAAAAAAAGAAAATCGTGATACTGAAACATAATGGAGACTTCATTTAAATCTTCAGAATGACTGAACGCTGAAGGGAGACAGTGAAAATGGAGTGGAAAGAGAAATGGAGAACACAGTAGAAAGAAAAAAAACATATAACAGTGGAGCACAGAGTAGGAAATGAGGTGATAAAGATGAAATGGAGAGAAAATATATGGAATAAAGGTAATATGGAGGGACGTGAAGAAAAGTGGGACAGGAGGAGATGAGAAACGGAAGGAAAGAAGGAAGGTAGGGAGTGGGTGGTGGTTATGGTGGACGTAAGGATGGAAGGAGGGAATGGAGTGGGTGGTGGTTATGGTCGAAGGTAGGGAGGAAGGAAGGATGGAAGGGAGTGGGTGGTGGTGGGTGCTTATCTTCTCCGGTGATATATTTGCTCAGTAGTTTTGTTGTTGTGCGAGTTGGCGATAACAAGAGGCAGCCCAGATTGAGAGAGAAGAAAGAGGCGGGAGTTGTGGCAGATATCTGGTAGCTTTATTTACAAGTTGGGCTGGGGAAGTTTATTTAGAATTTTCTCTGGGAAGTTTATTTTGAGATTGTACGACCTCAACAGTTTGGATTTTGGAAAGTGGAGTCTGTATAGATTATAAATTTAGAGATTGGGGGCATTTAGAGTGTATGGCCTTTACATTTAGAATTAGAGATTTAGAAGTTGTGTTCAGAGGCTGTGGGATAGTTGGACCTTCTATTTTAAAGTTATGGAAATAAAATTAAGAGAAAACGAGAAGAGAAAAGCTTGAGTTATGAGAGATATATAACACCTTTCTTTAGAAGTTGACTTGGATTTGGAAGTCTGCTTACGGATATTTTAGAGACTAGGACGTTTAAGTTTGAATTTTAAATATTGGAAGCTGTAACTTGATGCTGTGGTTGTATCCAGAAGCTTTATTTAGAAGTTGCGGTGGAGTTAGAAACATATTTTGAAGTCTTTTAGTAACAATATATATTAACTTAAGGGAAATACAGAGGGAGAAAAGGAAGAGATAAAGAAAATAAAAGAAGATATACAGGAAGCAGTGAATTTGCTTTAATGGGATGGTTTCAGTGTTGAATGAATGGAGGTATGTATTGCGAAGGATTCTGGTGATAGTTTTCCTAATTTTGGTTTTCCTAGATCTTGCTTCTGGACCCTGCCCACTTGTAATAGGAGTGGGAAATCTGATATAATTTTCCTCCTTCTCTGTTGTTCTATTTTCTGTTTCTGGATCCTACGTATGCTATTTATAATAACTGAAATGGGTGACTTGATCATAGCTTTTCTCTTTTTGTGTTTTCCAGTTTGCTAGTACTGATTTCAACCCGCTTCATTTGTGATAATAGGTTTAATAGTAGCAGTGGACACCGATGATGGTTTTCCTAGAGTTGTGTTTCCTTTTTTTTACTTTTCTGGCTTTTGATTACCTTTTTGTAATAGCGAGAACAGTCCTTTTCTTAGTTTTTGCGTTGTCCCTTTCCCTGCTTTTGAATTATCCTCACTTCACACGTTATGATAGGAAAGAGTAATCCGATTAAAGTATTTCATTTTACGTGCAAATGTTAGGTGGGAGAGAGTCACAGGCTAGAGTGTGAATGCTTTATTTTCTCTTTATTTTCTATACCTTTTCGGGCTACACAGAACCCTTCCTCTGAGTGTTTTGCGTAGCCCCAAACGTTAGAGAAAATAAAAAAATTCAGTCTCTAACCTGTCTCTCTCTTCCACCTACCATTTCCATTTGTCGCAGTGGACCGTCTATTAGTTACGTGTTTTCCCCTTTCCCATTCTGAACCCTCCACACTGCATTTATAACAGGAGGAAGAGGGTTGAGATGATGGGGGTGGGAAGTGGAACAATGGAGATGATGGGATGATGAGGGGAAGTGCAGATGAGGGGAGAGGGTGAATCACAGAATGCGTGGGATCGGAACTGCCCTCTTGTCCCTGGGTTTGGAGGTGGCGCAGTTTAACGACGTGGGTAGACAGATAGATAGATAGACAGATAGAGGGATCGATAAGTAGATAGGTAGGTAGAGTTATATAGCCAGACACAGGTAAACAGTCGGCCTGGATATATAAATAGATAAAAAGATAAGATACAGATACTTTACTGGCTACAAGTTATTAAGCTTTTTGTGTAGGATGCGTGCACACTAAAATTATCCAGATTAACTAAGAACACAAATATGAAGCTGAAACAGGTGAAAAGAAGCAAAGAGTATTAAAACTTCGATAACACAGCTGAGAGAGAGGGACGGTATTTCTCGTAGACTTACCTCTTCTTTACCTCTTCATTCTCGCACATATCGTACCGTATTAATGTTCTCCCTCGCGTTCTTTGAAAAATCCATGTCCATATTTTTAAAAAGTTCGAATAGCTTGAAGAGGGATACTGGCTAATTCACTGCAACTTATCCCTCTTAATCACCTGGTAGCAGCAAATAAATAAATGAAAACAAAACAAAACAAAACAAAAATCCCATCGTACTAATAAGGTTAATGGAGACTAACAGAATCACGAGGATGAATCTCTCTTATAGTGAATATAATCATCTACCAGTAGACAAAAACAAAATTAGAAAGTCACAGTACTGAAGATGATAAGATGCAATCAGCAAAATAATTAACAAGGAATGAAGTACTCTGGAGCCTCTATATGCTCTTGAGAATACGATCCCTGAAGCAGATATCACCTATATTTGTAAACATGATAATCGTAAGATCTAAAAAATTAAATGATTTATATCATGTTTCATTTGTGTATTACTGTATCTGACACAAGGTGCTATAAAAAGTGACCCCCAACAAGTACACCTCCAGGCATTTCTGTCCCTACTCAGTGACGATCCCTCCACCAACAAGACAACACTTCACCTTGTTGACCTACAGCTTCTCTTTCACTTGTCCCTTGCACTACCTGGCTTTTTTTTTTCACTATAGCACTGTTGCTATTTCTCGATTAAATTATTTAGTTCAAGATGATCCTGACTGAATAAAGGTAATAAATGACTGCCTTTAATAATCCCTTTTTTTACAGGAGCAATATTTGTCTAATTTGCTTACCGGAAGATTATTTAATGAAGCTCAAGAAGGACCTTACTTAGTGAAAGGGATGTTGATTAATCCTTCACATTCCACTTACGTCACAAGCTTATCATCACCTGAAAGTGCAAATTTGTGACATTTAAAATAACGAACTTAGAGGGTAAAAGCACATGACGTATTTTCAACCCCTAAGCTGAAGAAAATCATCTGGCAGCACAGAGAATACAACAAAGGAAGGGAAGGACCTGAATAAAGTCAGAAGGGAAGGAAGAAGGTGAAGATTTTGACCTAATGAAGATACTTTTAACCGTATCAGTGCGAGTATGTCTTTTCCTTGTTACAGGCAGACTTTATGGAAACCCTCACGTCGCGATTTGGTTAGTTAGAAGTAATCTTCATTTTTAACCGCGTCACTACTCTTTCTCTTGTTTTATTCATCTTCGAGACTGAAATAATATGACACTGAAGGGAAAATATGAGCAAAAGTACCAGAGTGCAGGGTTAGACCTGGAAATGCTGTGATGCGATGCGATTAAAGAGGTGTCAGATTTTCAGGTCCATAGGGATGATGCAGTTAAAGAGGCGCCTTATTCTTAGAGACAGAGAAACAATGCAATTAAAGGGGCAAAATTTTAAGAGATAGAGACGATGCAGTGAAAGAAGTGCCAAATATCCAGAGCTAGACACAGGATCCATTCAGAAAGACCCCATATTAGTAAAGTAGACAGACGATGGAATTGAAGAGGTGCAAGATTTTTTTTTTTCTTTAACTTGAGCTTAAAGAACGACTGAAATAAAATTAAACCCCAGACTCCATATTTTCAGATCTGGGGAGATGAAGACGAGAGGACAGAATCGAAATATTTGTACTGAGAGAGAGAGAGAGAGAGAGAGAGAGAGAGAGAGAGAGAGAGAGAGAGAATCGCAAGTGACATTCATTCAGAAATACAGAAACGATGAAATTTAAATGAATGGAACCCGCTTTTTTCATATTTATACTCTGTGTGGGTGGGACATTAGGTTGTGATTGTGGAGACGACATTTCATAACCAGGAATGACGGCGAATGATGCAGCGCGGGGGAGGAAATGACTGGCTGATGTCATATGGCGGTTAGACGGATGTGCTTACCAGTGGTGCGTTTGTGGGTGGAGGGGCTTAGTTTGTGTGTGTGTGTGTGTGTGTGTGTATGTGTGTATGTTTTTTGTTTGCTTGTTTGTGCGTACATGCGTGAGAAAGTCAAAATATGCAAAAATATACATTTTCATGAACTTGGTTTTATATATATATATATATATATATATATATCTATATATATATATATATATATATATATATATTTATATATATATATCATCAGCCGTTTGAGTGTCCACTGCAGGACCTGCCTATCCCGAACGAAGTGGGGACGATACATCCAATGATTCTCTACCAAGTGGCTTAGGTTGTCTAGTAGAGATTGTATGTAGGGTGAGAAGTGCATGGAAGTGTAATTGTAGTGTTGGAGTGGCTTTGGATGTGTGTATAGTCTGTGAACCAAGTGTAATCAGCCCGCACAAGCTGAGTGGGTGCAAGCATACTTTATAGTATGCGACACTGGTTCAACCACAGTACCCCTTGTGTCCGCTAATGCAGTACGTGGCCTGAAGAACGCTCCCAATGTTTATTACCCTGGCGGGGCGCGAACCCTCGTTCTTCAGTGTACGAAACCGCACACTTCACCACAGAGACTATATATATATATATATATATATATATATATATATACCACGGAGCCTCTGTGGGACAGTGGTAGAGTGTGCGTTTCGTACTCGGGTGAACCAGGGTTCGCGCCCCACCAGGGTAATACACTTTGGGAATGTTCACCCGGCCACGTACTGCATTGGCGGACACAAGGGGTGCTGTGGTTGAACCATTGTCGCATACTGTAAAGTATGCTTGCACCCAGTCGGCTTGCGTCGGCCGATTACACTTGGTTCACAGACTACACACACATCCAAAGCCACTCCAACACTACAAAAACACTTACAAGCACTTCTCACCCTATATACAATCTCTACCGCACAGCCTAAGCCACTTGGTAGGGATACATTGGCTGTATCGTCCCGACTTCGGTCGGGATAGGCCGGTCCTGCATTGGATACTCAATCGGCTGATGATGATGATGATGATAATATATACCACACACACACACACACATATATATATATATATTGTTACATAGCCTATGATTTCATCATCCTTTGTGTAATTTTAACGCACAGTTGCTGCATGTTTGATCACGAGCGTGTTCTGCCTCAGTCCCCCCCTTCTACCGTTATAGTAGAGTAAGTCGTCCTTTCTGTTATTCAGTGCGGGATTGTCGACCGTTTGTCCCCATCGCTTCATTTGCGCGTCCTTATTACAAGTTGTGTCGGGCTCTGCTGGCCCCTATATAATGAGCTCAGTCTCTGCATCATTGCCACTTAGATCTGCTCCTCATTTTGTTCACATCTCTGTCCTCCCCTGTACAATTATTATTATTGTGAGTGCTCAAGAAATCTCCAAACATCTAGCAGCTGTGTGTAATTTGAGTATAACTGTTGTTGTATTTTGTTCTTGTACTGTATAGCATAAGTTTAATTTGTAGGCCTAGTGAGGTTTGTAATTTATGTAGGGTTCTTTGTCAGTCATTTTTGATAATAGTTTGTATCTGTAATTATTTATCTGGCATTCACTGAGTATTATCTGGTATCTCATTTTATCAGGGCTGACTTAGATAAATTTACTCTTGCTAATTTCGTGTTAATAGAGGCTATTGCAGTTAACCATATATTTAACCTGTTTTTGCCATTACATTATCCTTATGAGTCCTGAATGTTTTGTTGTTAGTTTGAGCATTAAACTTTAACTTGTAATTTTACCTAACTCTTTTGTTTTGAACCTGGAACTTTACGGGACAGTAGTGATTTTTAGCATTCTCACTTAAAGTGTACGTTATCTTTCTCTGTTCCGTAACATAAATTTGGCGACCCTGCCAGGATATTCAGGATATTATCATAAGGATATTGTTTGATATTTTGTGACTGTGATATATTCATGATGGCTACTATTTCTACACTTGATGAAGCCAAAGATTTTTTGTCAAATGTGCAAACAGTGTGTGATATAGAAAACAGAACAAAGAATGAACTTACGCTTGTTGCTCAACAATTGGGAATTGCAGTTCACTCTCATCATTCTAAAGATCAAATTGTTGGCATGATTAATAAAAGCTTGTTTAATGTAACTCCTCCAAATGAGCAAACGCAGATTGAATTAGCTAAGTTACAGCTAGCTCTGCAGGAGGCTCGTGCTAAAGAAGCTGAATTTCAGGCAAATGCTAAGGAGGCGGAATCTCAGGCTCGGATTCAGGAGGCACAGATACAGGCACAAGTTGAACTTGCTAGGATTCAGGCAGACCATGAGTATCGCATGAAACAAGTTGGAACTGGATCATCTAGCTCTGATGATTTTGATGTGGCTAAAAATGTTAAACTTGTCCCTCCTTTTAATGAATCTGATTTAACAAAGTATTTTCAGTTGTTTGAGAGGGTAGCTGCAGGTTTTAATTGGTCTAAGGAGTATTGGCCAGTACTCCTTCAAACTGTTCTCACCGGTAAAGCTCAAGTAACTTATGCATCTTTGCCTCAGGATCAGTCTGATAATTATGATGTAGTTAAGAGCTTGATTCTTAAGGCCTATGAGCTTGTTCCTGAAGCCTATAGAGTAAAATTTAGGACAACTTACAAGCAAGATAAGCAATCCCATGTTGAGTATGCAAAAATCAAAGAAGATTTGTTAGAGCAGTGGTTAAATTCTAAGAATGTGGATTCTGATTTTGACAAATTTAAGCAGATGATTTTGCTGGAGGATTTCAAAAGGTGTATTAGTAAAGATGTAAGCCTATATCTTGATGAGAAAAGAATAGATAATTTGTCTGATGCTGCAGTTTTAGCTGATGAGTATGTTCTCACTCACAAGAGATATTTTAGAGGAAAAAGGAAAGCTGAGAGTCAGTACGTTGCCTCGACTCAGAGTACAGGTAACAGGAAAGAGAATAAGGATGATGTTTCTCAGGAAGTAAATACCAGCTTCACCTCTAGATTTCAGAAAAGTAAATGTACTTATTGTAGTAAGCTTGGTCATACTACGGAGAGATGTTTCAGGAGACAGCGTGATGTGAACAAAAAGGAGTCTTTAAATATTCAGTCAATTGGTCTAGTGTCCACTCTTGAGAGTTCCCAGAATTCTTTAACTGAGTTAACTGAACCTGCTTTGAGGGGTAACTTAAATTCTCATGCTGGAGCTCCTCTTTTGAGCAGTAACGTGGATGACACTCTCAAGAGTTCATGTGCTAATTTCCTGTCTGATGGTTTTGTCAGTCCTCTGGACAGTAATGACAGGAAATCAGTTCAAATATATCGTGATACAGGTGCTTGCCAATCCCTTATGCTGACCAGTGTTCTAGGCTCTAATTTTAATTCCTCTGATGAAACTGTAATCTTACAAGGTGTAGGGAATAATTACTTCTCTGTTCCTCTGTGCAGAGTGAATTTAGAGTCTGGTTTTGTTAATGGTTCTGTTATGGTTGGGTTGGTTGAGACACTCCCAATGTCAGGTGTAACTTTCTTACTTGGAAATGATATTGGTGGAAGTCAAGTGTGTCCAGCTCCTCAGTTGTCTAGTGAGCCAGTGGCTGTGTCCCGGGATTGTGATGTCCCTGATGTGTTCCCTGCATGTGCTGTCACTAGGGCTAAGTCTAAAGTTACTGGTGATTTAGAGGATGATGATGATGTTATCCTAGCTGACACTTTTCTTGCTAATTTGGACCACTCACCAGATGAGGCAGTACCCCGTAGTGTTGATAATTTGTCTCGTCAAGAGTTGGTTGAGTTGCAGGTTGCTGACCCTGAGTTGAAAGGTCTAGCTAACTCTGCTTGCAGTGAGGAAGAGTCAGCTGGTGCTTCTACTTGTTATTATGTAAAGTCAGGAGTACTTATGAGGAAGTGGAGACCCCCAACAGCATCAGCCGACTGTGAATGGGAGGTTGTACATCAAGTTGTCATCCCTCGTGTTTGTAGGCAGGATATCATTAGAGTGGCTCATGATTCCAGTTTGGCAGGACACCTTGGAGTGAGGAAGACTGTGGCACGCATTTTGAAACACTTCTACTGGCCAGGTATCTTCAGGGATGTTTCCTGGTATTGTAAGTCTTGTCACACCTGTCAAGTTGTGGGGAAGTGTAATCAGACCGAAAAGGTTGCACCTCTAGTTCCCATTCCTCCTTTTGAGGCGCCTTTCACCCGTGTGTTGGTGGATATTGTGGGCCCTCTTCCTAAGACTTCTTCAGGATTTTCTTATGTGTTGACCATGATTGATATGGCTACTCGTTATCCTGAAGCCATTCCACTTAGAAACATCTCAGCAAAGAACGTGGTTAAGGAAATGCTGGGGTTCTTCACAAAGTTTGGTCTGCCTAAGGAGGTACAGTCAGACCGGGGAAGTAATTTCATGTCAAATGTTTTCAAGCAGTCTCTGAAAGAGTTGGGCATCACCCAGCTCACGTCTTCAGCTTACCATCCCCAGACCCAAGGAGCGTTGGAGAGATATCATCAAACACTCAAATCGATGCTCAAGAAATACTGTTTGGAACATCAGAAAGACTGGGATAAAGGTCTTCCATTCGTTGTGTTTGCTGCAAGAGAATCTCCAAATGAATCACTGGGCTTCTCACCTTTTGAACTACTGTTTGGCCATGAAGTAAGAGGACCCCTTAAGCTACTCAAGGAATGCTGGCTGTCGGAGGAAGATGACGTCAACCTGTTGGAGTATGTGATGAATTTCAAAGAACGGCTGTCCACTGCTTTACAGCTGGCGAGAGAGAATTTAGGAGCTGCTCAGGAGAAGATGAAGACTTGGTATGATAAGAAGTCTAGGTTACGCCACTTTCAGCCAGGAGATCAGGTTTTGATTCTGCTACCAGTTCATGGGCAACCTCTTCAAGCCAAGTTTAGTGGTCCTTATTTCGTGGAGAAGAAACTCAGTGATGTCAACTATGTCATCGCCACACCAGATCGTAGAAAGAGCAAGCAACTATGTCACATCAACATGCTAAAGTTATATCACAGGCGGGACGAAAATAATCCAGTCTGCACTGTAGCTGTTCCACCCGAGTCTGCAAGTGAAGCTCTCCCATGCAGTATGAGCCTGAGTGATAGTTTGGGGAAGAATCCTGATATCATGAATGATCTCCAGACTAAGCTTTCTCATCTACCACCCAAGGAAAGGCAGGAGTTTTCGGCATTACTGCAGGAGTACCCGCAAGTGTTCCGTGCCACTCCAGGAAGAACCACTGCGTTGATGCATGATGTCGATGTTGGAGACGCAAAGCCAATTAAATTGCCTCCTTACCGTGTGAACCCAGTGAAAGTTCCTCTCATCCAGAAGGAGCTTGGCTACCTGTTGGACCACAAGATGATTGAGCCCTGTCAGAGCGAGTGGAGTTCTCCTGTCACTCTGGTCCCTAAGCCAGGTGGGTCACAGCGGCTTTGCATCGACTACAGACGTGTTAATCAGATAACCAAAACAGACACTTACCCTCTCCCTCGTGTGGAAGATTGCATAGACAAGATCGGAAAGGCTAGGTACATAAGTAAGTTTGATTTGTTAAAGGGATACTGGCAAGTACCTATGACTGAACGTGCTAGGGAGATCTCATGTTTTGTAACACCAGGAAAGGCTTTTGCATGTTCTGTAATGCCGTATGGTATGAAGAATGCACCAGCCACATTTCAGAAGCTCATGAATGTTGTAACAGAGGGTTTGGCAGGGTGTGTTGTTTATATTGATGATGTATTAATCTTCAGTGACAACTGGAAAGATCACCTATGCCATGTCAGTAAATTTCTTGACCGTTTAGTTCATGCTAATCTTGTAGCTAATTTATCAAAGTGTGAGTTTGGTCAAGCTAAAGTTCAGTACCTTGGGTATGTAATTGGTGATGGACATGTTGCACCACCAGGAGCTAAGGTTCAGGTTATAAGTGATCTTCCCAGACCTAAAAGTAGGAAAGAGCTACAAAGATTTTTGGGAATGGTAGGTTATTACAGGAGATTTGTTCTTAACTTTTCTATTCTTGTATCACCACTTGCAGACCTACTGAAAAAGGGAGTTGAATTTGTCTGGACCGATAACTGTGAATCCTCTTTCAACAAACTTAAAGCTATTCTATTAAGTCAGCCAGTGCTCGCTACTCCAAATTTTGCTAAGCCTTTTAAGATGGCTGTTGATGCAGGTGATACAGGAGCTGGGGCTGTTTTGCTGCAAGAGGATGATCAGGGTATTGAACATCCTGTATCTTATTACAGTAAGAAGTTCACTCCACCTCAAAAGAACTACTCAACTATTGAGAAAGAGCTTTTGGCCTTGATTTTGGGTTTACAGCATTTTTCATTTTATTTGTGTTCTGGTTTTGACCCCATAGTCATTTATACCGATCATAACCCACTGAAATTCCTTAGTAAGTTTAAAGATAAAAATCAGAGATTGACAAGATGGAGTCTACTTCTTCAGGAGTATTCATTAGACATACAACATGTCAAGGGGAAAGAAAATGTTATTGCAGATTGCTTATCCAGACTTTAGACAGATTGTTTTAGAGTAATAAGAAATTTCCTTTGTAAATTTCTTTCTTTCTTTGTGGGGAGGTGTTACATAGCCTATGATTTCATCATCCTTTGTGTAATTTTAACGCACAGTTGCTGCATGTTTGATCACGAGCGTGTTCTGCCTCAGTCCCCCCCTTCTACCGTTATAGTAGAGTAAGTCGTCCTTTCTGTTATTCAGTGCGGGATTGTCGACCGTTTGTCCCCATCGCTTCATTTGCGCGTCCTTATTACAAGTTGTGTCGGGCTCTGCTGGCCCCTATATAATGAGCTCAGTCTCTGCATCATTGCCACTTAGATCTGCTCCTCATTTTGTTCACATCTCTGTCCTCCCCTGTACAATTATTATTATTGTGAGTGCTCAAGAAATCTCCAAACATCTAGCAGCTGTGTGTAATTTGAGTATAACTGTTGTTGTATTTTGTTCTTGTACTGTATAGCATAAGTTTAATTTGTAGGCCTAGTGAGGTTTGTAATTTATGTAGGGTTCTTTGTCAGTCATTTTTGATAATAGTTTGTATCTGTAATTATTTATCTGGCATTCACTGAGTATTATCTGGTATCTCATTTTATCAGGGCTGACTTAGATAAATTTACTCTTGCTAATTTCGTGTTAATAGAGGCTATTGCAGTTAACCATATATTTAACCTGTTTTTGCCATTACATTATCCTTATGAGTCCTGAATGTTTTGTTGTTAGTTTGAGCATTAAACTTTAACTTGTAATTTTACCTAACTCTTTTGTTTTGAACCTGGAACTTTACGGGACAGTAGTGATTTTTAGCATTCTCACTTAAAGTGTACGTTATCTTTCTCTGTTCCGTAACAATATATATATATATATATATATATATATACTATTGATAGATTTTTTTTTTTTTTTTTTTTTTTGTGTCCGACTCTGGGCAAAGGCTCAGGGCCTATTTCTTGGGGGCAGTCACCTATCCCAAGGCCCAGTAGTCCTCCTACACCTCCACATGTCACCACTTCGGCGCTAACACCCACCGTCCATATTGAATACATGCTAGGGCTGTCTCATACAGGACTGATGTATTGGTATTGGTATTAGCGGGGGTACTTTTACGACATGTCGGCGGGTCATCTGGTAGATCAGGAAAGTCTGCTTTTAGGAAATTCAAATCCTTAAACTGTTCCCTGCCCCAGCCGAGATTCGATCCTGGGTCCATTAGGACTGCAAGCCGCCTCTCTACCGATTCAGCCACCGCCTCCCCCAAAATATAGATATATAGATATAGACATATAGATATATAGATATAGACAGATAGATTGATAGATAGATGGCTAGATAGATAGATAATCCAAATGTCTCAAATGTCTTTTTTACTAGAATAGTTGTTGTTGGGTTGCAAAAATAAATTCACTGCCGGAGTCTGGTGGTCACTAGACCTCAGGTTATGTGAAAAGTTACCCTAATAGCAATATTGGCGGGGAATTCAATACAGAGCGGTGCTAAATGGTTTTGGAGTCGGCAGGGAATAGCCACAAAGTTTCTGGGCGTCCATACTGCCTGAAGTTTTGAGTCAGTGCATAGTTCCTTGTGTGTGTGTGTGTGTGTGTGTGTGTGTGTGTGTGTGTGTGTGCGAGCGCGCTAAAGGAAGGGAAAGGGGAGACGGAAATCATGCTCCCCTCTCTGGATAGTTGGGTTTGGTCGGAACCCTGGCAACAAAATCCCAACAACAACAGCTGCAATGTCTACAATGACTGTAAAAAAGTTACAGTAAACATGTCCATTTACTGACAACGTTCTGCTGACCTTGGCAAAAGCATTTCAAAGGAAGAGTACAACAATGGAATGCGCGAAGACTTACATAATATTTGCTTGCCTTTGGAACAACTGTCTTGATCACTAGACTGGCTTTTTACAGTCTGTTTAGAGTCGTTACATACAATCCTTATTCACATACCAGTTAAATCAGATTCCCTTTTCTGCTGCAACGTAATTTAAGTGTAAGAAAACGTAAGCTTAAAAGAGTAATATCTGCCGACTAAACAACGTCACTGCGGTGAGTCAGTCAGCCACTTTGTCCCTAACTTCCCCTCAGATAAGTTCCACAACTATCGGTGGTATATACAGGTAACGTAATTGTACTGCTGGGTGAACTATATGAGACAAGCAAATTTTAGCCAAGAGACTGACTGGCCCGAAAATCGACTTCATTTTCCTTCCAGTTGTAAGTAGGACGTGTCACTCTTACACTCTGTGGGTGGTTGAGGGTCACTACAAGGGTATTAAAGGTATAGTTGCAGACAGTTATCCTTTACACGTAGTTTCAAAATGATGAGGCAAGATTCCAACCACCTTCGATTATTTCAGGTCTCCACACTGCTGGATGCCTACTGGATTTGCTCATTTTCTTTCTTCTTCGTTCTTCCAGACATTCTTCAGTTTGGTGTCATTAATTCGTTTCTTCACCAATTCACTTCATACTTGATACAATCGGTCATTGGACAAATACCATCAAACACATTCCTAATTTTTTGTCAAGGCCTTTTATAGGGTTTTATGGGGTTAAAGATCAGATCATACAGACATACATTATGAGATCTTATGGTTTTTTATGCTCATTAATCATCACGTCGATTTGCACAGAGGTATCAGTGCAGAGCATATTTGTGGAGACCGCCAGCATTCCACTGCGAATGCTGGCAAGCTTTAATTGTTGACGATTTCAGCTAACCTCATGAAACTCTTCATTGTATTTCTCGTGTTTCGGTAGCCATGCCTCGGGTCCCTATATGGTGGTATGGAACTTTGCTTTTACCGTTGTATTACCTCGACATATTTCTCCTACTACAGCAACAACGTTCTAAAGCGCAGTTTGAGAGAGAGAGAGAGAGAGAGAGAGAGAGGCGGGAGGAGGGGATGGAGAAACAACAGCACTTTAAGTCTTTTTTTCCTCACAGTAACCGCAGCTGTGGATGAAATATTGGGCAGGTGTCAAGTGCGGCAGGTGGCCTCGGCGGCATGCTGGCTGGCCGCCCTATTGCTGTGCCGGGCTATACACGAGTAAAAAAGTATCGGATTCTGTTCCTGTCTAGCCTGGGCAAGTTTCAGCAATATTACATTCTATATTCCTATTTTTCACGTTTCTTTCTCTAGATATATAGTTTTCCCATTGGCTGCCTTCGCACGTACATCGGTAAAACGTTAACAGATACCGTTCATGTTCATCTTTTTTTTCAGTATATTTCATTCGTAAGAATTTGTGTGTGTGTGTGTGTGTGTGTGTGTGTGTGTGTGTGTGTGTGTGTGTGTGTTTTCCTTCTGTGGTTTATGGTAAAAGAGACATAGTAACAAAGAACGCCAACTTCGATTCCAGACCTTTACCTCCCTCCGTCACGTACTCAGCCGGCCTGCATAAATCTCAGTATGGGAAGTAGCCTGTGATAAGGAACACTGATGGGTCATTCGATGTAAGAGCACACACACACACACACACACACACACACACACACACACACACACACACACACACACACACACACACACACACACACACACAGTCACGTCGAGGCTCTGATGGCTCTGTAGTAAAAATCTGTGGAAATAACCGTCCACATACCGCGCGAAGTTGGCAGAATGACGAGGGGGCCGTGTGCAGTAAGGGGTTGCTAAACAGAGGTGCAGGAAGGGGAGAAGAGAAAGGGATGAAGGGGAGAAGAGAGAAAATAGGAAGGGGGGAGAGAATAGGAGGAAGGAGAGAAGAGAAAGAGAGGAATGGGAGAAGAGAAAGATGGGATGGGAGAAGAGAAAGGGAGGAAGGGGAGAAGAGACAGATAGGGGGAAAGAGAAGAGAATGGAGGAAGGAGAGAGGAGGAAGGGAGGAATGGGAGAAGAGAGAGAAAAGAGGAAGAGGAGAAAAGCAAAGGAGGAAGAAGAGAAGAGAAAGAGAGGAATGGGAGAAGAGAAAGGGTGAAAGGGGAGGAGGGAAAGGAGAAAGGGAAGTAGAGAGAAGGGAGGAAAAGGAGAAGGGAAAGGAAGGAAGGGAAAAAGAGAGAAGGAAGGAGGGGGAAGGAAAAGCGAGGAAGATGAGAAGATATAGGGAGGAAGGGGGAGAAGAAAGTAGGAAAGGGGAAGAGAAAAGGAGGAAGGAGAGAGGAGAAAGGGAGAAAGAGGAGAAAAGAAAGAAAGGAAAGGGAGAAGCGAAAGGGGAGAAGAGAGAAAGTAGGTAAGGGGGAGAGAAAGGAAGGAAGGAGAGAAGAAAAAGGAGGAAAGGGAGAAGAGAAAGGGAGGAAGGGGAAAAGAGTAAAGGGAGGAAAGAGGATGGGGAGAAGAGAATGGGAGGAAATTGAGAGGAAAAAGGGGAAATTAGAAAGGGAGGAAGGGAAAATTAGAAAGGGAAGAAGGGGAAATAAGAAGGGGAGGAAGGCGAAAAGAGAAAGGGAGGAAGGGGAGAAGAGAAAGGGAGGAAGGCGAAAGGAGAAAGGGAGGAAGGGGAGAAGAGAAAGGGAGGAAGGAGAGGAGAGAAAGGGAGGAATGGGGAAGAGAAAGTAGGAAAGGGGAAGAGAATGGGAGGAAGAAGAAAAGAGGAAATGAAGAAAAAGACAGGGAGGGGAGTTGAGAAAAAGTCAGAGAAGGGCGAAGAGGAAGGGAGAAAAAGGAGAAAAGAATGAGAGGAAGGGGAGAAGAGAAAGAGGGGAAGGGAAGAAGAGAGAGGGTAGGAATGGGGAAGAGATAAGGAGGAAGGAGAGAAGAGAAAGGGAGGAAAGGGAGAAGAGAAAGGGGGGAAGGGGAAAAGAGAGAAGGGAAGGTGAAAAGAGAAATTAGGAATAGGAAAAGAGAAAGGAGAGGGAGAAGAGGAAGGAGGAACGGGAGAGGAGAAGGGGAGGAAGGGGAGACATGAGAAGGGAGGAAGGTGAGGAGAGAAAGGGAGGAAGGAGAGAGAGGGACGCAGGTGTTGGATGATGGAAAAGAAATAATGATAAAGTTGAGGAGAGGGGTAGAAAATGTCAGAGTGGAGGGGAGAAAGGGATACGTAAAGGAGAGGGGGAGGGGAGATGATGATAAAAAATACTCTTTCCAATTACACACTCCAGATACACCCTCCAAATAACCAACACCATATACCGATACACTACCCCTGTATTCCTTTTGCCATGCTATTCCTCCTGTCTTTATCCTATTCCCTTTACATTAAACTCGTGATGGAAAGAAAATATAGAAGGGGTGTAAGCCAGAACATTGGGGAAAGTAAGGGGAAAAGGTAGGAGAAGTAGAAGGAGGTGGAGATATAGGGGAGCTGCAGGTCGGGAAAGGTGGCCCAGGTGGGAAAGGTGAAGGACTGAAAATGGAAGAGAAGGAATAGTGGAGGGTAAGAGAGAGAGAGGTGTGGTGAAAGGTGGGGGAGGGCCAACTGGGAAGCGAGAGAAATAGAAGGAAAGGGAAAAAGATGGATGGGAAACAGAGGAACAAAGAAGAGTGAGAAGTGTGGTGGAGGATGGGAAATGGCGTATCTGGAAATTTAAGCGGCGGAAGGAAAGTGCGGGACTGAGAAGATGGGAAATGAAGGAAAGAGGTAGGTATATGATGGGAGATGATGATGAGTGGGTCAAAGATTTCAGAAGTAGGAGAAAGGGGTAAGGATTGGACGGAAAGCGGGGAAACAAGAACAAAGAGAGGAAGAGGCGAAAAGGCGGGGAGGAAAAGGGGAAAAAACGCTAGAAATAGGACTGTGGAAAACGAAGCAAACAGTGAGTAAAAGAAAATGACAGAGGATTCCAGAACTGAGGGGAAAGAGCGGGAATGAGAAGAAGGGGAGGGAGGGCAGCAGATGGTGGTAATTGGGGAAGAACAGTTTAGAAAGTTGGGGAGAGGGAAGGGAGAGAATTGTAAGGGACGGAATTCTAGGTATGGGATGAAAAGAACTCGGCTCTATCCCTTCCCCCTCGGTGATGTAACGTTAGGCTGTATCCGACGTGTTCCGCCTCACGGGAAGGGGATGAGGGACTGAGAGCACAGGGAGGAGGAAAGTATATTGTATTACATCCTCCTATCACAGAAGCTTTTGTATAAATAAAGTTTTTCAATCCAGTAGCGTTTTTGGCAGTAATTCTTGGTATCTTCAGACGATTTTCTTAAACTTTGGAGTGGGAATAGTTAGTGACGGGGCTCGAAACGAGGTCCATTATCTCATTCGCAACAAAAAAGTCCCACCTGGTATGAGTAAAATCGTCTGGTGTTAGTAAGAATAAGGCAGATAATACCCTTCGCCATGAGGACGTCTTTCATATTTGGCAGAGGGATTTCTAATGAAGAGGTTCGTAAAGGCTGTGCAGTACCTGAACAGTTTTAAAGGATTCTCGTAAAGTGAATGTTGTTAACTGGTGGTGGCAGGAATGAGCTGTAATGGCTTTGAAATAAAGGATTCAGTCTCTCTCTCTCTCTCTCTCTCTCTCTCGCAAAGTAGGATCGTCCAGCGGTAGTCAGAATAAAATAAAACTGGACGTATTTACTCTGAAAGGTCAATAAAGTTTCCAACCCATTACAACAAAATTTGCCCTCAACTAAAGAAAATAGCCAGTGGTAGCCAAGAAAAATAAAGGTAATCACACTAAGCTGGGTAAAACTTACACAAACGCGTAGCAGGTAGAGAGAAAGATCTGCAAAGGGAGTGTATAAAAGCGGCGTTATTGAGAGGACGAGGAGAGGACGACCGAGGAGGCGGAGGAGGTGATGTGGAGGGGTAAGGTTCAAGTGTTTACGAGGGAACGCGTCTTGGAGGATGAGGAAGAGGAGGAACAGGAGTGGTGATGAATAACAATAAGGAAGCTGTGATTATGCGTCTGGCAATAGATGGAGAGATAAATGAAGATCTGTCGAGGGTGTGCTGGTGGTCCCGTCAAGGGTGAAGTGAGGGAGTGTATGAGAGAGGATGGTTTAGAGTGGCGGGAGAGTGTTGAGTGTAGGGACTTGAATTGCCTTCTGACATATGGTGGATAGATTGAATTATAGGTTGATAGAATGGTGCAAGGAGGATAGGTAAAAAAATAATACTAGACAGGCAGAGAATGTTAGATGTATAGATGGGTGGATTGATAATAGATAGGTACATACAAACAGGTATTACCAAGGTTGTGTTAGTGATACCTGCAAGGATAAAGAGGAAGAATAAATGGAAGAGAGAGAGAGAGAGAGAGAGAGAGAGAGAGAGAGAGAGAGAGAGAGAGAAACATTTATCTAGAAGACAACGCTTTGTTTGCTGTTTGCTGATCAGTAGCATGGCACATAAGTACATCACAGATAAACTGACAGACAAGCAGGCAGATGAAGAGATTGGTACACAGACAGGCTGCTAGGTAGATGGATAGATAAAGAGATAGAGCAACAGACAGACAGATTGATAGATATATAACCAACAGCAACTGGCTACGAACTCCCAAGGTAAAGTGAACTTCTCCCAGATTGTTCTGTGTGGCAATAGATAGACATATAGACAGACAGATCGATGAAAAGACAGATATACCACAAGATAGACAGACAGACAGGTAAGCAGACAGATGAACAGACAAATCAACTGAGAGGCTGCTGTAAAACCAATGTCAGTTTTGTATGATCAGGTTAAAACGAACTCCCTATGTTGTCTTTGCACCAAGGATGGATAAGGTGAAAGAACAAAAGGCAGGTTGAATTGAAAATAGACAAAGAGACAGACAGATAGGCAGACAGGTAGATATATAGACGGATAGATGGATGGATAGATAGAAAATTTGGACAGATAGACAAAAACCCAGGAAAACTAACTCCATCAATTTCCAGGGTGAGATGATGATGTGGCCAGCTGAGTCCCAGCCTGGATGGACTACAAGTGGGAGGCTTGTATGAAGAAAGGTGGCTTGGTATGGTGGATAGATAGATCGATAGATTGATAAGTAGATAGAAAGATAGATAGAGATACAGACCTCAGACAGGAAGAAGGATGGACTCTGGTAGGAGTATATGAATTACGGTAGCTTAGTGTGGTGGATGGAAAACAGATAGTCAGATAGGTAGATAGATAGGTAGATACATAGGTAGGTAGATAAATAGACAGATAAGTAGATAGATAGGTACATAAACATAATACTGAAATCTGATGGAGGAGTAATTGAGGGAACATATCTATTGTAAAGATAGGCAGAACACTAGATTGACAGACGGAAAAAACAAACAGAAAGAAAACCTCTCCCTACTTAGAAGGTCCCATGGCAAAATGGTAAGGGTGGGCAGCTGTGCGTCTCGGCCTGGGTAGACTTTGGTGCAAGGAGTATATGGAGAAGGGTGGTTTGGTGTGGTAGATATAGGCAGATATATAGATGGAGAGATAGTTAGATAGATATAGACAAATAGGTATGACAGGTTGAACTACTCATAACATCTGGTGAAGTATTTAAGCGAGGACTGCTTGATGTGACAGTATGTAAAAAAAGCTAGATTGACTGATGGAAGAAAAGCAGACAGATAAACAGAAAAGAGAAAAAGATAGACAGACAGACAGAAGATAGAAAAAGTAGGCAGACATAGAAATAAAATGGCAGACGGAAAACTTGGTCCAACTCTAGCAGGTCCCAAGGCAAAAGGAAGTTGTGGCCAGCCGTGTCTCTTGCCGGTGGACTGTGGTGCAAGGCAGAGGGAAGTTTTAATATTATGCACCCTCGCCCCTTCACCAGCACAGGCGCCGGCGTTATGACATCCCCCCAGTGTTGTCCAAAACCAGGCCAAGGCGGGGGAGGGAGGGACGGCGGTGAAGAAAAGTGGGGAGTGGAGGTAGAGAGGGAAAATGAGTGTAAAAAGGAGTGCAAAGGAAAGCAAGCAGCAACTGACCTATTGTTCCATTCGAGGCTGTTTGTCATATTTTACAGTTTACATTACTCTGTGGATAGGAAAGCAGCAAGGGTGAATGAGGGAAGTGGACAAATAAAGAGTGATTGAAGGGAATGAGAAGATGGTGAAAGGTAAGGGAGAGATGGAATGATGGAGTGAAGTGGGGAAGGAAATGTGAAGGAAAGAGCAATGAGGCAGGCTCACGGAGAAGGGGGAGGGGGTGAGAGGAAAAGGAGGGTGAGAGGAAGTGTGAGGAAGAGCATTAGGAAGAGGGGGGATTTGTGGGGAGGAGTGTCAGGGAGTGGAGTGTGGAAGAAAGGAGAAGAATGAAAGACGGTGAGAGAAGCAGGGGGGAAAGTGAGGGAATTGGGAAGAAAGATGTTACAGCAAATTGTCCCCTGTGATGTAGCGATGCAGGACAAGACAGGGGAGAGGAGCGCTGCAGGCCAAGGCAGGGGAGAGGAGAGGGGAAGGGAGGGGGACGGTGAATGAGCGAAAACAAAAAGGGAGGTTGAGGGGTGAAAGAATGGAATTGTGGAACTGATCTGATGGGGAAGAATGTGTGAGGGAGTGTGAGAAGGAGCAGTGGGAAATAAAGTATGATGGTAAGTGGAGAAAAAGAGGAAGACTGAAGAAGAGGTTTGAGGCAGAAAGGAAAGGGAACGAGTTTGGAGAGACGTGGGAAGAGAAAATGGGTGAGTGGAATACGAGAGTGAAAGATTGGAATGAAAAAAAAAAAAATGCCCCTGGAAAAAAGATTACATGAGTGAGTTTATAGTGTGGGGAGGCGGTGGCTAAATCGGTAGAGAGGCGGCCTGCAGTCCTGATGGACCCAGGTTCGAATCCCGGCTGGGGCAGGGAACAGTTTGAGGATTTGAATTTCATAAAAGCAGACTTTCCTGATCTACCAGATAACCCGCCGACATGTCATAAAAGTACCCCCGCTAATACCAATACACCAGTCCTGTATGAGTCAGCCCTAGCATGTATTCAATATGGACGGTGGGTGTTAGCGCCGAAGTGGTGACATGTAGAGAGGTGTATGGTATGTAGGAGGACTACTGGGCCTTGAGAGCAGGCTGTGAAGCCTATGCCCAGAAGTCGGACACATAAAAAAAATAATAATTAAAAAAAAAAAAAAAACACTAAGAGGAGAGTGGCGACTAAGTGATGGAAATGAGAGGATAAATAAAGCTAGGAAAGAAATATGGAAAAGAGGAAAAATTAGTTGAAAGAAGAGCGGAAAGAGAGAAAAGAACAAAAATGAATACAAAAACACTAGATAGATGCGGGAGCACAAGGGCTTCAATAAAGTCTACGGGAATGGAGCATCTAGTTTCTTTAGCGAGTGACTGGCGAACTGACTCGCTCTTAGATTGCGCCTGCATCTAAACAAGAATGTGAGGGAGGGGATGGCGAGAAGATTCTGTGCGAAAAAAGAAAAGATGAGCGGTGTGTGTGTGTGTGTGTGTGTGTGTGTGTGTAAGAGAGAGAGAGAGAGAATTACGTCATTTTATATTTCATCCTTATCTCCAGACGAATTTATTTAGCTTAGGAGAGACTTTGGGAACGACCTGGATTAACCCCTGTGATTAACCCTTTCAGCAATGAGGGTCCTCTTTAAGCTGAATAACGTCCCCTGGAAGTAGCAAGATTAAACTCTGATTCAGGGATTAAGCCTCACTACTCCCGTCACCCTCATCCATCTCTATCCCCTTCTATATTTTTTTTTCTGTATTATTCCCCACTTCTCTTGGTCAGGACTTCATTATTTTATTCCAGCCAACACCAGACGATTTCATTCAGCTGAGAGTTAGTTATGGGAGCCAGAGAGTATTAATATCGGTATCATTTGCCCTCACATGATCAAGACAACTTTGGTATTTTGTATCAGCTAATGACAAGCGATTTTACTTAGGTGAGAAAGAGTTATAGGAAATTTAGATTGTTAAACAAATATATGTCATTGGACTGAAGATACTGTACTTTACTCCAGTTCTGAAGGTCAGCACACAAAAGTTTCTCTATAAATCTCCTTTGACCTTTGCGAGCACAGCCTTCAATGTGTAATCTGCGAGATTTATTGCGGCCTCCTACATCATGACCAGGTGGATTAGAGTAATTGGGGGAGATTACCTGGGTTAATTAAGTGGGTGTAATTACAGGTGTGGAGGTGGTGGCTGGCGGTGCTGGGGTTGCCTGCATTACATTGATGAGCATTAGACTACAACCGCACCACACAACACCGCACCACATCTCACCACAAGCACCGCACCACACCGCATGGCCAACTCCGCACCGCACCACACCGCCTCGAACCGTACACCACTGCATCACACTGCACTGTCTTACCCTCTAGCCCAGTCCTTGTCCCTGACACCGCCCCATGGTTAAGTTCCCTCCTGTTGCCCCATGGTGTCCCTCCACTCTGCTCATTGCCCTTCTTCCTCATCCATGAACCATGGTGGTCTCAGCCCCGTATTCCTCTTCCTGCCTTTTGCTCCTTTCCCTGCCTTTTGCGTTTTTCCCTATCTTGTGCTCCTTTCCCAGCCTTTTGCTTATGTCCCTGTCTCCTGGTGGTCCCTGTTCCCTCCCCATATCCCTGTTCTGTGAGGATCTCAGCTCCTTCCTGTACATACCTCACTCACTGTCCCTTACCTGAAGTTCTTCGTGCATGGTAGTGTCCTCACCCCATGTCCCTGCCTCGATTGCCCCTGTATCCAGTCCCTGTATCCATCTCCTTCCCCTATGTATTATCACAGCAATTCCTTTGACCTCCCCCCCCCCCCAGTATCCCACCCGACTAGCCCCCCACCCTCCTGCCTGGCCTTGATGACTTCCTCTTGCCATTCTTCCTTCTCTAATTTGATAACAGAGTAATCATGAAATTGCCTCTCCTCGTGTTTACTCCGCCATATGACTGCTAATTTGATTGAACTTTATGCCCCGGCGTCTTCACTCTCAGGTGCTTGGTCAGGAATGCTTGTTGATACTCTCTTACAAGTAGACATATTTGTTCCTATATCCCATTACCTCGTCTGATCCATGACTGCCTGCTTGCTTACACTGTTGCCCCACTTGCTTTCATGCTTCTGTTTGACCTCTCATACTGTTGACTTAATCTTTGGGGGATTCTCTCTCTCTCTCTCTCTCTCTCTCTCTCTCTCTCTCTCTCTCTCTCATATATACTATATATATATATATATATATATATATATATATATATATATATATATATATATATATATATATAACCTTCAGTAAAACCTTGCTCATTTATCATCCACCCTGTATTACCATCTCCTAATTAATCTTTCAGTTTTTTCTACTGATATAGCTACCTATTTACTTTTCTCTGTTTACTGTCTGACGCTACATCCAGTAAGGGGTGACTGACGAAAACGACATCCATGACACTTCCCCTTCTCTTATATATGCCAACACCTGTTTATTGTTATTGAGTCACAGTCAGTGATGCCTTGACACTTCTGGGTTTCCGAACATTGAAGTGGGAGGCCAGCCAACTTTATTACTGTTTAGTTTCCGCAAGAAAGCTTCAAGTTCTGGCACAGATTCAAGAGTGTAAAGGAAATACTGTACTCATATATAATTATTTTTTGCTCTTCCATTCCATAAGACTGTACATATTGATGTGTGTGTGTGTGTGTGTGTGTGTGTGTGTGTGTGTGTGTGTGTGTGTGTGTGTGTGTGTGTGTGTGTGTGTGTGTGTGTGTAATTTAGGTCGGTTTAAGCGGGTGCGTGTGTGTAATGTGAGACAACACGTTTAATAGTGTTTTTTTTTTTTTTTTTTTTTTTGTGGTGGCGGTGGTGGTTCCTCCCTGGTAGCATGTTTACTCAGCACTCACCCAGTCATCTCACTTCATCATCTCACTCAACATGTCACTCGTACTCCCTCCATCTTATTCATATTTCAGATGCTTCACTCACTTAGTCCTCACTTAATCATCTCATTCTGCAAGTACATTTCTTTTCATTCAACACTTGCCTTTATCTCTTCCAGAATTCACCACCCAACTATCCCACTGTTCACTCACCTAATTCATGCTCATTCATACATCTCTCATTCAACGTATATTTTCTCACACCCGCTTTTTTTCTCACTTTAGACTTGCTCACTAATCAACAGTCCCACATTATCCCAACTAACCCATGCTTATGGTCTCATTCAGCAGTCATTACGCGCATACCATCTCCTGTAATGCTGACTAATCACTACGCTAAACACTCGCGTATCATCTCACTCAGCACTCACTCACCACTTCGATCTTTACCCAATCTCTTGCCACACCGATTAACACCCACATACTGTGCCACTTAGCAGGGGACCGGTTGTATATTAGTAAGCACATTCAACTTGAGAGAACCTGAATTCGATTTTCGGGCAGGTCAGACTGGCGCATATTGTTTCCCTTTTTTCCAGCCAGAGGTATAACTGGAGACTATATGAGCATCGACTGTTTAGGGTCGTATTCTAGGGAAAGATTGAGACTTAGAAAAATTTACTGCCAGCCTTTTTAACCCTCGTGCAGTCTATAAGCATAAATATAAGCCTTTTTCCTCTCTCTTATCACCCACCACCTCACTCGTCACCTCAGTCCTCCCCAACTCAGTCACCTTCACTACCCATCACTCCATCATCCCCAGCCCACCATGTCTTGCCCACACACTGGTTACCTCACTCTTCCTCACCCCAGCCACTCGTACACGCCACCCCTGTTTATTATTAGCCTCAGCACACCTCACCTTGTAAACACTGGTTACACTAAATTAGCTTGATGTGTCAGCCCAGGCAACTAGTAACATGATGTGAGCATTGTCAGTGAGCAGCTAAAGCCGTAAGAAGGAGGTGATCCCCAGCACTAGGTAATGTTTATCCCCTTCAGTGTGGCGACTTGTATTTTACTTGTTATTCAGCTCAGCGACACTGCGAAGTGGAAGTGTTAGATATTGCTCATAATAACTCCTTTCTACCCTTAAACTAAACGAAAACGTCTCGTAGCAGCAAAGGCAGAATAGCAAAAACATCCTCCACCTGAAGAAGTTAAGGACGCACATTTACACACCACTCAGACTAATACACCAGAAGATAATATTTAGCTGAGCGGAAAAGGAACAAACGCTATCTCGATTAACCTTTCCCTGCTGTAGACGCGTGTTTGTTCAGGCCAACATAAGACGCTCTTATTCAGCTGAAAGAAAACCTGGTCATCAGAAAATAAAATTTATTCCCTCATTTAGAAAGTTGTTTTTATTGGATGTGCTTCTTTCGTTCATTAAATCACGCGCTGTAATAGAAAGGATTAACCCCTTCAGTCCGATGATGTATTCTTGATTGAATTCTTGCTGCCTCCTGACGATTTAATTCAACTTCGTGGAGACATTTCGGACAGGATGAGTTAAATGTAGCTGTGTTTCTTTCCGTCATTCATGTAAATCCTTTCCCAACTGAACAAAACTGTCCGATCGTGGCCTGATTAAAGAAGAAAAAAATTGCAGGATTGAAGGCGAGGAAAGCTATCAGAGGGTTGCTGTTCAATGAATGTGTGTGTGTGTGTGTGTGTGTGTGTGTGTGTGTGTGTGTGTGTGTGTGTGTGTGTGTGTGTGTGTTTTGAGGGTTTAATGCCACTGTCTCTGTTTCTTGTTGATATGAAGTGAGCATTTTCCTCTTCGTGTAAGGTTTCAGAATGCTCAATAAAATTACATGGTGTTAACCGCACTTGATTTTCGGTCACAATTTTTTTTTTTTTTACGTCGTTTCTCAAAGTGAATAAAATCGTATGAGAGTGGCTGAAATCACAGGCAAAGAGTTAAAACATTCAGACCGAACGCATTATTTCCATCATGCTTCAGTTACTGCATTAATTGGATGTTGATTCAGTGTAATGGCTGGCCAAATAATGTACTGTGCCGTTGTTTATAAATGAAGCGTATATTTACAAAGTGGAGTTGTCATGATGAAGTGTCGTTTTGCGTCGAAGTGAGAGAGCAAATACAGAAACAGGGATATTTTTGTTTTTTTCTTTTGGGTAGCGGAATGAAAGATAAAGCAAGATGTAAGAGTGTTTTGCGGAACTGTGATATGAGATTTTTTAGAGTGTTGCTTTGTGTTGAAAAGAGATTAGTGAAAGTTAAAATGAGAGTTATGTTTGTGGAACGGTGATTTGAGATTGTTAAGGGCTGTTCTACGCTGAGGGGAGAGCGCAGTGAAAGAGGAAGCAAGATGTAAATTTACAGGACTGTTGTTTAAGACACCTTTTTCTATGACGACTTATACCCATGCAAACGATAGCAGAAACTGTGTGTGTGTGTGTGTGTGTGTGTGTGTGTGTGTGTGTGTGTGTGTGTGTGTGTGTAATCCTGCACTGAGGATGGTAATGGATTTTATTCTACCTCTACAGTGTCTACATCTGCATAACATATCCACACTGTTTCCTGGGTTTTCGTCTGGTGGATCAGAATTAGGCTACAGTTGATGTAGTTAGATAACGTTGGATCAAGTTCGTTTAGGCTATGTTGGGCTGCACTAGGTTAGGAAAAGTTAAGTTAGATTGGGCTATCTCTCCACAATACCAGTATAGCATTTTACCAGGCATATAAAAATCGATACGGCCTCTATAATGAGCATAAATCGAACATCTGACAACCAGCATTTTTTCATGATAGTTTGTCATGGATTATGGACGTTGCTTTTATGAGGCTAAATTACGATATAATTATTCCATTATGACGTTACTGGATGCAGGTATAGCATGTGAAAGCAGGTCATGACAAAATACCAAAAATGCGATGTCAGTTCCTTTTAGAAATTATAATTCCTTTACGCTTTTACATCATATAACTTCTTCCTTACGATTTTTCTTGCTATCATCAGTTTTATATACTCTAGAAGATCACCAAAATAGTAACGGGATCCATAAAAGCTGTATCAACCTATTTAGCTCGGAAAATTTCTCACTAGATACCGGTTAATATAATCGTACAGGGGTAGCAAGAACGACACACGGCGCCCTTGGATTGAAGGACTTAAGCGCAGTGGCTTTGTTAAATCTACGGGAATAATAATATAAAAGGTTCCAGCCCAGGAGAGATACGGTAAGATAAGAACATTACAGAATTCATGGCAGCTGCAGTACATAGGTTATACAGAACAAACAGTTAGTGCCGCTGAACAGATTAATCGGTGGAAGATTCTGTGCTTTACTCGTAGTTACAGTGTATCAAAAAGATGTGACACACACACACACACACACACACACACACACACACACACACACACACACACACACACACACACACACACACACACACACACACACACACACACACACACACACACACACACACACACACACACACACACACACACACACACACACACACACACACACTAATCGGTGGAAGATTCTGTGCATTAGTTACAGTGTATCAAAAAGATGTGACACACACACACACACACACACACACACACACACACACACACACACACACACACACACACACACATGGCCTACTTATAATCTTCGTTACATTCTTCCATTTCCCATTCCGTCTTCATACATACATACATTTCTTCCTTACGCCTCTTCTTCCCCGCTTCTCTTCATACATAAACTGTATACATACATTCCTTCCTTCCCTCCTCCTTTTCTTCTTTCATCCTTCTTCTCCTCCTCCTCATCTCTTACTTTTCCGCCTCCTCATCTCTTTCTCCTCCTCCTCCTAACTTTCCCAGTTTTCCTGCTTCTCTCTGTCCTTCTCCTTCTTCTCCTTTTCTTCATACACACCATACATATAATGCTACAATCCTTCCTTCCTTTCGCATATCCTTTCCCCTCCCCCCGCCTTCTTCCTTGCAGCGTCGGTGTGGCAGTGGGGTCGTTCGTCTTCTGCGGGCTCATGATCCCATCCGGGTCGTTAAACTTAATTCATACGCTGGGGGCTCTTATTGTCAACCCACACCACGGCACACCAGCTGACGAGGCAGGAGGAGAGATAGTGAGGAAAGGCTTACGTGAGAGACTGCAAGACAGGAGAGAAAGAGAGGGGGAGAGGTAGGCAAAGCATACGTAAGACACAAGGAGAGGGATGAGAGAGAACGAGAAAGATAGGTAAACAAAGAGAGAGGGGGAAGGGACGTAGTAGATAATAAGGGGTTAGAGACAATGAGAAACTAGAGACAGGGAGACAAGATTTAACATGACAGACAAAATAGCAGTGGTTGATAAGAGACAAGGCTCAAGCGAGGGGCAGTATTTTTAAATGACGAGAGTTAGTGAGAGACAAGAATGAAAGTCTTACATGAGAGACCTGATGAGAGACGAGACACTGAGAACCTGAAAGGCAAGGCATGCATGAAAGTCCTGAGGAGAGATGAATAATAAAGAGAAGGATAGAAAAGGAAAAAAAATCTTAAAAGAGACACTTGGTGAGAGATGAGAGATACCGAGAGACGGGGAAGCAACTCTTACATGAAAGATAAAGAGCAGCAGCTGATGGGAGACTTGGAGACAAAAAAGACAAGAGATAATGTAGGACGTAAAGCAAGAGGGAAATAGAAAGACAACATTAGAGAGAGGCAAGGACCGCAGAGGACGAGAGATAACATGAGATAGCTGTGTAAGATGAGGGCTATTAAAACACACACACACACACACACACACACACACACACACACACACACACACACACACACACACACACACACACCACCTCCTTGCCTTCTCTTCTCTCTCCCTAATCTTCGTCCCTCTCTTTTTTCTTCTGTTAGTCTCTTCTCTCCTCTCTCTGCTTACTTCTACCTTCCTTCTCCCTTTTCCTCGTCACCGCTTCTTCCCTTTCTTCTCTCCCTTATCCTTCTCTTCCTCCTATGTCTCCCTTCTCTCTCCTGCCTCCCCTCTTTTCACTTTCACTCCTCTTCTTCCTCTTTCTGTCATTTCTCCCTCATTCCCATTCTTCTCTCTCCCCAGTCCCTGTCTTATTGCCCCTCTTCCTCCCTTCTCACATTTTCTCTCCTCTCCCTACCTCCTCTCTCCTATCCCCTATTCTTCCTTTTTTTCCTCTGTCCCTTCTTTCTCTCTGTCCTTCCACCTTTTCTCTCTTCCTGTTTCCTTCCTGTCATTTTAGATATTTTTGTGCCTCGCTCGTTTCTTCAGTATTTCCTGGTTCTGTGCTCTTCCTGTTCTTTTTCTCTGTTTTCTATTTTATCTCTCCTCTTTCCTCTTATTTCTCCCTTCCCCTTTCTGCTTTCTTTCTTCTCTTGCTACCTTCCTTTTCCTCTTATTTCTTTCAACTTTATTCCTTCCTTCCGTTTGCCTTTTTTTCCTTCCAGTTCTAACATTAATTTTCTCTCTCACAGGAAGTATCGCTGCTCGCCAGTCTCACTTTCCTTTCATTCTTTTACTTTTTTTCTGCTTTTCGTTACCTTCCTCTCTTCTCCCTCTTTTTCTCTCATTAATCTTCCCGCTTGCTTTATCCGCGCTTCCTCTTCCTCCTACCAGTGGCAACCATTTCCTCTCCATTCTCCCTCTCCTCTACTCACTCATATTCCTTCTCTTTAATCCAGTTCTATGCTTCCTCTTACTCTCCTTCCACTGCTTTCTCTCTCTCTCTCTCTCTCTCTCTCTCTCTCTCTCTCTCTCTCATGCTCCTACCATATCGCATTTTTCCCTCTTCCTCTTTTCTCGTAATACTGACGTCTCTGCTTTTATTTTATTCTTTTCCCACTTCCATTTTCGTCTCTCTTAATTGCCTACACCTCCTCTCATTCCTCTACCCCTCATTCCCCTACCCCTCATTCCCCTACCTCTCATTCCCCTACCCCTCATTCCACTACCCCTCATTCCCCTACCCCTCATTCCCCTACCCTTCATTCCCCTGCTTCTCATTCCCCTACCTGTCATTCTCCTATCCCTCATTCCCCTACCTCTCATTCCTCTACCCCTCATTCCCCTCCCTCTCATTCCCCTACCCTTCATTCCTCTACCCCTCATTCCCCTACCCTTCATTCCCCTACCCCTCATTCCCCTACCACTCATTCCCCTACCTCTCATTCCCCTACCTCTCATTCCCCTACCTCTCATTCCCCTGCCCCTCATTCCCCTACTCTTCATTCCCCTATCCCTCATTCCCTTACCTTTCATCCCCTACCCCTCATTCCCCTACCCCTCATTCCCCTACCCTTCATTTCCATACCCCTCATTCCCCTACCTCTCATTCCCCTACCTCTCATTCCCCTGCCCCTCATTCCCCTACTCTTCATTCCCCTATCCCTCATTCCCCTACCCCTCATTTCCCTACCCCTCATTCCCCTACCCCTCATTCCCCTACCCCTCCTTCCCCTCCCTGTCATTCCCTACCTCTCATTCCCCTACGTCTCATTCCACTTCCCCTCTGCTCTCTCTCCCTTCTGTTAATCTTCGCTCATAACTCTTGCTCCCTTCCTCCTCCCCTGCTCGCTCCCTACTCTCCCGTTCTTCTTACTCCCCTTTATCTTCCTTTTTAAATCCTCTCTTTCCCCTTCCTCTCTGCTCTCTCCTTCCTGTTAATCTCATTAATATCCTCTCTTCTTATCTTCATTTCTCCTTTTTCTACTAGTGGCGTTTTCCTCCTCACTTCTGCCTCTTCCTCACCCTTATTTCTCGTTCTTCCTCTTCCCCGTTTTTAACATTTTCTGTACGTCATTCCCTTTCCTCTCTGCATTCTCTTCCTAAAAAAGTCATCCTTTATAGTCTCCTTTTGTTCATTTCGTCTTCCCCTGTTCTCTTTATTTTCCCATTTTCCTTTTCCTCTTTATCCTCCTGTTGACTTACTTTATTTTCTGTTTTCTCTCCTCTTCCTGTTAATCTTTCCTCGTGTCATAATTCATTTCCTCTTTCCTCTTTTCCCTATTAACCCTCCTCCCCACTGCTGTTTTCCCTAATCTCCACCCTGTTCCTTTCTACATTCTTCCCCATCCACGCTCACCTCTTTCCCCCAACCTATCCTTCAGTTCCTTTTCTCTGTTTCCTATCTTCCCATCCTGTTCCTCCCCCAGCCACTTTCCCTCTCTCTTATTCCTTCTCTCCTCATCCCTCTCTCCACCTCTTCACTCCTATTCATTCGTCCCTCTCCGCTCCCCCTACTTTTCTCTCTTTCCCTCTCTTCTCCCCGCCCCCCTCTCTTCTCTACCCATTTTTTAACTCTCTCCTGTTCCTTTTCACCCCTTTTCTCGTCCTTCGTCCCTCTTCTCTACCCTTCCCTCTTCTCTACCCTTCCCTCTTCTCCCCCTCCATCTCCCCTCTCCTCTTCTGAATAATCGAAGCAATTTATTTCCGTGATATGAAGCGTCTCCCTTCAGCACCATTCTCTCACCCTAGACACTCATTCCGCTCATCCGTCCCTCTCCTCACCTCCTTTATTAATCTCTTTGTATTCTGTGACCTCCAAGTTCCCCTGCCAGTGCGCTGTAATTTCTCTAATGTATTTTAGTTTTCACTCGTTACTTAGACTAATAATGGTGTCTGTCAACTACGGTGAAGATCATTTTGTCATTCTTTGTTCACTTCTCTTCTATTATTTTTTTTCCCTGTCTGCGAAACAGAATACACTAAATAAACACACAAATGTCATAATCAGTAACTTTGCACCAGGCAGTATAACATTAAGGAATACTTAGAGCAGAGGGCTTCATCTTCGAAACTTTTCATTCAGTGCGTTATAAAGTTACTGCACAATGGAGGACACAATCACATCACAGCCACCAAAGGGCCCGACAGAGAGAGTATTTTTGGTAGCAAAACACAAGGGACCGGGTCTAAAGGGGGCCCAGATAGGAAACCATAACCTTACTGCTATGTGATAAATATTCTTCAGTTCTGCATAATATATATATATATATATATATATATATATATAATAAATGACTGCGGGCTGAGGGGTCAGGGTCCCGCGATGTTCATTAGCACACACACACACACACACACACACACACACACACACACACACACACACACACACTGCCACCCTTCCTGAATCCTTCCGCCCAGATACATTTCCAGCACCTCATATGGAACAAGTTGGCAGAAAAAATTGCAAAGTGACGCGGCTCTGCATTGGTGACGTAGACGGAACAAAGCAAGAAGTACTCAGGCAACCTAACAACGCAATTGACAATGCGACAATGAGTACAGTTTTAGTTTAGCATCCTCAAGCAAAGTAAAAAAAACAGTAAGTAGCAAAGTAATTAAGACAGTAATAGCCCACAGACTTTATACTGCGGTAGAGAATCGATATCATCTGATATGTTTTTACACATCGGATCTAACGATGTACTCTAAAAATAAAGCATACTCTCATCAGAGAGTTTCTTCTCTCGTTAACTCCATTCACTTTCCTTTTTCCATCTGCTGACTTTAAAAATTTATGCGGACATTTACGGATAATAGTTTTTTTTCCCGACTTGAAAAAATTCGTCAGCCTAATGAGATCTTGTCTACATAAGAATTAATATTCAAGACGACTGGAATTTTGCAACATGAATTTCGAACTTCCGATGCGCAAAGGAACGAGAATGATGCCTGTATGTTTACTTGATTTGAGCGATTTCGTTCCTCGGCTATTTATTCTGCTCATTACACACCAATATCCTTGTGTATGTTACTGATGCAGATTATGAAAATATTAAAACGATAGAAATATACGGCAGAGTGTAAAAAGGTAATACGCAAAACATTGTGCTGAGAAAGAGCTTATACGAATCCTCTAGAGTACACGCCCCAGTCCTTTCGTAGATGCAGAAATTCGCTGATCCCCAATTGGTCATTTTAATGTGAACTGAACCCTACTGAACTGAAAAAAAAATATGATATTTTGAGGGGTCATAGATGGGGATGTGGAGTCATCAGAGTTGCTGAGATGTGTGAGGGGTTGAGAGGAGTTGGGGATTGAGGGGGACTAGAACCTTGAAAATCGGAAGGTTTGTGCTTTACGACATGCCTAACGAGTTTATAATGTTTCAGATCCCAAAATTGACTCGTTACTATCGTACGGCATCCACAAACATTGATGCTTGGAGGTGGGTAGAGGAGTTACTGGGGGAGGGGGACCTAGAACCTTGAAAAACTATGGGCTAGACCTTCACCTTAGGATTATTATGACTGTAAATTTGCACAACCCAAGATGGCCTTGTTAATGAATACGGCATCCGCAAGACACTGTAATGAGCGGGAGGATACGGGATGGGAGGGAGGGAAGAACTTTGAATCTTGAAAATTTGTTGGTTTCTCTTCCCACATACCTGTTGTGTGTTTGAAGTACCTGAACCAAAAGCGATCGAGTTACCAAGAAACGGCATTCATGATATGTGTGATGCACGGGGCGGAATGACAGCCTTCCACTAAACCCATCATCGCACTGACCTATTTTCTTTTTGCCTCCAGGTGATTTTGTGCTGAAGTGATTAATGAAGGCTGAGTCTAATAAACAACTTGGACGAGGCCATCCTGAAGAGACGTAAAATATTCCGAAGATAGCAGTGTTAAAAATGAAAATACGTCACCGGACTGAAGGGATTAAAGCCATTGTGTCTTTCTTTCAAGTTGGTACAATTTGGTCCGTGATTGTACAGCCGTGAGCTAAAATTTCCAGCAGTTCTGTAATAACATATTTTCCTTTCCATATTTCCTCATTCCTATTCAAACAACAGGGACTTTCTTCCTCATAGACTGCTGTGAGTGTCGTTGTTAAAAATATCATATAAAGCCATCCATTGTCACAGCCGACAGAGACGATACTTCACACTTTTGTTCATGGCTATTCAGTGACATCCTTCCGACCCTGTCTTCGTATTCCCTTACAATCCTAAAAAGGAAAAAAAATATCCTTCATTATCATTGTCGTCCTACCCGCCTGCGTCTAATTATATATATTTTTTCGACTGCAAACCAAAAAAAAGTATACAAGTACTTTTCTCACTGACTTTAATTCAACTTTATTCACTTCCCTCTCACGTGTTAGCTTAAAGAAATAGTGCACTGTTCTCATTAACATTCCCTCTCACATGCAAGCCTGGGAAAAATAAGTACTTTCATTAGATTCTTTTCAGCTCTGTTCATATACACTCCCACTTGCAGTCCAAAAAATAAAACGTACACACTTCTTTGACTATTTCCTTTCCATTTCCTTTACAAGTTTTTCTTCTGCCTTTACTTGTTTTCTTTTTTATTTTTACTAGTTTTTCTGTCTTCTTTTACTAGTTTCTTTATATTTTTACTAGTTTATTATTGTTTTTACTAGTATTTTCTTCTTTTGTTTGTTTCCCTATACTTCTTTTACTAGTTCCTATTTCCTTTACTAATTTTCTTCCATATCTTTTACTAGTGTCTTTCTGCTTTTTTTTCTACCTCTTGCTAGTTTTTCTACATCTTTTACTAGTCTCTGTCTATTTCAGTTTCTCGTTTCCTTCTGCTTCATGTTCTGTAGTCGCGGCGCACGACTCTGAGGTCATTATCGTACCCTGGCAACCTACCATTCAAAAGTGCGTCCGATTTCGTATCATACACGAATTATATTATTATGCACGAATATATTATACACGAATATTATTATACACGAACATATTATACACGAATCACAGGCGTCTCATATTCACATGAAATCTGACGCACTTTTGAATGTAGGTTGCCAGGGCACGATAATAACAACCTCAGAGTCGCGCGCCGAGACAATATTTCCTTGACTAGTTTCCTTTTTACAAATATTACTAGTTTCTGCTTCCTTCAGTAGCTTCTATCTCCGTTACTAGTTTCTTTCTATTCTTTTTACTAGTTTCCACTTTATTAGTTTCGCTCTACCACCTTTTCTAGTTTCTTTCTGTTCTTTTTACAACTTTCATTCTCTTTTTACTAGTTTCTCTCTACCACCTTTACTAGTTTCTATCTAATCTTTTTTACTGATTTCTTTCTACAGTTTTTACTAGTTTCTTTCTACACTTTTTACTGTTTCTTTGTACCTCCTTTACCAGTTTCTTTCTACCTCCTTTACTGGTTTCTACTGTTTTAACTAGTTTCTTTCTACTCTTTTTACTAGTTTCTTTCTGCTCTTTTTACTAGTTTCTTTCTACTCTTTTTACTGTTTCTTTGTACATCCTTTACCAATTTCTTTCTACCTTCTTTACTAGTTTCTTTCTACTGTTTTTATAAGTTTCTTCGTACTCTTTTTACTGTTTCTCTGTACCTCCTTTACCAGTTTCTTTTTACCTCCTTTGCTAGTTTCTGCTCTTTTTACTAGTTTCTTTCTACTCTTTTTACTGTTTCTCTGTACCTCCTTTACCAGTTTCTTTCTGCCACCTTTACTAGTTTCTTTCTATTCTTTTTACTAGTTCCTTTCTACTTTTACAATTTCGTTCTACCACCTTTACTACTTTCTTTCTACTTCTTTCGCTAGTTTCTTCCATGAACTTCGTTTTAAATTCTGTACACATTCTTGGCCGCATTATTTAAACTGATGGCTCATAGGTGTCCGCAAGCCTCTATTTATTTGGGGGTTATTTATGGCACACCTGTAATTGTACCTTGGAAGTTATCGTTAAAAAAAATGGTGTCCTGCTCACATCTTCACGATTTCAGTTTTCTATAATCTCTCTCTCTCTCTCTCTCTCTCTCTCTCTCTCTCTCTCTCTCTCTCTCTCTCTCTCAAAAGCCTAAAAATAACATGTGATTTTTACCATTCTTTTCGACTCACCTCACTTCGCCTCTCACTTGGAACCCAGAGAATAAACCGTTTTCATTAACCTTCTCTTCGTCGGACAAACTCTGGTGTTCTTTTCAGGCTAATACTGGAAGGGTTTATTCGGTTGAAAGTGAGTCAGAGGAGCCCAAGAGTGCTAATACTGTCATCCAAAACCTTACATTTGGGACATTTATAGTATTGTGTTCCAGCAGACGCAGACGATTTTGTGCAACTGACATTTTAATAGGAACCTAAGGGAGCAAATTTCACTTCATTCCAATTTACCTTCCCTCACCAATGCACGACGTCAGAATATATAACATAAATTTTTTGCTCTACATTCGTTATAGCTTCAGTGTCATTCTCTCCCATATTCTAACCCAAAGATGAAATGTTCGTTATTCTGTCAGCTGTTTTCTACTTCGTTCGTATCGCCTTCATTAACCTTTATTTCTAATACTGAGAAGAGAAAGCATTTGTTTATTCCCCCATTAACCTTTATTTCTAATACTGATAGGACAAGGCATTTATTTCCATCCCTAATTAACTTTTACTTCTAACAGTGAGATGAGAAGGCATTTATTTCATTCCCTCATTAACCTTTATTTCTAATACTGCGAGGAGGAGGCATTTACTTCATTCCTTCATTTTACGGTTAATACTGAGAGAGGAACGCATAAATTTCATTCACTTCACGTCAGCTATATTTACATTCTCTCCCGTCTACATGTCTAAAAATAAAACATACTTTTTAGGCTAACTTTCTTGGTGTTCTGTTCACAATCTCTCTTACATGCAAGCCTAAAAATACACAACGTTCTCCTTTAACTTCTTCTTCTTCTTTTTTTTTTTTTTTTTTTTTTTTTAATGTATTGGCATTCTATCACGTGTAATCCCAAGAATATAGCAGACTTCTTTGCCATATTTTTTTTTTTTTTAAGCATTTTTCAGTGTCTCTTACATGCAGGCTTACGAAGAACCGTGTTTACTTCACTAACTTCACTTACAACTCTTAAGCCAGCAATCCGATGGCGTCTTTTATTCTCTTCTTTCTACCTTCAGACGATTTTATTCAGCCTAGGGTGGGGAATCGCGTTGTGAAGGGGTAACTAGAGACTTTCTAACCGCGTCAAAATGAGCAGTCTCTCCAAAACTAAATAAAATCGTCTGGAGATAGGAAAATAAGAGGGTTGATATTCTCTCCTGCATGCAGACTTAAAAACAAAATGCACTGTGGTTCATTCATCTACTTTTTTTTCCTCAGCATACAAATCTCGAGAGCGTACCGTACTATTTAATTTCACTCCCGTTATTACCTTCACGCCAGATTTGAAAGAGTCATTCTTAACAACTGTCGAGTATGAACATAAGTATCGGTGCCCACGTGAGTCTATTCAGCCTCTAACGCATGCAACCCAAGAAATACGCTATGTTTATCTTTAGCTTCAGTTCAACTCTGCTTTCATTCTGTCCCGCATGCAAGCCCAATATAAATCTTACTCTTAGACTCCTGGTGGTCTAGTGGACTAAGGATACCACTTGGGTCATGGGATACGCGTAGGTTTGAATCCTTTAGAGGTGAATGATTTTTTTTTTTTTTTTTTTTTTTTTTTTAACCATGTAGTGCCACAAGGGGCGTAAAACAGCTACCTATCCTGAAAAATTTTGAACCACGGTACCCTTGTCTAGCCGCAGCCGCCTACACTTTCGAATAGGGTAAGAAAGGACTGACTCGGCATTTTTAATGTTGTTAGACACCCCTTCTCCGTTTTGAATTTACTTTGCAAACCAAAGTTTTACCATTTCCCTCATTAAACCTCCTGCTGCCATGAATGAATTTAGGTCTTTCTGTTCACACTAATTCCAAACGATTTTCCATGGCTGTGAGAAATCAAAGGACAGGGTAAGCTCTTCCTTTCCCCGCATCAAAAGTTAGTTCTCTGATTAACAGTTTCAGTACAAAAGGTCCTTCCAAACATGAATAATACTGCCTGGCTGCAACAAGGATAAAATTGAAAGCTAGCTATCCAGGTGACAACGTTAACCCCATTAAGTCGGTGACGTGTACTATTGCTTTTTTCTTGTTAAAACTCCAGGCGATTTTGTTCAGCTTTAATGATAGCTCTTGTAGCGAAGGGGTAAATGAAGGCTATTGTGTTCACTCCCCAGTGAAAAAAAAAAAAAAAAATTAAGTAAAATCGTCAGGTGGAACAAGAATAAAATGGAAAACTTGGTACTGTAGTGAGGGGGTTCATGGTTAGCCGTGCAGTTGGAGAGGTTCTTTCAAAGCGCCATAATTTTCTTTGGTGATATCAAGAAATTATTATAAAATGGGGTCGTCGTTGTGAAGGGGATAACTCCATTCACCTTGTTCCCCATCCATCAGCCTAAAAATTGGACGTACTTCTCTAATTTCCCAAATACACACAAAAAAACCGTACTTACTAATAATCCATTCACTTCTCTTAAACACAAGCCTAGAAGTATATCGTTCTTCTGTTATTTATTCTTTTCTCCTTTCTCAAATGCAGTCTGTCTGTCTTTCTGTCACCCAGTCTTTCCTTGCCCCATCAGGAGCATAGAGGCTTCGGACTAGGCTGTTCAGTCCAGGTATTAAAGGCAAGAGGGACCAGTCGCTATCATCTAAGTGGCAGTATGAGCAAGACGCCCCAACCAGCCTTTAGATCTAAACCTTAATGAGCAACTTCTTGTTGGAGCGCCTAAACCCATTAGACAATAAGGCGAGTAGTTATATAGTGATCATCCATCGCGATAAAATGGTTTCCTGAGTTACAGGAAACCATTTGGCTTATCACTTAAATATATAAGTAAACAGTATTTCTTTCATTAATTCCAATTTTCTCCCTCACCAGCAGAACGATAAAAGTAAATCACATTCTTTCATTAACTTAGAAATTGCTCACATTTTCTCACTTGTATGCCTTTCATTAACTCAGTTCACTTACATACTTCTCTCACTAACTTAACTCACCCTCACGCCCACCTGCGGAACGATGAAAATGTGCACCTTTGTTTCTGGAGTTTTCAATTTGATTACTTTCCATTACCTACAAGCCTAAAATCAAATTCTCTCCTTTCATTAACTTTGTTCCCAACTTTATCATCTATTATTTTATGAATAAAATTTACATTTCATTACCTCTATTTACCGTCTACCACAAATGTAAAATGTAAATTGCCATTTTCTTCTGTCATCAATTCAATCAACATTTTCTCCAGTCTTCAGATTCAAAAGAAAATATACACGTTTCTTTCGTTACTAGTAAATTTTTGCTCACATTCTCGAGAACCGAAGTTAAATCTTTTTGGTTCTCTTGTTAAGTTCGTATACCTTCTGTCCCAGATACAAACCTTTGTAATAAGACATGCCTTTTTTCACTGACTTCAATTCCACTCTGCTCATAATTTTTCTCGCCTACAGATATAAAAGTAAGCATACTTCTTTAGCTAATTTCAGCCAACCTGTTCTCACTCACCTCTTCCCTTAACAACAAAACTTACCTCTTTCATTAATTTCAGTATAACTAGTCTCGCTTTACCCAAAATAAATAAATTAATATAAAAATACGAGTATAGCCAACACTACATGTTTCCATAACCAAATATTACGTCTTGAAGTTCCAACCAGAAAATAAAAGCAATTCTCTTATAAACCTTTTCAGTACGATGACGTCTTAATTTTTGCTTCATTCTTTCTATATCCAAGGAAATGTTATCAGTTTAGGGACGAATTCTTGTAGTTCAGAGATTAATGAAGGCTTGTATATCTACCTCCTCCAGTGTGGACAATCTCTCTTTAGTTGAAGAAAACAATCTGGAGAGAGAAGATATAAAATAAAAGACGCCATACATTACCTTCCCCAATGGCTGCATGAACAATAATACTCACTTCTCTGATTATCTCCATTCACCTTCTCTTCCACCTGGTGGCCCTAAATGTTAAATGTTACTTACCTAATTAACTTTTCTCACCTTCTCTGGCAAATGAAAACATAGATAAATAGACTTTACATTAACTCTGTATCAGCTTTCCCCCCAAAATAATAACTCACGTCTCTCAGTAAATCCATTCACCTTTTGTTGTTTGCTTTCCTTGGTACCTCATTGCATCACACTGTCATCACACCGCATCATACCCACCACACCACAATACTATCACATGATTCCACATCACACACCAGTCACACCACTACCACACAACACCACAATCATACCTGCAGAGCCATATACCACTGACTCCCGCTGCGTCGAATCTCATTACCACCTGATCCGTTACTGAGCCTAAACAGTGCTGGGAGGGAGGGTCATCGTATCGCCTCATTACCTGCTCTTTTCCACCCCTCCTATAAGTTTCGCCCACCGTAGCACTCTCAGGTTCTTTTGGCCCACTTAGCAGAAGGAAATCATCTGGGGTTAACTGGAATGCATATCAGAGTTGACTTTGAGAGTATAACAGTATCACGATGTTAATACAAAACGACATCACAAAATAATGTACAATACCTTGCTGTGTAATAAAATGACCCTCCCAGAGCAATACTGTATATCAACCAGTATTATAACCCTAACAAACCTTCCTATATTATAAAACGACCACAGAATAACTTATCATCTTATACTGTAAATCGAACCCCCCAAACAACATAGCCTCCTATATTTAAAAAATAAACTCAGTGACGTAGCTCCCGATGTCATAAAACAACACCTCAAAACAGCATAACTCCATTTAATAGATAACGACCCGCCAAAATAATGTACGTTCCTGTATTACAAACCGACACTCCAGAATAACAGAACTTCCCATATTAAAAGAAATAATAAAAATAATCTCTAAAATAACATGCTTTCCTATATTGTAAAACTATCTTCCATATAACATACCTTCCTATATTAGATAAGGAGCCTTAAATTAACATACCCTCGTATATCATAAAACGACCCCGAAAATAACATACTTTTCTATATTAAAAAATAAATCCCTAAAACCACTTTCTTACCTGTATTATAAAACGACCCCCAAACAATTATGATACGACTTCCCAAATAACATCAAACGGCCCCACAATAACACATCTTTGCATATTATATAACGATTCCCAAAACAACGAACCTTCCTAAGTTATACATCGACCCCTCAAAATAATATGCTTTCCCATAAAAATAAACAAATCCAGAAGAACTCTTGCTTTTGATAGCGTGAGTGGACCGTGGAAGCAAATCTGTCTAGCGGAGGAACCCCAACCCCTGCCTCTCCCTGCCAAACCTCTTGTTAAAATTCAAAGGAAAAGAGTGAGATGGAAGCGGCGCGGCGGAGGGGGAGTGATGGTTCGAGCACTCTGCCAGATTTATCGGACATGCAGGTAGGGGAGGAAACAGGGACATCCGCTACTGGGAGTGATGGAGTTGAGAGGGAACGCAGGAGGGGCGCACGAATGAAGTTTTAAAGCCTATAAGCACACATGATAGCATATGTAGGTTCCTTTCCGAAAAAAAGGCTTGGTCAAACTTCATCTAAGGTTTAAGCTCCCTGTCACGCTAGGATATTGTTGACGAAGCTGAAGTGATGAAACATAATACTGGACGGGGGCTCAGTAGAGGACTATCCCTCCGTACTGAGCAGTTACCACTACATCCTTGTTCTCCGATCTACTTTTACCTGGAATTAGTCACGGCATTCTTGAGTCAGTGGAAACATCCCTGCATATCTCCATCATGATCCTCCCGTTAGCCTTCCATTAATTTGGTGAATAAATATACTGTCAGTCAGATAGACACACAGAGAAGAGAAACAACAGCCCCCGTCCACTGAAAATACCATTGTGAGAAAAACAGGAGCTTAATGTTTCCAGTGAGGGCTGTTAATTCTCACAATGGCTTTAAAGTGCTTAACACTGCCTTCACGCGAGATCTGAGTGAATTCTAGTTGTAACCCTGACCAGAGAGGTGCCAGCTCAGTAACAAGTATCTGCTGTAACATGAAATTTAGCAAATATGATGCGTGTATGTTGTGTTGGAGATTAGTATAAACAAACTAGAGTGATACTGTTCTGTGGCCGACACTTCTGGGTATCGGTCCGCCCTACCATCACGCCTCAGGGCATGACACTTCTTGGTAGCACCCCGGACGCTGCCTTGGGGGGTCGGGGTCCGGTTCCCTGTATCAAACGTCACGCACAACTTCCTGGCCGGACACCCTTGTGCCTACACGTCCGGTCCCTGTGAGGAAGGGCGTGTAGGCAGAGTAGAAATAACCCCTTTTTGTTCTCCCCGTTGTCTGACTCTCCCCTTCTTTTGTGGTGAGTTTCAGTTGTTGCATTTACTTCACATATTTGTGTATCGCAGGGCTCTTACTGGAATAATAAATGTAAGGAGTAATCATTTAGGTGGTACGACGGAGGAACCCTTTTGACTTCCATTCGTTTGACATTCATTTTTTATTTGCACTGCGATTCTGAATTATAGTTTAAGAAGTAGTCATTCAGCTCCCTCTATTTCGTCTGTTATTCTGATGATTTATGTAAATCACAGATCGTATCAGATCATAAAAATAGAACGGTTATATAGAACGATTATAATTAAGTTTTCGATACTGGAACACCGAGTCACAGGCGGAGTTTTGTCTCAGTGGAGTCACAGTCACGAATTGAGTCTTTAATATTAGCGTTATTTCAGAGGTTTTGTTGACAACCCTAAGATTCCAGTCTGTAGGATGTCTGGCGTTCTTGGGTATTATGCAGTTAATGCGACTGAAAAAGCAACGTGTCATTGACCCTATCTAGTTATTGAACTGTTGTTTTGGTGTTGTTTTGTTGTTGTTTTGTAGTTTTGTTTTTGTTTTGTTGCAGTTTTGTTGTTCCCCTCGGCTTAACCGAAAGGACGCCTAATGGACTGCAGGCTGAACATGACCTGCGTCCACCGTCCTCCTTTTGGTGGGTTAGGGAGGAAGCTTGCGCGTTTGTATGACCTGGGCAGCGGAGCCACCCGATTACAGTATATTGGTGCCATCGCGTGAAAGCATCCCTCTCCAGCGTAGGGGTTCCTGAAATAGAGATGTATCCAACTTCTTGTAGAGTCTATGAGAACCCAGTCAGACAGCTGTTCTACGGGCCACCAGGTTGAGTTTTAACAGATTAGGTGTCGATGTAAGATGTAACCTGTACTGCATTTTCTAGCTAGTGCTCGGTAGATACAGCTGCTTTACGCCACATCCAACTACTTGTGAATTACTTCGTTCTTCATAGCACCTCACCATGCTTATATAGTAGCAACTGTGACAAAGTGGTAGAGGCACTGTTATTTTTATTACCTCTGTTCGTACCTCGCCAGTTTCTCTTTTCCATCTACCCAGTCATCCATTCTCTTATATTCACCGGAATTTATCGACTGAGTCCGAGTGGTATCTTTTATGGGATGTTAAGTCATGTGGGTAATGTTTCGGTTGTCTGATGGCCTGTGTCCCTGAGCCACATAATTGATACTCTGTGTAGGCTATCCTGAAACTAAATAAAATATTGGTTGCTCAGGACTGAACATTTATTGATGATTTGTTCATACATTGTAACAGCAAATGATCATCGATATTATATTTTCCGTAGTAATACTTTGCTGCTCCAGTTAATGTTTGAGCATGATTTTCTTTTATTTATCCTTCTAGCATCCAAAGGAAATGGACCACGTCTATGCATGTAGTTACTGCAACGTGTCGTAATTTTTTTATTGTATTAATATTATGAATATTAATATAACTAAACTGACAGCCCTACCTCGACCTGTCATTAAAAAAAAAAAAAAACACACGCACACCTTTGTTACTGCCACCACACTATTTCTGAATATGAAAGTCTTTGCATATATGTAACAGGGACGGTACACTACCACGGCCCAAGTGTTGACATGTGAAGGTGTGACTCCGACTGTTGGGTGTAGGAGGGATGCTGGGCTTTATGGAACAGACTGCCTAGTTTATGCCCAGAGCCAGACATGTAATAAAACAAATGCAAACTGGTCTTTTCCTTCGGCTTTCCGTTGTCGGTAACGTAATGTCAAAAGGCGAACGTATTATCGAAGAGAATGAAATCAAGAAAAGGCACTAGGATAAGATGAGAGAGGAAATTATGAAGGAAGATGACACAGATAGGGACATAATTTCTCCTGATATTTCACTACATCTGCTTCACACTTAGGGTATGTTTGTTCCTTTTCTCCACGGTCCATCATATCAGTCATACATGGGCACAGAAGTATAACAAATCTGTCGGCTTAGGAACGTTTGTCAGCAGAGGGCAGAGAGGAACCGAAGGGGTGAAGTAATTGACGAACGGTTGTCCCAAACTGTATGTTACGAAAGTCCGATCATTCCTACGTAAAGACAGTCCTGGAGGGAAGAATTAGATGGTCATAGAACGAAGGAGTACATAGGAGGTACAAATAATACGAAGTCTTTTAGTCTATAGCGAGGTTATGTCCTGTGATATAACTAATTCAATTGAAGATCTAGCCAACGTGCATAAGAATGGGATCGCGAAGACTGAGGATTTCCCTATCATCTCTCCATCTTGAATTCTGAACTGTAACAAGATATTAACACAAACATATGATGCTGGTCACGAAAAAATTCTATAGAAAGTAGTTAGAGCTGTAATTTTGTTTTATTCTATAATTGAGAGACAAGAAATACGTAGCAAAGAGACGAAATTCTCCGCCACATTAAGAAAGACGAACTGTAATCCAGCATTGTTTCATGCAAGGGAGAGGGAGGGGACGGTAAGGGGGTAGAGGGTTGTCGTGAGAAAAGGGGGCCATTAATGAGTAGGCATATTGTGTAAAAAAAATAAGGCCTACAACAGCAGTGAATGATCTAGCAAGAGGGGATCATTACTGAAAAGAAAGAAAGGGTCATTACTGATAAGGTGTACAAAAATGATTTACCCCATACACGACCTTGCATAGTTGACGATCACTCAAGGAAGTATGATGATGGGTTGGCGGTACTGAATAGGAATAAGCAAAGAACTGACTACGAGTAAGGCGTAACACAACACTATCATTCAGAAATAGGTGGGTCGTCACCTAGAAGGGATAAGCTAAAGAGTTGGGAATCATTCATGGAAAGAGGGTCGTTACTGAGTAGGTATAAGCAAAGAATTAAGACGGTGAAAGATAACATTCTACTCGATCATACAAAGAGGGTGGGGAAGGAAGTATGTCTTGGAAATAGGGGTCATAACTGAGCAGAGATAAGCAAGGAAATAATCTGATGTAAGGAAAGCCTAACATAGCACTTAATATATATTGGAATAAGAGTAGGAGTAAGAGGTTGTTACTGAATAAGGAAAAACCTGGCTCCGTGTAAGGCCTAACCCAACATTCGATCATTGAAGGGAGATGGAGGGGGGTGAGGCGCTTTGGTGCTGGCTCATAAACCCACCTAGTCGGACACAGGGAGTTGCAAGTTACCAGGTTTTACAGCCGGGTTTATGGTGTGGCATTACTGGGTCTTTATAGCCACCCCTTCCCCTTCCCTCAGCCCCTCCCTTTCTTTGCTGTGCTGCTAGATGTGCTGTTCTTCCTCCTCTCTCTCTCTCCCTAGATCTGTAGCTAGGGGGTGCTGCTGTCACCCCTCCCCCCCCCCACTCCTCCTGGATCTAGTTTGGTAGTGCTGCTGACTGGTGCTGGTTCCCTAATCTCACCCACTCCCCTTTCTCCTTCCTCCCCACTGACGTCCCCCTCAACTTCTCCCCAGTGTAGCTGGGGAATGGTGTTGGTTAGCGCTCCGGTTCCCCTCCTTCCTCACTCACTTCATCCTTCGCTGTACTGCTGGTTGGTGCTGTTCTGTCTCATCCCCTCCCCTTGATGAATATTATTGTGTTGATGGTGATGACATTTAGTCGTAATTTAGAGGTCATGTGTGGTTTAGTATGGCAGATTTCTTGTTTGGGGGGCGTACTGATGATAATAGAGCGTCTTGATGATGCCACATTAATTGTTCTTTGAGTGTGCTGATGTATTATTTCTTTCGGTGCGAGTGGTTGATACTCCTCTCCCCCTCCCCTCCTCATTTTGGAGATATAGCCAGGGGCCCTGCTTATTGGTACCGCTCCCAACTCCTCCTCCCACTTCTTCTTGGATCCTTAATAAGGGAGTGCTGATGTGGGACTGAGTTGATATGCTAGCTTTTGCCTATGAGCCGTCATTGCTGATTGTCTTCTTTAAGCGCCTGGGTTTGGTGTTCCTCGGTTATGAGTAGAAACTGTTGATTTTGTGGTGCTAAGATTGGTAATTTTGTTTACTGAGGGAGCTGATACTTTATTTCCGGGAGATGATTTATTAATGATCGTTGGGTTTCTTTAAAGTACATTATATATATATATATATATATATATATATATATATATATATATATATATATATATATATATTGAGCATGCTGATTTAGTACTGTTTTTAGTGTGGTGGCGGTGCTAATATCTTAGTCTTTCGGTAAGTAGAAGTGCAGGAAGTTGTTTTCCTGTTGGTTTGCTAAGTGATACACTGATGGCGTGAAGATGTGAAGTGCTGCATCCAATTATATAAACTCTCTTAAGCTGAAGTCACATAAAGAGTGCTTGTATAATTATACATCAGTTGTCACTCATAGGGCTGCCAAACACCCACAGTCAGATAAGAAGGGAAATAAAAATGACTTCTAAAAACAAAACGATCTGTGATAATACAGTAGTTAACTGCTGTGTAGACTGTCCTATGAATGGCTTAGGATCCGTTATAAACGCGGTCCTTGGTGCCCTGAAGGTGCTGTGATACCGTTCTAGAGATAGTGCCTTGTCGTGATCAGGGTGGGAGGAGATGGAGCCCTCAAGTTGTAAATGATCACCATGATATTGTTTTGTAGCTTTCTTGTGGTTAGGACGCCACAGGTTAAGCAACGGCCCTGCAAAAGTTTGATCCCCAAGAAGTGACTGGAGTTTTTTCGAGGTTGTAATGCCACCAAGGGAAGTAAACTGATGATCTACCTTTAAATGTACTAGACTGCTTAGCCTCGTTTCGGCCTTTACATCTCATAAGGTGATAAATGGGATTAGCTGTTTTTATATATATTCTTTGAAGGCAGGGGGGTGGAGGGAGTGTTCTTGTCATTTATTCTCTTGGCCTTAGAAGAAATGTTTCCACCTTTTCCCTTTTCAGTTGATTTCTGGTCATCCTCGCCTTTAATGTAGGGACTGAGTAGTCTAGCACCAGGTCTCAACTCTCCTGATGGGACGAAAAAGAATTGGATAGCATATAGGCAGGTATCACGACGATGTTTGCTAATGTTCAGGTTTGTCCTGAATGGTAAATAGAAAGTATAACTACATAAAAACAAAGTGGGCATTTAATCATTGTCAGATCTTGTAAACATAAAATACTTCAGTGTAATTAATTCGCCTTTTTTTTTTCTTTAACTAAGATCAGTTTACGCTACTGCTGATCTGCTGATGTGTTTTGCCATACCTGATAGTCATGATTTATTTATCTCCTAATATTTCTGTCTCCTTTTTTTCCAGGGTGAGTTACTGTTGTAGTGGAAAAGGAGTTTTACCATCATGATGTGCAGCCCTACCGTTTTCCGGTCAGTGTAGTTATTCTACTTAGGCAAGCGACTTATTCGTAGTATGCAACCTTGTAGCTAATGCTAGATGTTAAGGTTAGTAGCATCGCTTGGGTAGGTCAGCAGACGTTGTATTACAGGTTTTGCAGCAGCCATGTTGTGGTTTACTGGAGGTAGTTAATCACAATACAAGTTAATGCATCTGTGTTGGCCGAATAATATTTACTGACAGTGTTGTGCTTCGCCATTGAGAACAGATACTTTGCATTGACATTTATATAAAACTGCTTTATGCAGTGTATTGATAGTTTTTGCTGCTGTTATTTCCTCTTTATCATTATGCGATAAATGATAGTTACATCATGACGATCACGTCCATAAATATTCATACATGTTTATGATGCCTCTGTCTACTTCATCATGTTTTCGCCATTACATAAATTTATACATTATTTCGGTTCTACTGTATTACACTGAGTGACAAAGGTTTTTCGACAATTGGAGACCTGAAGTGGGTCAGTGTGATATGTGACAAAGATATGTGTGGTGTGGTATGCTTTGGTGTAGTGTGATCGTATGGCACAGGGTGAGGTGTCGTGTGATCGTATGTGATTGTCATTGTGTGGTGTGGCAGTGCTTGATTGGCAGTGTGTCATGTAGCAGTGTGTGATTGGCACTGTGTGGTGTGGTAATGTGTGATTGGCACTGTGTGGTGTTGCAGTGTGTGATTGGCAGTGTGTGGTGTGGCAGTGTGTGATTGGCATTGTGCGGTGTGGCAGTGTGAAGTTTGCTACTGGAGTGTATTCAACGGCATAATGATTTTTCTGATACCCCGCACGAGGTCACTAAAAAAAAAAAAAAAAAAAAAAAAAGCATTACCTATGAAGATATGTCCAGTGACATCACACCACCACCACCCACCATAACAACCACCACTTCTTCCTCCTCCTCCTCCTCCTCCTCCTCCAAAACAAACAAATATAATCTCGTGCAAACAGCTGGACGCGCGGGGCCAGTCCCTTTAATCTAATTAATATCGAACAGCTGTCCGCTCCATTAGTCCGGCATTAGCGCGGCACTGGTGACGGCGGGGCGTTAATGGCACTGGATCAGACCCTGTGCCGCCCTACCTTCCCTTGCCCTGCCCTGCCCTGCCCTGCCCTGCCCTGCCCTGCATTGCCCTGCCTTGCCCTGGTCCCCGACCCTCTTACTCCATCACCACTCTGATATCTGGCACTACGTCACCTGGCACTCCATCACCTAAATCTCCATCACTACCAGACACTCCATCACCTCTTCCCACTCCATGGTAACTCCAGTGTCTATCACTGTTTCATATGACTCTCCATCAGTAGAATCTCCACCACCTGACACTCCATCACCTGACATTCCAACATCTAACTCCACTACCTGACACCCTACCAACACCTGACACCCCACCTCCACCTGACACCCCACCACCACTTGGTACTCCACCACCTGATACTCCACAACCTGTCATTCCACCACCTGACATTCCACTACCTGACATTCCACCAACTAGCCCCACCACCACGTGGGACACCACCACCTGGTATTCCACCACCATCTGATACCATCACCTGACACTCCACCACCTTACACTCCACTACCACCTGGCACTCAGTCATCACTTGGCACACCACCACATGGCACACCACACCTAACACTCCATCACCTGGCACTCCACCACCTGACACTCCACCACCTGACACTCCACCACCACCTGACACTCCACCACCACCTGACACTCAACAACCACCTGGCACTCCACCATCATCTGGCACTCCATCACCACCTGGCACACCACCACCTGAGACTCCACCACCTGGCACACCATCACCTGGCACTCCACCACCTGACACTTCACCACCACCTGACACTTCACCACCACCTGACACTTCACCACTACCTGACACACCACCACCTGACACTCCACCATCTGACACTCCACCATCTGACACTTCAACACCATGTGGCACACCACCACCTGATACTCCACCACCTGACACTTCACTATCAGACTCTCCACCACCAGACGCTCCACCACCACCTGGCACACTACAATTTGGCACTTCACCTGACACTCCACCACCTACCGCTCCACCACCCACCACTCTACCACCTACCATACCACTATCTACCACTCCACCACCTATCACACCACCATCACCTGAGACTCCGCCACCCACCACTCTACCACCTACCACACCAATATCTACCACTCTACCCCCTACCACCACCACCACCTGCCACTGCACCACCTACCACTCTACCACCCACCACTGCACCACCTACCACTCTACCACCCACCACTCTACCATCCACCACTCTACCACCCACTCCACCGCCCACGACTCTACCACCCACCACACCACTATCTACCATACCACCACCTACCACACCACTATCAACCACGCTACCACCTACCACTCCGCCTCCCCAGACTCAACCCCCACCCACCTCACCAATGTCTGTGTGCTTTAATCGCCACACTTGTCCTCTACCGTAGCAGTTTAAGCCCTGGAGAGGCAATTCCTGATGGCCGTAAAGCAGTTCAGAATCAGCAACGCGTTATGAAATATTTGTGTTTTGTAAATTTAGTCTCGGCTGGAAATATGTTCAAAGTTTGCTCATCGGGGCAGAGGTGTTTTGTTTGTTATTATGGGGGTATAAATGTTTTTGTGTATCAGAGTTTGTAACCTGTCTGTCTGTCTGTCTGTGTATGTGAATGTGTACGGGTAAGCGTGCGCGTGCGCATGTGTGTGTGTGTGTGTGTGTGTGTGTGTGTGTGTGTGTGTGTGTGTGTGTGTGTGTGTATGTATGTATGTATGTATGTGTGTGCGCGCGTGTGCGTGCGTCCTTTTTTCTCTGATTGACAAAGTAATTACTCGTTCCCACACAAATTGTGCATGAGTGTACCAGCTGGACAAAATCTCAGACCGCGTGAAATATACTGACCTTTCCGATACAATAAGTATATCGTCACAATATTGTCACCAAAGTAAACAGAGACTGTATAGTTACATTGACATCAGTGTTAGCCGTGCCACATACCTAGCGACAAAAGCCCAGTTATTTGTTGTCCTTAGTTATCCAGTTGCGTAAAAATATCTTGCTCGTGCTAAGTAAAACACACATACAGTATTTAGTTACAACAGGTCGAAATTTTTGTTTATGCTCTTACAAAGGTGCTCGAAACCTTCAAGAAATTTTTACTGCTCAAGATTTTTTTTTTTTTTTACAGACACTGCTTCGCTCCTGGGCTTTCCCTTCCTTCCCCCGAATCACTTCCTTGACTCGAAGTTAAATAAATAAATGAATGAATAAATAAATAAAATAAATCGGTTCTCTCCCGTAACTAATATTTGATTTTGCTGAAAGAACTAGTGACATTCCCTGCGATACCCTCAGCCGTGGGGGATGATTCTCAAGCTTACGAAAAATTCACTTTCATAACTTATATATGTTTTCAGGAAAAGCCTGTGTAAGATAGGAAGAATCTGTTTCTCCTTTCCTTCTCGCTCTGGCAAATGCAAGCCTACTGTACATGCGACACACCGTGAATCGCAAGTTTGTTCCTGAATCCCAGCCTTAGTGGGTCTTGTGTTGCCATTAGTAAAACACGAGACAAATACGGAACAATATTGGTCATTGGAATTACACAGATTTCACAGTCTTACTATTAGCCTCACAACCACAATGACGTCATCTTATTGTAATTACCTTCAGACCATTTTATTAAGATCCGGAGACACTTCCATCCATAGGGTATACAGTAGATACAGCTGTCATTACCCTCTTCAGTACGAGGGAGGGATAGGGTCTTCTAACCTGAATCAAAGACGGACGTTAGCTAGAACCAGATGAAAAAGACGTCCTCAGCGTGAAGGTATTAGTCTGGTGTCTAATTTTAACATAGGCACAAATACTTATCCGATATGGTAGACTTAATCATATAGAAATTCCTATCCTGTTTTTTATCAATGCTATACTTTCAAGCGTGCAATCCAGCCTTTATTTACTCGGTGATAAGAGATTCGCCCTGTTTCTTATGCTGGTATTATGCTTCTGGCGCACCTAAATGCAGTCTAAGTATTATGGCCCCATTTTTGCTGGAGACTCAGATCGTAGTGTCTTCAGTGTTTTTGCTCTTCCTTTCTCTTCTTTCTGATTCCAGCCCACTCCCTGGTAGACATCCGTACCAGCTCTTGCCCCACCATAGCATTTCAGACCTTAATGAATGGGTTGCTGCTACACCTACATGAAGTCTACTTTCTCCTAAACTTGGCTAGCGATGCAACTATTATAAATAAAGGTTAATACAATCATAAACAGCCAGTGTTGTGTGTGTGTGTGTGTGTGTGTGTGTAAGAACTGGAAGAACTATACCCACGTATGAAAATTGTGTTTATTGAGAAAATACAAAATTTCGGGCCGACTTGAACCCTGTGTAGTTCTAAACCATCCGTTCAAACACTGCACAGCATTGTGAAATTGACACATAGTTTTTTGTTTCTCACATGAAATGTAAACGAGAAGTATTATCTCGTGAACGACTAGAGCTGTGTTATGTTTGATGTGCAATATAAAATAGGACTAACATCTCATGAACATCCAGTATCAGTTTTTGTATGGAAGCGCCGAAAAAAATCCTGTCAGCTTTCAGCCGCAGCCCTTCTGACATTACTATAAGCCTAATTAGTGATATGTTACTATGTTTAAAGTATTCATGATCAAAATTTCCTTTAATTAACAGCTCTTCCCAGGCAGTGTGTCTGTACGTATGGCACTTTAATATTCGCTTATACGTTATTAGCACAAGTTTTGTCAGTCGGAAAAGCTTATACATTATGAGAATGTGAAGTTAATATGGGAAAAATAAATGGCTAAGAAAGAGGTGCTTGAAAAGGAAAGCCTCCAAATCTTCTATATTTCATTCTTCCTGTTTCCAGATGAATTCGTTTGACCCAGGAGAGACTTTGGACCTGGATGAGTGAGATCAATATTACCCCACATTAACCCTTCCACTGCATGGCCGCTCTGTTAATATGAACAAAATCGTTGGTAACGGGAGGAATATAATAAAAAAGATCGCTAGTGAAGAGAATAAAAACTGCCCCACTTGCCCATGCCAAAACACTTCAATCAATATTTTTCTGGAAGTTTAATGGTGTAGATCAGCATGTTTGCTTGACTTTTTAGATATACATTTTTATTGCGGCAATGTTTTTGCGCAAAAAAATGCCACTTTCGATCAAAAAGTTATAGTAGATATTGTGATACTGGCTGACATGCATCAACTCGCAGATCGTTTAAGCGAGGAGTGATCATGTAACGAGCTATCACAAATCCCCCTCCCCTCCCCTCCTTTCTCCCTTCCCTCCTGTCCCCCTCACCTCCACCTAACTTTTTTTTCCCACTCTTCCTCACGTTTCCTTCTCAGCTCGCCCCTCCCCTCCTTCCCTTACATCTTTTCCCCACCCCAGCACCATCCCTCCCCCAGCACCACCACTTCCTCACCCTCCCCCAGCACCACCTCTTCCTCCCCCTCCCCCAGCACCACCACTTCCTCACTCTCCTCCCGCCCCCCCAAAAAAAGAAAAATAATAATAAATAACTAATAGGCTTGGAGAGAGCAACTAATCAGTGTATTAACAAGGCAGAGACAAATATCAGTGGAAAAAAAAAATCAGGGCTTCTATCACCTCCAATCCGAGTACGTGATTTATATTTATTCTTGTTGCCGCCAGACGATTGTGTTCAGCTTGAAGGTAGACCCAGCGTTGTGAAAGGGTGAGTGGTGGTTGTTTTTGACCCCTTCACGACGAGAGTTCACCTTTAACCTCCGTGAAATCGTTTTACAGCTGCTGGAATGATATTAAAAGATGGAGTCAAGTTGTTGCCTTCTTTACTAGGATGACCTTGTAATGTAGTCTTGATACTGTTTGACGATTTTGTTAAGGTTAGAGAACACCCTAGTCGTGAAGGAGCTAAGGATGGCTGTATTAAACCCTTCCAGTCTTAAAAAATAGAAAAATGCAAAACATCGTTTACCAGCAGCAGAATATACTGCCGTAATTTGTTGACTAAGCAACCGTGGTAAATTCCCGGGAACAGTAACACGCAGTTCGAGACACGGCGAGATCAAAGACTCTCTATGGCTTGTTGACCATCATAAAAAAAATTGAATCGTAATATCACAGCAGGCTAAATGTTTGCAGACGGCGGAGCTGATGTTGTAACGACCGCCTGTGATGAAAGGCCACAGGAATCGTCAGATAAACAAAACGACGGAACTGAAAACTCCAATCAAGACAGGCTGATTTTTGCAGTGATGCCGCGTTTGTTCTCCCGTCGCATGCTGAACCCCGTCACTGGGATTACGTTTTATAATACCATACTACCTTCTGATGAACTTAAACGGCATTGGAGGGGCACCTATGTCTTGGAGGGCTTAATGAAGTTTGCTCGTAACCCCCGATCAGTTGACAATCTCATCAGTGTGATGCAACCCCTCATCCACGACACACCTACTCACCACATGCACCTCATTCTTACAACACAGACAAACTTGTAACTTATAAAAAGATTTCTCGGAACGTGTGGTTGGAGTGGCCGGTTTGCTGCTGTCCATGGGGTTCACGTTCAAGTGAGCCTGGGCCACAACAACAACACAGATGGTCTTGGTGGTGAATAGATGGCCTTAGTTGTGGTCTTTCTTCCGAGTTGTCTTGCTTTATGTTCCAGTTACATATGACGGACCCTCACGCAAACATCACTTAACCCCTTTAATACAGTGACATCCTGTAGCAACAATAATAATAATAATAGTAGTAGTAGTAGTTGTTGTTGTTGTTGTTGTAGTAGTGGGAGTAATAGTAGTAGTAACAATAACTGTAGTAATAAGAATTATTCATTATTATTATTATTGTTATTATTAATTACCTCCAGATTCTATTGAGCAGACAGGACTCTTCTCGAACAGGAAGAAATAATAATAGCCTTCATTAACCTCAAAAGTACAAGAAGTCTTATTTGACCTTAAAACATGGAAGTAACAAAAATTCAGTATAAAAGACATCGAGTGAAGGGATGAACTGCACTCGATAAACCAATGACAATCGAAGAGACACTCAAAGCAATCATCCTGCTCTCCGCCCTTATCTCACTGCTAGACATAGTAATTTATTTGGACCTTTACTGTTTACGCAAGACACTACAATCAGCGCTCAACATGAAAGTTGTATCACTCAGCCCAAATCCCTGCATCTGCCATTTGAAGTAGTGTGTGTGTTTGGGGGGATGGTTTGTGGGTGCGTGGAGGTGCGTGAGTAATCTATCCTGTGTAAGGAATGTGTTAACATGAAAGAAAGAAAGAGAAATATTATGCTTAGCAAAAATAATACGTAAAGGAAAACAATCAGCAGCACCCCGTCTCACTGTCTTGTACTGCATGTAAGTTAAAGAGTACAAGCACCAAAGCACCTCCCAAATCCAGCTTTCCAGACAGACAGAGTAAATTAACAGAGGAGTCAGTGGGTCATAGGAAAACATATCTATAAATCAACACACAAAGTACATAAAAAAGAACTATTAAATGAATTAGTACGTCGAAATACAGGAATAAAAACTATATACAGAAAATGATCTATTAGAGGGATCACTGGAACGATGGAGAAGCTATCAGAAAATCTACAGAACGAGATTTCAAAAACCTTGTAGAAAAATATATAAAATGATGTGTGGGCAGGAGAGAGGTGGGTCATAGGAAGATCTTTCAGAAATGACTGGAGAATGAAACTGAAAAATATAACCCATAGGAATATGGAAAATGAAATAAAAAATTCTTGCCTATAAAAATTGCGTCTTAAAATCAGTAAGAAGCTACACACACACACACACACACACACACACACACACACACACACACACACACACACACACACACACAGTCTGTTTGAAAATAATGGGTTAAAGTGCTGTAGGAAGAGCAATAAAAAATTGAAACTTTATATCCCAGACTCTGAGAATAAATATGAATTAAAACTCGATAAAAAACATATGCCTTAGGAGAAACTACCAAAGAGGCTTCAGAAAAAGGCTACAATAGAATATATATTTAAAAAATCAAGACTATTGTATATTACCTGTTGGTGATGCAATAAAAAAAAAGAGTGTATAGAGAAAAACAACAAAAACGCTGCAGAAAAAAGTATAAATTAATGCTTCTTCTTAGCATAAAAAAATTGGAATGCCATTAGAAAGACTAGTGTCCCAGGAGCAGTTATTAAAAAAAAATAAAGAGCACTAATGAAAGAAGCTCCTGAAATTGATCTGTTAGAAGGCTCAGTGTGCTGTAAGAAATGTTGTGAAAAAAAAAAAATGCTACAGTAAAATATCCTATAATAATATATCCTAATGATCACGTTGCCATAAAAAGTTTTAAAAGTACATTAGAAACCTCTTTACAAAGCAATAATAAAAAAAACTCCCCAAAATCTGTTAGGAAAAAATGAGTATGTCACATTAGAATTTGTAGAAAAAAATTACAAAATATATACCCAACGGATGACTAGGCCATAAAATAATCTATCAAAAAACCTATTTAAAAAACACATATAGGAAAAGAAATCTTAAAGACTTCATCAGAAAGAGCAGTGTACCGTACGAGAAGCTATACAAGCCAGAAAAAAAAAAGTCTACATTTAAAAGAAGCCCATTCGGGGATCGCATATAAAAAACGCTTAATAGGGGGTCGCGTAGTAAAAAACCGTGCTACTGGGGGAGTGTGGCAGGCGGGCGGGCAGTGTTTACCTGAGGCTGGAAGGTAATTAGTGTGGCAAAGCACGAGTTACACGCTGGCTGGACAACCCGTAGCGGAGTCTTTGGTTGGGGGAGTCTCGTGGCCAGAGTGTGTGTGTGTGTGTGTGTGTGTGTGTGTGTGTGTGTGTGTGTGTGTGTGTGTGTGTGTGTGTTTATCAGTGTCTTTGACTGTGTTTCTAAGTCTCCTGTATCAGCAGGAATACAGCCCTGTGTCTCAATTGTCCCAGTCATTGTCATGGATAGTTAAAAAGAAACGAAAATCATACATGGGAAATAAATCACTAAGGAGGAAGTGCTACGGAGTCTCCCATTTCAGCTACGTCTCCTCTTTCCCAATCAGTGTCACGTATCCATCACTAATATTCCTGTGATACGCTCCTCCTGTTAAGTCATGAGCGGTATAACTCTGGTTCCTCGTTCCAAATTCAGGGATTGTCTTGGGCTTAAGCTGTGAAAACATTGCAAGTTTATACAATTGTTCTCGCTCAGACTGCTGCCATAAACCTCACAATCATTCCTCCCCAAGCAACAAGAGTATCCATCCTTCTCATAGGCTCGCTAGTGCTTCCCATTGCTATGATGTACATTACATAATACCTTCCCTCGCTACATACATACATACGTGCATACATACATACATACATCCTTGTACTATCGTCGAATCTCTAGTGTAAGAATAGCGGGCCTGGTAGCAATTCAACGAAATAACTGTATCGTTACTACCTCTACACATCACTGTAAGAGTGTATATTATAGACATAAGGTGTGGAAATATACTGTGGAGTCGTATAAAACCTATAATCCAATCTTCCTTGCATGTATATACTGCATAACAGTTTCAGTCCAGGGACGCCATTTTTATATCATTCTTGTTGCCACCACACAATTTTTTTAAGCCTAGGACAGCACCACATTGGTGAATAATATAATGAAGGTATATCAGACCTCTCCAGTTCGAAGTGTCACTTCGGATGTGAGGGATATCGAGTAGAAATAGCAAAACTTTAGTAATGATAAGTCTATCTATCTATCTATCTATAGCCCGACGCCCTAATCCCGCAAAAGGTGGCCGCAGACATAACACCTCCAAGTCGCTCTGTCACCTACCATTTGACTACCCTCCCTCCAACTCACTCCCCCATCCCTCATATACCTCTCAACTCCATCCCTTCACCTCATCCTCGGTCTACCCCTCCCTCTCCCTCCTTCCACCTCACCTACATACACCCTCTTAGTCAGTCTTTCATTCTCCATTCTCTCCACATGTCTAAACCACCTCAGTGTATTTCTCCTAATCTTCTCAACCACATCCACATCCACCTCACAACGTTCCTTCACTTCTTCATACGTCAGCCTGTCCCTCCATTTCACTCCACATGCTCCTGTCAAGTAACTCATTTCCACTGCTTTCACCCTTGACTTCTTCCCCTCTTGCAAGGTCCACGCCTCGCTTCCATACGTCGTTGTAGGGATCACAATACTGTCATGCTGTGACTTCTTAACTTCCATACTCATCTCCCTATTTCTCATTGCTGCTTTCAGTGAACCAGCAACCTTCCTTCCCTGCTGTACCCTTTCACACATTTCATCCCCCAAAGTTCGATCCTTACTCATCACACTACCCAAGTACTTGAATGCACTCACATTCTCCATATCCTCACCATCCAACCTCACTGTACATTCTGTGACTTCATTCCTCTCAAACACCATAACTTTACTCTTGTTTACATTAACTTTCAGATTCCTCATCGTACACACTGTCCCAAATTCATTCACCAAACCTTGCAACTCCCATTCATCTTCACTCAACAATACTGTATCATCAGCAAACAGCAACACCGGAATTTTCCAAATCTCACCCTCATTCATTAGAGCCACCCCCACATCCACTACCCTACCTTGCACCTCCTTTACAACCCCATCCATGTATACATTAAACAGCCATGGAGACATCACACTATCCTGTTTCAGTCCCACATTGAGATCAAAGAACTCACTCAGTTCACCATCCATTCGCACCGTAGCCCTAGCTCCTTCGTACATACTCTTCACAGCACTCAGGAATTTCCCCTTCACTCCATATATTCTTAATACCTTCCACCTATCTTGCCTATCTATTCTGTCATAAGCTTTCTCCAGATCCATGAAGGCAGCATACACTTTCTTTCCCTTCTCTAGATACTTCTCCTCCAAACATCTTAGAACAAATATCTGATCTACACACCCTTTTCCCATCCTAAATCCCCCTTGTTCTTCTCCAGCTAACTCCTCTGTCATATGCCTAACCCTATCAATGAGTATTGTACCATGTATTTTTCCAGTCACACTAAGAAGGCAAATACCCCTATGGTTACCACATACTTCTCTCTCCCCCCTTTTCCTTTGTATAAAGGAACAATTATACCTGATTTCCAGTCCTCTGGAACCCTTCCCGCTTCCCAAGCCAATTTACACAACTTCCATATATAACTCCACAACAATCTCACCCCCATACGTCAGCATTTCACCACACACTTCATCAATTCCTGGGGCCTTTCCCTTCTTGATCTTCTTCATTGCTTCCATTACTTCCGCCTTACTGATCTCTTCCTCCCTCCTCTCATCTCTTCCTCTCCCAAGAAAAAAAAATCGTACGTCATCAAATTAAAGGAGTGGATTTAATGAGACATGCAAATACTTAAATATATGAAAACAAATCAAAGGTCAAACGATTCTCCACTGATCCTCCATGGCGTCAAGTGCCCGCCTCTCCCACCATGACGAATTCAGTTATGCAGACCAGCGCGCACCGGTGGAGGGCCCAACATGTAGCAATATGTCCCGTCAGGCTGTGCACGCTTTCCACATTCACCAGGACTCATGCCTCATCTAGAATGCAACCCAGAATGCTCGGACTTCACGCCTCCTCGCTCGGCACTCTCTTTTGACCTTTTCGCTATCGTTGATTACTTGGGTATTTTATTGGGACTAACACCAGGCGATGTAATGCTTCGTAAGGTAAGTTTCTAACGTTAAAATGTGCAGTAATGATGAATGCTCTGCCCATTCCGTTTATTTGGAGAAGGTTCCCGTAAGCTTGATGGGAAAAATGAAATTAAAATCGGTCATGGTAATGCAGTAGCTAATCCTTTGATTACTTGGACACACTTTAGTATTTTATCGAAGGTAACACAAGACGATTTTCAGCAGTTAAGGGATATCCCAGCAATACAGGCGCACACAACGCTGTATTTAAATTAATGCGAGGAGCTTTTGTCCAAATGTGAGAAATTCGCGCAAGATGAGGATTAACAATTATCCCGATTAACCCTCTCGCTGTTGTGATTGCACTTGTTGTAGATGTGTTGCTGAAGTTAACAACAAACAATTTCGTTCAGACAAGCAAAATTGCATTATGGTAGTTTCCTTATACAGACTGCAGTGAGGACGGAACTCAGTGGAAGTCTCAGGTTTGGTTCATGCTATAAATCAAACAGTGAGCATGGCCAGCGAAATTCCCTCAGGTATCTCGCTTTGAATTCCAGGTGTAGCGAGAGAGTGGGGGAGTGCAGGACACACTGTTATGTGACCATTTGTTCACTCATGCGAAAGCCTTGTTCCAGGTACAGTTGACCTCGAAAGTTCTTGGTACAGACGCTTAAACTATGGCCTTTTGTCGACACGGATAGAAGTCTTTGGCTGCCATATAAGTCTGACCACTATGAACCTCTTCAGTCCGGCGGCGTCTGTTTAGTTTTAGTTTTGCTACATAGAAGCAGTTTTATTAATTATCACAGAGCTGTTTGAACGGCCGGGGGGGAGGGGGGGTTGAAGAAGGCTATCTCCAACCCCTCTAGTTTGCAAAGTCTTAAAAGAAATATAGCCAAAAGTACGTCATTGGACTGAAGGGGTTAAAGGGTTGCATCGGGCCATTCGCCTACACACGATGACTTAAGGAAACTCATAAGTGTTGCCATAACCTACTCAGGGTGCCTCTCGCTGTACCACGAACTTGTTACTTCACCTGTACATTTTTTAACTTGTGATATTTATTATGTTAGACATATTCATGAGGCATATGGATGACATTAATTTACGCGATTGTCAATACGTTTATACGCATAGATAAATAGATAAATAAATAGATACATATGGGCAGGTAGACATATACAGATAGATATGAACAGATAGAAGAATATGGATAGGTAGGTAGAGATTGATAGATAGATAAATAGATAGATAGATCCATAGATGGATATTCAGACACAGACAGATAGACAGATCCACAGTTAGATATTTAGAGGCAAAGTTATATATCTATAGACAGATAGATAGATAGATAGATAGATATAAAAGAATAAATCACAAAGCAGAAAAAATCCGTCACTGATTTTAGGTTTCCAGTCAACATGGTGAGGAAACGGTAGAAAAATTTAACAGTACCGTGTTTGTTTCACGTACCAAGCAGTAACAAAAAGTGTACAATGAAAGGCATCGCAAACAAAGCTACTAACTACATCAGCATCAGTAGTGGCATTAACAAGTGAGGAAAGAACAATGAATCCACAGAGGTGATATAATAAAACTGTTAAATAAGGTATCAGTATCTTTGAAAACAACGATACTGAGACCATGAGTAATTAATTTACTTCGTCAAACGTTTTTATCCTCTCTCTCTCTCTCTCTCTCTCTCTCTCTCTCTCTCTCTCTCTCTCTCTCTCTCTCTCTCTCTCTCTCTCTCTCTCTCCAGTATCCCTTCTTTCTTTTATCCTTCTCTCTTTTCCTCCATCATTGTGTTTTCTTCCCGCTTTCTCTTCCCTTCACATCGTTTCATTCCCTTTTCTCACCTTTCCCCTCTCTCCTCTCCCCTCAGTCCTCTCCCCTTTTCTCTACTACGAAGTCCACCTCTCTCTCCCTACTCCCCTCACCCACCCCAACCTTCCCTCTCTCCCCACATGCTAAGCCTCACTTTATCTTACAGATTTACACAGCGAGGGAACTGGCCTCTGCTTTAATATTCTCCCGCCCCTCCTTTATCCTCACCCCACACGTCTTCGCTTTATTGGCCAGAGTTCGAGTTCTCATTGACAGGATCTGATTTTGAGGGGGATGGGACGAATTGGAGTTTGATTGGATGTGTTTGAGTTTGACTGGGAATGTTTGACTGGGTATATTTGATAGTATGGTATAGCTGAGTTTAAATGTCTTGACCGTGGTTGGGTATTTGTCCGTGGTTGGGTATATCTGCGTTTGGTTGGGTATATCTGAACTTAAATTGGTATCTTTCGGTTAGTTTGAGCATCTTTGATCTTGCTTATTTTCACCTCGCCCGGACGGAATCCGGCGAAGTATTGTTTTTGCTCGAGTTTGTTTGTTTCTTGACAACGTTCCGGAAAAACGGCTGTGTCAGAGGGAAATTGTGATAACAGGGCTCTCACTTGCTCGGCATGCGCTAACTCTAACTCACTTTACTGGTTATTGATTTATCTTTGACTACACATTTCTAGGTTTGGGTGAGGGGCCACTATAAAAATTTGGTGAGAACATTTAGAGTTTGGTGGATAATAACTAGTTTTTATATGTGTAATTATCAGTGGCTTACTGTTACACCTTTTAGTTGTATCTGGACTGAGTTAGGTGAACTTTGATTAAATTAGTGTTTTGGTTGTCTAATGAGCTACTGTAATTATAGTCCTAAACTGTATCTGATTTGGAGGGATCGGCTTCATTTGTATTTTGGTATATTTTAACCATAAACTTGAGTGTTTTCTTTTCACCAGGTATTTTTATAAAGTGAAATAAAAAACACATGTGGACAGTTTTCCTTGAGGTGAAACAAGTATTTCAAAGGTTTTACTGATATGTGAAAGACTGCATGATGTAGTTCACTGAATATACTCTTTGGTGGTTGGCTACTTTTGTACATTTTCTTTCTTGATTTTCAAATCCTACTTCATCCCATCCTTTTTGTGGTAATGGAGGATTGGATAAAGCTTGCTGCTGCTGCTGATGATGATGATGGTGGTGGTGGTGGTGGTGGTTGTGGTGAATATTCTGGTTTACTGTGTAAAGCACTTTGCTTTGAGTTCATTCTGAGTTATGATAAGGACTGTCAATGAGATGTGCCTTTGTTTTTAGGGAAAGATAGAGAAATATTTTATTAGCGTATTAGTGTTGTCAGAAGAGATGGATATTTGGATAATATGCTAACTCCGAGGGGAAAACGCTTTTCAGATTATGATAATTTTAATGCGATATACTGTATAACTTTGATCAACATAAATCAGTTGGACTGTGTAAAACCCGTTTGCACAAACAATAAAACAAACAAATGCACCCAGTGTAACGTATATTTTATATGGCGCATTCGAGTTTGATATGTTTTGGTGTTTGAACTGTGCGAGTTTAGTTGCTGTAGTTCCGTGATACATTTGAGTCTGAAGTTTATTTTTTGTTGTTTATGTGCGTATTAGCACTTGCGGTGCGTGTGACGGGTGTGGATGTAGGGCAGGGTGCGTGTTGCGAAGGGTGGGTGTGAAACAGGGGTGGATATGGGATAGGATGGGTGTTGGAAAGAATGGATGTTGAAAAGGGGTGGATGTGAGGCAGGGTGGTATTAGGGGTGGATGTGGGGCAGGATGGATGTTGGAAAGAGTGGGTGTTGAACAGGGGTGGATGTGAGGCAGGGTGGTGTTGGAAAGGATGGGTGTTTAACAGGGGTGGATGTGGGGCAGGGTGGGTGTTGGAAAGGATGGGTGTGGAACAAGGGTGGATGTCGGGCAGGGTGGGTGTTGGAAAGGATGGGTGTTGAACAGGGGTGGGTGTGGGGCAGGGTGGATGTTAAGAAGAATGGGTGTGGAATAGGGAGGGATGTGGGGTAGAGTGGATGTGGAACAGGGGTGAATGTGGGTGTGTGGAATAGGTGTATAGGGTGTGGGACAGGAATCTTGGTGGAACAAGGAAAGGGATGTGGGACGGGTGAGAATGGATCAGGGACGAAAGGTGCGGGACAGTGGTGGGGTGTGGGACAGGGGTGAATGTGTGGGGGAGGGGAGTTTGACCTTATGTAGAGGTCACTAAGAGAGACGGCCATGCTATGTCCTTTAAATTAACAAAATCACCGCATTCTGTAGCTACAAAGGCAATTTTTAGTCAGCCATGTATGCAGTGGAATCCGGATGCCGTAATCACGAAATTTCGAAAAGCTAGCCAGACAACTCCGGAGAAAAACTTCTGTTGCCCCTAAGTAACAGTCACTCCTAAGCTGAATACAATCGTCTGACGGTAGTAGTAATATAGCAGTCATGATTTCAGTCGACATCAGATGGCTAACGAAGACACTGTAACCTTTAGACGACGAGAAGCTACCGTACGGTACTTCTAAAGTAAACAGAAAATAAAATTAATATTTCTGTCGTTGTCAGACAGTTAACTTCTTTTCCGTAAAAGCGGTACAATATAATATGTATAATTATCGTAACATTATCAGAATTCCAGACTGAAATGTTTGTTGTAATCAGTAGTTTCCTTTGTTACATATCAAAGCACAAACACATACATCCTGGCTGACATTTAGTGCTGGCTTTACCAAGGTGGTCTGGGAACGAAATATTTTTCAGCAGTTACGTGTGGCAGAATTTAAAGCCATTCCGGCCAAGCAAATACATAAATGTTTAAACTAAAAACGTTGTCCATCAGATACGAGGGTGAATGTGTGCGTTTGTGTGTGCCCCTGCGTGTGTTTGTGCGTCTGTCCTTTGGTGTGAGAGTGGGTAGTGTTTGGATGTGAATGCGTGTGTGAACGTTTATCACTCATGTGTGCATACACGGCAGAATATAGTACACTGTAAAAATGGTACTGAAACGTCACAAGGGTGTGTTTCAGGATGTATTTAGATAGACAGATGGGTACATACATGCTTACATGCATTTTACTATTTGTGTACACCACTCCATTCCCGCGGGTATACAATTGCCATAATTGGTCACACACACACACACACACACACACACACACACACACACACACACACACACACACACACACTGTGAATTAATAAAAGAGGGCAGCATGAAAACACAAACAGCAGGAAGAGAAAAAACAGAGGGCGTATGAAAGGATTTTTTTTTTCTTTTTACCCGTTTCCCGATAAAGGAGCGGGGGTCGCCGGAGAGCTGACATGACTGACGAACAATCTCCACTTTATTGCAGTTCCCCCTCCTGAAAAACGCTAGGTTGGTATGCGAGCTATGACACTCACCCCCTACCGGAGTTCCGTTCCTATCTCCTGTGACGGCGAGTGGATAGAGTTTAGGCGCATATTTACTGTAGAATTGTTTGACCAATAGACTGATTTGTTAGCTTAGGTCCCTTCCTAGTATCATTTCCTTACTGTTATAAATGCCAAGTGTATTCTGGACAAGGTAGACTGAGAACTAGCTTCAGGGGCAAGGAAGATATAATGAAGTAGGGCGGCTTCTTCTGGGATTAGAATAATTGCTGTAACGTTTATAGTGATGTTAGATTAAAGAGATGGGTGAAAGAAGAAGAGTTAATGCTGCAGCGTATATTGTAAAAATGTTAGACTACGAATAAGGTGGAGGGACAAGGTGAGGAAGCACATGAGGTGGAGGAAGCACGTAGGGTGGAGGGACAGGGTGAAGGAGCACCTGAGAGTGAGTGGTGTGTTGTGGAATGAGTATTAATCCATTCGATCCGATGACTCATCTTTCCATTTTTAATCGAGCAACCACCAGACGATTTTATTCAGCTCGGGAAAGACCTCTTGCCGTGAAGGGGGTTAATGAATGTTTTACCTAACCTCTCCAGCTCGACGTGCCTATCCTAAGCTCAATAAAATCGTATGGGAAGTGCAGTGAGTTAAGAAAGACATCATCGGAGTGAAGTGGTTAAAGCAGCAGTAAATATGAAGTTGCTGTTTCAAGAACGGAATGGATAGAAGGATAAGATTTGTGAGTGCATGAGGGAGGGTGGCGTGCTGTGGGAGAAGGAATGAAAATAGCTGCGAATGTGAATATGGAACACCAAGATCGGAGTTGAAGGACAAGGTGGAGTGTGGAAGTGGAAGGATGGTGGATCGTAGAATCGTAGATGTGGAGTTATGGGTGGAGGAATAAGACTAAGGAGAACATATGGAAGAAGCATGGTTTGTTATAGAAGGGTAGTTGTAGAGTTGTGGGTGGCGGGATAGGATTGTAGTGTGTGTGTGTGTGTGTGTGTGTGTGTGTGTGTGGAACGATGGTGGATTGTAGAAGGGTAGTTGTAGGATTATGAGTGAAGTGATAAGATAATGGGCTGTGTGTAGAAGGATGGTGTGTTATAGGAGGAGGGTAGTTGTGGAGTTCTGGGTGGACTGATAAGATTGTCGAGTGCGTGTGGAAGGATGGTGTGTTGTAAGATGGTGGTGGTTGTAGACTTATGGATGGAGAGAGAATTTTTTGGAGTGTGTGTGGAAGAATAGTGAGTTGTAAGAGGGTGGTGGTTGTAGAGTTATGGGTGGAGGGACAGGAGTATGGAATGCATGTGGGAGGATGTTGTATCGTGGAAGTAGCTTAAATACTGCAGCATAAGTCATGGTAGACCAAGAAAGTGGTTCAGGGACAAGCAGGTAGAATATCATGTGGGAGGGTGGCTTGTGTGAGAGAGTTTTGCGAATGTGGAAATGTCAGACTAAGCGCAAGATGAGGGAATACATGAGGGACGTTCGTATCATATGAATGGGAGGAGTCGTTGATGATTAGGGACAGAAATACCCCAAGATATTGTACTTTTGTCAAGGATAATTTTCACCAGATGCGGCGAGAGATTAAAAAGACCAATAAATGGTTGGATTAAATGTTGGAGTGGAGGATTTTATTTTGGAAAGAGTGGAAATTATGTAACCAGAAGCAGGCGCGGACAGTTAACTAATGGCTCCATCAGCAATAATCAAATATTCATGTACTAATGAAAACTAAATTCGGTGTAGGCAACCGAAAGAGCTCGTGTGTGGAAGTTATTTTGCTTGCTTTTGTCTCAGTAAGGTGCTGGAGAGGGACGCCTTCATGCGGTGGCACCGTTATGACTGGGCGGCTCCACTGCCTGGATATACAAACGTCCCTCAGTTCCCTCCCTCTCCCTCAAGTGAAGGTTGGTGGTCTGTAGGAAGAGGGTAACTTCTACTTGCGGTCCACTGTGTTCACATTTCAGATGAAACTGGGGCCACATCAGCAATAACAATATCGTTCCATTAATCTTAACTTCTTCTGTATATCATCCTTGATGTTTTTTTTTCTATCATGAAACGATATTATTCAGCTTAGGAGAGAACCTTCGTTATAAACCATTTAGAAACTATTTGTCTACAGCACCTCATTTAACCAACTGCGACAATGAAGTTTTATTTACTGTATTACACAATCGCCTGATTATTTTACTCTTGTTTCCGATTCACGAATTTATCCTTGCTTCCACCAGACTTTTATTCCTGTTACCTCCAGAGCCTCGTAGTAGATCAAGCCACATTAACAACGTAAGTAAATAGCAGTTTTAAAAATCGTTCTACCAGGCTGCGGGATCTTTTGCTTCATCGGCGCCACAGAAATTCCATAAATTAAAATTCTAGCAGTGTTTTCTTTGTGCGTTTTCAGGCGCCATATTCATTAACCTTCTTGAATTTAAGTTATACATTTATATACCCTCATACATTTTCCAAACATTACAGTACAACCAAACTCAAGTGAATATTGCAATAAAAAAATGCTCCAACAAAATTACGCTTGAAAATGTTGAACTGCTGAGGAGACTTCTTTTTAGTAAACATTGCTTAAGACTCTTCCCCCCCCTCCTCCTCCTCTCTCTCTCTCTCTCTCTCTCTCTCTCTCTCTCTCTCTCTCTCTCTCTCTCTCATATGTGTGTGTGTTTGTGTGTGTCTACACAGCTAACAAATCTACCCATTGCCTGACGCCGCATCCTGTGAGAGGGGCCTTAAGAAAAGGATTTCAAGACGTTTGTCCTTAATAAAGACCCACTCTCTCACAACACCCTGCCCTTTTTATTCCTTCAGTAAGATGCTTTACTTTCTACTTCATTCTCCCTGCTTCCAGACCGTTTTATTCACCTTATGGGAAGCGCTTGGAACTGGAGAGATTAGATTTATTCTTCATTTCCTCCCATACAACAAGAGGTTTCCCTAGAAGCTGAGTAATATCATCTGAAGGCAACATTAATAAGCCACTGAAATACGTCACCGGATGCAAGGGGCTAAAATCTTCCTTCCCTTTCCCCTGTGGGTGCCTGGAGATGATGGGCGGTGGCGGTGACGGGGTTTTATGCTGGATATGAAAACTCAGGCAAAGAGCTGGATGTTTGTGACGGGCGGCCTTGGGATTCAGACGCGAGGGGAGCAGGAAGAACAGGAAGCATATTTTGTGGCCTTTGTGTTCTATTTAAGGTACTCTTGTGGCGTGGTGGAAGAGGTGTCGGGTCGCTTCGAAGTCAAGAAATGGTCGGAGGTTTTTCTATACCATTAAGACGCTGCCAGGGACGTAAGGTGGTCTCCTGCAGCTTAAAAATATCAGGACTGCAGTAACTTAGCCTCGGACCCTCTTAAACCCATTAGCTGTTTTCGTTACCGTATTTTTTTCTTAAACGTCTAGCCCAAGAGTCGACGGCCCAGTTACACAAACAGACTTACGATGAGACGATGAGTTCCCGCTTGTGACTTACGTGTATTTTTGCTGGAGGAGCATACGACGAGAAGACAGTCTACACTCCCTTTTCGTTTTGTCCTTCCTGAAAATCAAATATCAGCTACGACGTGGAGTTTACCTGTGTGTGTGTGTGTGTGTGTGTGTGTGTGTGTGTGTGTGTGTGTGTGTGTGTGTGTGTGTGTGTGTCTCCATTTCTGTCCTAGCTGTTAAAACTCATAACCGTCATAACTCATCACCTCTCCTTTCCCCCATTCCAAGCATCCCTTCCTCATGCACTTCCCACTTTAGGAATTCATATTTACCTTACCAGAAAGACCATGGGACAGTGAATAAAGTCTGCAATTTCCCTTCCATCTCCTTCCTGCACAACAGAATTTCAACTACATATACTTGATTGTTGTGTTTTCATGGCAAGTTTGTTTTTGTGTTACTACGTCCAACTCTCTTCTTGCTGCCACGACTCACTGCCATTTCATTCCCCCACTCCAACCCATCCTCCCTCATGTACTTCACTTTATATACCGCAGTACTGAAAAATATATATATATACTGCCAAAGATAGACCCACAGATTCCATTGTAACATCATGGAGCTTACCCGGAATTGATCAGAAATTTGTCTGGAAATTGCCTGGAAAATATTCGGAATTCTCTACAAATAATCAGGAATATTATCAGAACTTTATCTGGAGAGTTTCTGGAATTTCTCTCTCCCAGAATGAACAGCCTGGGATTAATCTTTTGGTTTTAAAGTACGAAGCTTATATTTTGTTTTACCGTACCATCAGACGATCCACTTTCCAGACAAACTCATCGTTATAAAAAGGGGCGATGCATATGGTTTGTCCCAGATAACTTCAAACGATTTTGTTCTCAATGAAGACCTCGAAAAGTTACGAACAGTGGATTTATAGGTTATTCCAGCTAAAACCAAACGATTTTAACTGAAGACTCCACCGCAAGGGAAGGTTTAAAATGGAGTGCATAAATTCAGTTCGCGCAAGTAATAATTCGAGATAAATTCCAGGCAGTTCTTGAAAATGACGGGGGGAGCTGAGCGTGAATGTGCCGGAAAGTGAAAGGCATAAATTTTAATCACTTTTAGGTCTCGCTTCGGCCGCCAATTATCGCCGATATTTGCATTTTTTCGAGTTTCTGAGGACAGGTTAATTCGTATAATGTTGCGAAAGACTATTGCCCTTTGTAATGATATAGATAGATAGATTGAGACAGAGAGAAAGAGACAGACAGACAGACAGACAGACACACACACACACACACACACACACACACACACACACACACACACACACACACACACACACACACACACACACACACACACACACACACACACACACACACACACACACACACACACACACAGTCAGACAGACAGAGTGGGGGAACCTCCGCTTTAGAAGGTCCTTTCAGTGGCAGGCCTTTCCTTCCCAGTCCTTCCCGTCACCCGGTCCATATTAGTCGGCCGTGAAGAGAGGGGGGAAAGTCTAATCTTGGAAAATCATCGCTGGGAAAATGCGTCTGAATATAGCACGTATTTTCCCCTCCCGTATCTTGTTTTGCATCGGCAGTAGGAGGGAGAGGGAAGAGTGGGTGTGAGAGTGATGTGTGCGTAGGTGAGGAATGAGTGGGAGTGTAGGTGAGAGTGGGGGAGAGAGTAGGTGAGGTTGTGGGTGATGGTTTGGGCATGAGAATGAGGTTTGTGTAGGTGAGGCAGGGGTGGGAGTGTGGGTGAGAGTAAGGGTGGGAGTGGGAGTGAGACTAGGGGTGGCATTAAGGGTATGAAAGTGATGTTTGTGTGTGTGAGGTATGGATGAGTGTGCTTGAGGCTGTGGGTGTGGAAGCAACGGGGAGAGTTGCGCGAAGATGACAGAAGGTTAAGTGTGAGAGCGAGGGTCTAGGTGAGGGTTGGTATGGAAGGAGTGTCTCCTCGTATGAATGAGAGTACATATGTATGAGTGAGGTTTACGTAGGTGGGGGAAGAGTGTGTGTGTGTGTGTGTGTGTGTGTGTGTGTGTGTGTGTGTGTGTGTGTGTGTGTGTGATAATTAAGTTATTGTGCTTCTGTGTTTCTTTGTTATTGCGTTTGTATATTTGTGTTTGAACGTGTGATTGTGCGTGTGTGTGTGTGTGTGTGTGTGTGTGTGTGTGTTGAAAGGAATATAGGAGATGGAGGGAAGGGTGGGTGGCTTGTTTAGTGTGCGTGTCGTTGGAGGGGTTTGGAGGGAAAGCTGGAAATCCTCCCTTCCTTCCTCTCTAAGCCCTCGTCTCAGGGGGCCGTATTCTCGTGGGCTTTGGTGGATAGGTAACATCTTTCCCTGACCAGTTTGTTTCACCATACTGTACGAGAACATTTCCTTTTTTTATTATTTATGTATATTACGGAGGGAGAAAAGAGAAAGAGCTTAGGTCCTTTGTTTCACCTACATTTCAGACAACACACCGCCCGTCCCAAGAGAGACACCTTCTACTCCAGCATGTTAGGGAACTGAAGTCAGGCTCTTTCCTGTTTTCCCCTCCCACCATTCTAATCCATTTGTCAGATACGAATCAGTTATTATATATGGTACGTCGATATTAGAAAGGTAATTATATATTCAAGAAAATAGTAAGGAGTGAAAAGTAAAACATGCCACCAAGGCAGAGGTGATGAGGAGCCTTCTAACATATGAAGGTGAGGTCCTGATTCTCTTTTTCACCTCCGTTCTCTTTTGATTTTATTTGCGATGTCGGTGCCATGTGGGCATAGAAGGCTCCCAAGGATTACCTTTTCTTTGAGGTGTACAGAGTGGCCCGTAAATAACGCCCCACTAGAAACTCACGTGGGGACGGCTCAGTCGGCTGGTGTGGGCGTGGTTATGGCAGTGGGAGCAGGAAATAAACAACTGATGTAGGGTGGATTCTGATAAAACTGAGCCGTCCCCACAACACACGGGAAATCTCCTGGTGGCGTGGAATTGGTACGTTATATATGAGCCTGTTGGGTCACCCTGTACATAAACACAGTACACTTAGGATTCTCTTGTACAGTATGTTAAATATTCAGAATATTTTCACTGTTGAAATAGTCTGCATAAATGTCACAAAGTAAGTACAAATGTTCCTTATGCAGAAGTAAACAGGCAGAGAGATTCTAGGACACCTCTTAACCCTTTATTGCCTGTATATGTGGGATATTGCAGGAATTACTGTACTATACTCCTCTTACTCTAACTTGACCTACATTTGCCATCTCCCTTTCTTAAATACCGCCTTGTAACAGTAGATTAGCTCTAGAAACTATAGGTAGTCATGAAGAAGTGCCATGAAAAGAATGTAAAGCCGTAGTATTGTTTTATTCTGCCACTGAGCTACGTGAAATAGGTTACAAGGAGACGAAAATCTGGGCCAAATAAAGGTGAAAAGAGTATAGCATACCGCCTTTCGCCTGCCAGCTAATAGTCGCCCTCTGAACATACTCTCAAACAGTATATTTTTGCCTTCAGGCTGTGAAGGTTAAGCCCAAGGGAACATGGCTTTTTGTCACGTCCACTATATCAATCTTGCTTCTTGCTTGACTCCATTTTTTCCCTGGTTTGCCTATCGTACCCTAATATCTCTCCCTATGACCCACCATCCATCACTCTTCCTTCCCCTACCCTTCTACCCTCCTTCTTGATCCCTCTTCCATCTCCATTTACTCTCACCTCCTTATTCCTTTTCAAACCTCTCCTTCCTCCACCGTATCCTCTCTTTCTTCCCCTGATTTGCTCAGTCTCCCCCCTCTATCGTACCCTCCTTCTTCCGTCCCTATCCCTTCCTCGTCTCACCTCTCTTCCTTCTCTCCCTTTCTCTTAGTTCCCTTCTTTCCCTTTCTTTACCACTTCCTTCCCCTTACCAGCTAAACCCCAATTCCCCTTTCCCCCTTCCATCTCTTCTTCTTGCCATCTCTTTCCCCTTTCCCCTTCTTCTACCCTGAATCCCCCCCCCTTCCTCTTCCCCCTGTCCTCGTTCTCTCTGTGGTAATTAAGGTTTAATTAATTTCTTCACAGGGAACTACGCACGTCCCCTCACCCTTCAATCCTTCACCCTCCCCTCCTTCCCCATCCCTCCTTCCCCTTCCCTCTTTCCCCTCCCTTCACCCCTCCACTTCTTCCCTCTCCCCTCACCCCTGCACCCTTCCCCTCTCCCCTAATCCCTCCACTCCTTCCCTCTACCCTCACCCCTCCACTACTTCCCTCTACCCTAACCCCCACCCCATACCTCTCCTCTCACCCCTCCACGCCTTCCTTCTCTCCTCACCCCTCCACTCCTTGTCCTCCTTCCTCCTCCCCTGCCCTCCCCTCGCCCCTCTACCCCTTCCCCATTCACTCATTCCCTCCCCCTCACACCGTCACTCCTTCTCCCTCCTCATAACGCCACCATTCCTTTCCTTCGCCTCTCACCCCTCCCTTCCCCTCACCCTTACCCATCCAGCCCTTCCCTCATCTTCACCTTTCTTCCCTTTCCTTCACCCTCACCCCTTGACTTCTCCCCTGACCTTTCCACTCCTTCCCTCTCCCCTCACCCTTCCCCCCCTCTACCTCTTCTTCCTTTCCTCACTGAGTTTTTACCCCCCACCCGCAGGCTTTCTCCCCCTACATGGTTTCTAACTCTCCCCGTTTTTCCTTATTCCACTCCACGTTTTCCATCTCTCTCTCTCTCTCTCTCTCTCTCTCTCTCTCTCTCTCTCTGTTCTTCATTTCTCTATATTATCCACATTTTTTCGTTTCTTTCTGTCACCTCGCTCCCCATCCCCTCCCCTCCCCTCCCCTCATCTCACCTCACTCTCCATCCCCTCCCCTCCCCTTACCTCTCCATCCATTTCCCTCTCTTTCCCCTCACTCCGGTCACTATCTACCCCTCTCTCACCTTTCACTTCCCCCTGTCCCCTTTTTTCTCTTATTCATCCACATTTTTCTTCTCCTTTCATCTTTCTTCCACATCCTTTCACCTCTCCTCCCCGCTTCTGTCCCTTCATTCCCTTTCACTTTCCATTCACTGATATTTTTCTTCCTTTTATAGCCTTTCTGCTCCTTCTCTTCTTTCTCTCTCGTCTGTCAATTTCTCTTCCTCCTTTTCCTCCTCAGCTTCCCTTTACTCCTCATTCCTCTTCTCTCTCCCCTCACTGTCTTTCTCCCCTCTTTTATCGCTGTCTTTCCTTCATCTTCTGTCTCTTTCATCCACCTGTGTTTTTCTCTCATTTTCTCTACCACCTCCTCTTTCCTTACCCCCACACCTTCCCTCACTCACTCCTGCGCGATTTCTCCCTCCCATCACCCGGCCTCTCTCTCCCCTGTTTCATCATTACTGCTTTCCATCTCTCTCTCTCTCTCTCTCTCTCTCTCTCTCTCTCTCTCTCTTTTACGCTGCTCAGCTTTCTCTTTCCTTCCCTCACCATCATTTTCTCTCCCCTCTTTTCTTTCCCCTTATTTCTGTCATCTCCCCTCACCTTGCCTCACACACACACACACACACACACAACACACACACACACACACACACACACACACACACACACACACACACACACACACACACACACACACACACACACACACACCTGCATTCTTTTTTCATTCTCTTTTTTTTCTGTTTTGCATTTTTGTCTCCTCACATCTATCTCTGTTTCATCTACATTTTTCCTTTCCTTCTCATCTCACTGAAATATCCTCTTACTTCGTCTCCTCCAGTGCCCACCACTCCCCTTCCTCCTCCTCCTCCTCCTTCTCCTCCCTTCCCCTTCCTCCTTCTCTTTCCTCTTCTCCTGGTATCACCTCCCTCCCTGTACCTCTCCCTCCCTCTCCCACCCCCCCGGCACATGGTTTCTTTCTCTTCCCCTCTTTCATCTCTCGGCCCCTTCACACTTTTCTCTCGCTCATCCACATTTTTCTTTCTTTTTCTTCTTCCTCTCACCTCCTTTCACTCCCCCTGACCCCTCCCCTCCTTCTCTTCTGCTCTTATTCGTTTCTCTCTCTCTCTCTCTCTCTCTCTCTCTCTCTCTCTCTCTCTCTCTCTCTCTCTCTCTCTCTCTCTCTCTCTCTCTTTCAACCCTTTGATCACACAAAAATACCTTTCACACATTGAGCTTCTTCCCATTTTTCTTCTTTCATTTAATTATTTTAGGACCAACTAATTTATTTTCACCTCTTTCTAATTAAGACCTGAACGAAGCAGCGCCCCAGATTTATTCTCAGGCTGATTTTCTTCTTGCTTTCTTAAACCTGTATGAATTTTTTCTTGCTGCCATTCACCCATTTAATTCTCCCACCCCCCACTCTTTCCTTCCAGCCTCACCCCTCCACTCCTTCCCTCTGCCCTCACCCCTCTACTCCTCCCCTCTCTAATCCCTCCACTCCGTCCCTCTTCCCTAAGTGTCCCCTGAGCTAAATAAAATCGTCAAGAGATAGCAAAAATAAAACGTGAAAAACCTATTCAGAGAATTAAGGGATAAATATTCGATAACACATGAGAAAAATGCGATATGTAGGAGAGAAACCAGGTGTATGAGAACAAGAAATGATGAGGACAAAGCAGGTAGGAAAATAAGTGCAAGGTCAAGTCAAACGCAAGAAAACACAGGCATAGCAAGAAAAAGAAGAAAAATATAATAATACGTGGAGGAAAAACACAAGGACAAAGCAAGCACAGCAACCACCCAACCACATCAAGAAAATCATACACTCAAATCACACACACACACACACAAGAACAGACCAGGTAAGAGCAGAAGCAGCAGGAATATAAAGTAAGATCGTTGTCGTCAGCCCACTGGAGAATTTAGCACCGGGACATAACTGGAAGGAACAGGAACAAAAGCAAGAACAAGAACAAATCGACTACAAGAAATCCAGTAGAAGCAGAGCAGATAATGAAGAATAACCAGACTGAAGCATTTCCCACACCAAACCCAAGACGAAGAACAGCAATAAAATAGATACATGAATAAATATTGTACAGGAAACAGATGCAAGAACAAAGAAAAATCAAAACAGTAGTGAAACAATAGTAGAAGAGGAAGTCAAGGAAAAAAAGACCAAATTGACAAAAAAAAAAAAAATGTTGGAGTAAAGACTGCATAACCAGACTGAGACAATTCCCATTTCTACCACATAAGGAGAAACAGTAACAAAACATGCACTTGAGGAAATCAACCACAATAACAAATCGTACAGCCGAACAAATCATACACACGAAAACAGTAAGACAAGACCAGGTAAATATAACATCAGGAGCAGCAGCAACAGTAGGAGACATGTGCCCTCAGCTCCCCCGAGAAATAAGCCCAGAGGCATAGCAAGAAGGAATAAGAATAAAAGCATGAACAAGAACAAATCGACCACAGGAAAAGAACAGGTAAAAGTAGAACAGAAGGCCAAGTGTAACCGGATTGCAACATTTCCCACAATAACACACATGAAAAAGAACAGTAATAACGCAGACACAGTGGGGGGAAAAAAAAAAAAAAAAAAAAAAAAGCGAACACGAGAACAAATCAGATGCAAAAACATGAAGAGAAAGACCAGGTAAAAGCAGCAGCAGAAGCAGGCACAGTAGTAGATGCAGACAGTTGCCCTCAGCCCCCCGGAGAGTTTAGCACCGAGGCATAACAAGAAGGATTTACGCTAAGGCTCTTTGGCGACGTGGAGTCCCTGGAGGAGATCCTGGGGGAGACGAGCCCGGATTTCGCCCTGCCACTGTCGCCATCTTCGGGCACAATTTGCGGCCGACTTGGGGCTGTGGCAGGTGGGTAGATAGGTAGGTTGGGGGTGTGGGTGTATGGGGGTGATTTGCCTTTATTTTCCTTAAGATGTGCGAAAGGTATTGATATTTGTGTGTATGTGTTTGTATGTGCTGCCTGTGTGTGTGTGTGCAGCTTGAGTGTGTGTGCGTGAGGGGAGGGCTCCCGTCAGGTAGGTTCGTGTGGCAGGTATGTGGGTGGGTGTACTGGGGACATTTTATTTTTTACGATGACATGGGAAGAGCTAGATGTTTTTTTCATACAAGGATATTGGTATACTGTGTGTGTGTGTGTGTGTGTGTGTGTGTGTGTGTGTGTGTGTGTGTGTGTGTGTGTGTGTGCGCGCGCGCACTTGGATTTGTGCTAGTGTGAAGTTGAGGCAGGCATGAAGGAAAATAGAAGTTTTATAAGGAAGATTAAGAGGCTGTTCAGGTTTTCTGCTTAGAGAGAGAGAGAGAGAGGTTGAGTATTTTTTTTTCAGGACAGTGTATACGTACACCAGTGAGCATGTATGTATTTATGTATTTATGTATGTCGACGTCAGGGTGGTGTGAGTTAAGAGTGTATATTTACGCGTTGTTTTTGCCAGTGAAAATTCTTGATGTGCCAAGACCAGGAATGTAATTTTAATCTCTCTCTCTCTCTCTCTCTCTCTCTCTCTCTCTCTCTCTCTCTCTCTCTCTCTCTCTCTCTCTCTCTCTCTCTAATACGCAGTTTCACTTGATTACTCGTTGCGCCATTTATCATCCTTATTTTAAGTTTATTTTTTTATATTCTAATTTTTGTTGTTGAGTGTATCTGCCAGTTAATTTATCTGTCTGTATCTGTCTGTCTATAAATCTGTATTTCTGTCTGCCATTTATCAGTTTATCTGTCTGTCTATCTGTGTCTCTCTGTCTGTCCGTATTTCTGTCTGTCTGGCTGTCTATCTCTATCTATCTACCCATCTATCTATCTCATTCATACATCTGTCCTATATCCATATCTCAACCTGTCTATAAATTTCTCCATCTACTTATCATTCAGTCTTTCTACCTGTCTGTCTATCTATATGTTTGTCTGTCTAAATATAAACCTGTATCTCTCTGTCTATCTACCTCCATCCATCTGTTTATTAGCATCCCGCCTCTCTTCCGGGTCGGTGATGCAAATAACAGGCCTCATAACGCAGAAAAAAATGAAGATATTACGCACTGCCTCGCTAATTACAACACATTTTTTTTTTTTCATTATCAGGTACTGTTTCGCAATTTATCCACGTTGTTGTTAGCGCTATTGTTGCTTCTGTTAGCGGCATTGTTGTTTTGATTGTTGTTGTGGTTGGTGTCTGTCTGTCTCTCTTTATATCTTTCCCTCTGTACGCTTCTGTCCGTCTATCCAGCTTGCAGTCATTAAGTCATTGTATATATCTATCTCTGTTTATGTACTGTATCTGTCTATCTGTCTTCCTCCCCGTGTGTGTGTGTGTGTGTGTGTGTGTGTGTGTGTGTGTGTGTGTGTGTGTGTGTGTGTGTGTGTGTGTGTGATTACCTGTCTGTCTTACGTGTTATTATTTCACCTCTATTGTTATTAATAGTTTGTCTCTTTTGTTATTATTGCTTTTTGTTACTTATGTGGTAATCATCTGCGTATCACTATCAGTCCGTCTATCTATCTATATCTGTTTCTGTGTACACTTATCTATGTCTGTATACTAAATACGTATTTCATCCATTCATCTATCATCTATCTATCTATCCATCTATCTATTTATCCATCGATCTGTCTGTATATCTATCTGTCTATCTGTCTGTCTATCTGTTTTGGCCATTAACAAGCACACTCCTCTCTTCCGGGTCAAGGAGGCTTAAAAACGTGCTTGCTGGGAAATTGAAAACTGAGCTAATTACACCTTGCATCGTTTTTTGTTACTCTGTTTTTGCTTTGCTTCGTCTTGCGTTTCTTAATGTTGTTCCTGGTATAATTTTGCTTATCTCCTGACCTATCTAGTTGTTTCTTTGCATATTTTCTACTTTTGTTTACCATCCATCAGTCTAACTTTATCTGCAGCATTAGCAAACACGCCCCCATTTGAGGCCGCGGATGCAAAGTAATAGTAATAATAATGATAAACGTAGTATAATATTAATAATGTTCAGAAGCAGGAGTGCTAGTGGAAAATTCCCGATATTTCGCGCCTTTACAGGGACTAGTCAGAGCTGTCAAATCGCCGGCTGTTGTGAGCGGAGGTATTTTGTAAAGTTATACATTAATTTTTATTCTCTTTTTCTCTGTAATGTTGTATCTAGGTGATTGTTAAAGTATGTGATTTGATTTCATGTTGTATGCCAAAGCATTTCGAGTGCTACGTAATGTAAGAAAGCTCTGGAGTAGAAAACTTGTTGCTACGAGTAGGTAGTAGAACTTTCGAGTTTCGAGCACGGTTATTAAAGGATGGGGGAGAGAATAGAGGTGTTTCTGTCGTTAGTTTTACTTGTGGTCTTGTGAAGTTACTGTAGCTCTGGAGTTGTGAAGCAGTCAGATTAATCACTTGGAAAATAAAGACAATGAACGTGAGAAGCCAATGCTATTAGCCTAAGACGCCTGAGTTGATCTTGTTTACATTGTAAGGCTGACCCTACGAAGAACGATTCAGTGGGCGACGTGACACGGCCTTCATATACTGAACTATTGCTGTTGGGGCCTGTGTCAGTGTGGGACGAGGATGTAACAATAACAATAATAATAATAATAATAATAATAGTAATAATAATAATAATGATAATAATGATAATAATAATAATAATCCATCCATCCATCCGTCCATCCATCATCCATTCCTACATTACCCCATGAGGAGCGTAGGAGCCCGGGGCTAGGCAGTTGGTCCTGACATTTAAGATGAGTGAAATAATCATCATCATCATCAACATCATTATCGTCATCATCAGTGCTGTATTTTTTATTTATGGTTGATATCTGCTTAACATTAATCTGTCTGTTAATTTGCTCATCGACTTGTTTTTCTGTTTGTTTGCCTGCTTGTCTAAATTTCTGTGTATCTATCTGTCTGTCGATCTATTATGTCTACCTCTGTCTCGTATCTACCGAGTCTGGGATGTTTTATGATGCACAAAACGTGTCATTATTACCACTTTGTTAGTGAAAGAGTTCCGTGTTATTGTAGTGTTGTTTGTGTCGTTGTTGTGATGATTCTCTCTCTCTCTCTCTCTCTCTCTCTCTCTCTCTCTCTCTCTCTCATTCCTTGTCATTGATGCCAAAAATTGTTTTATAATGCAGAAAAATGAGATTATTACGCAGCTTACCGTTGTTGTTGTTGTTGTTGTTGCTGTTGTTGCTTGTATTACAGTATTTTATTTTTGTTGCAGTGGTTGGTGTTTGTCTGTGCATCTCTCCATATCTATCTGTTTATCGTATTTATCTATCCAACTTATATCTGTTTATCACTATCTATTATTTTGTCTAAAGCAATCAACTTCTCTACACCTCTGGCTGTTTATCTATCAGTATGTCTTTCTGTCGAGTTTTTATCAGTCTATCCATCCATCCATCCACCTGTCTATCTATCTATCTGTCTTCCTATTTGTCCATCAACATATGTCTATCTACCTATCTATATATCTATCTATCCATCTGTCTTTATCCATCCATCCACCTATCTGTCTATCCATCTCCCTGTCCATCCACCCACCTGTCTATCTGTCTATCTATCTGCCTATCCATCCATCCAATTATCCGTCTGTCTATCTATCTATCCATCTATCTATCTATCTATCTATCTCTCTGCCTTCCTGTATTCTGTCCCTCCTTATCTGAACAATTTCTCCTCGAGCGGGAGTTGTGAAATATACACCTCTCTTCCGGGTCAAAGATAAATAAAAAATAATCCAGTGTTGCGGGTTAAGTGGAATTATTGCCAAATCTTGCGTTATGCCTTCGTGTTTTTGTTGTTCTTGTTTATGTTGTTGTGGTTGTTTCTCTCTCTCTCTCTCTCTCTCTCTCTCTCTCTCTCTCTCTCTCTCTCTCTCTCTCCGCCAGTTTATTCCTCTCTTATCTCTCTCTTCCTATTGGTGTGAGTATATATTTCTGTCTATCTCTCCATCCATCTATCTGCGTATCTGTATGTCTATCTGTCTGTCTTTCTGCTGCATTAGCAAACATACACCTTGCTTCCGGGTTTCAGTGATGCAAATAATCATTACTAGCAGGTAAAAAAATAATGAGAATAATAACGTCCTTCGTAATTGTCGTCGTTGTTGGTGTTCTTTGATTGTTGTTGTTGCTGGTGGTGGACGTGGTGTTATTATTACTACCTCCTCCTGCGAAGTTGGAGGAGATTATGTGTTCACCTCTGTTTATCTGTCTCACTGTTTTTCCAGACGATATCTCCAAAAGTTCTCAAGGAATTTCAATGTTATTTGGTGGAAGGGTGGACCATGGGCCAAGAAAGAATTGGTTAAATTTGGGGGCGGATCAGGATCCTGTGTATAATATCTCCAAAAGTTCTCAATGAATTTCAATAAAATTTTGTGGAGGAATGGATCATGGATCAACTAACAATTGATTAAATTATGGGGCGCATCCAGATCCAGTGTGTTCCACTAAATATTTCCACGGATCCGGATCCTTTTTTAATGGCAATGGCATTGGCGGAGTTATGTGCTGTCTGAGTGCATTCTGGTTATTACTGTTTTATAATAATAATAATAATAATAATAATAATAATAATAATAATAATTATTATTATTATTATTATTATTATTGTTGTTGCTGTTGTTCTTTGTTAGTGTTTTAATAATAATAATAAAAATATTTATTATTATTATTACTATTAGTATTAGTATTAATATTAGTATTAATATTATTGTTCTTGTTGTTGCTGTCATTTTTATTGTTATAATAATAATAATAATAATAATATAAAAATAATATTATCATTATTATTATTTATTTATTATTATTATTATTATTATTATTACCATCATCTTAACCCTCTTACTTACATGGGATGGGATCCAATAAACAGACACTGGAAAATACGAAAATCGGAGAATTATCAACAGCCTGACCAGAACTATCATCATAATCGTACAATGCTTTCGGAAACTTTACATTTTAGTTTATTCTTGGCACCGATGGACGATTCATCTTAGGGCAGATCTCTGGTAGTGAAGGGGTTAATGAAGGCCATATCTAACTCCTCTGGTTCGAAAAGACTCAACAAATATAAATAAAATTGTCTAGTGGTAGCAGGATTAAGGTATAATCGATGTTACCAGGTGGAATGGGTCAAGGGATGCCCGTACTGGGGATGGCTATGGTGGGACTGGTTTTCTGTTCGTTGAAGTTTAAGCAGCGCAAAAAAATGGGAAATTACTCCCCAATAGTTGCTGAAAACTGTTGAGAAAAGGTATCAGCAGTGTGTAATAATGTAATGATGCAAGTGTGTCAGCTGAGACTTCGATTCTGTACCTGTGGCTGAGTCTCCGGCTCGAGAGTGCTGATTTATATTTCTGTGTCTGTCTTTGCCACGTCCTTTCATCTATTACTAGAAACATAGAATTATCCCTAACAGAAGTGCAGATAATTCTCATTTATTTCGTCTTAGTTCCATGACCATTATCTTCTACAGTGCCTCCTACATTGTTTTCGTTTTCCCCCAGTCCAAACAGATAAACATTCCCAGTTTTGGTAACGCGACAGGCTCCTGTTTCAGTACGACATTCCATTGGATTTCACACCTGGTGCACCATCCAGTCACTTGGCTGCCTTTCTTGCATTATTACGAGCAAGCATAGCGAAGCGATGTTTACGTTCAGCTGAAAAATGAGCAACCCGACACGACACGGCCCGACCGCGATGGATTTCAGAGACTACTAACTTTTCTACTATGTGAGATAGAGAAGAGATTCTTTCAGCAGGTAGTAGATACAGTCAATAAATTTTGATTGTAGCTATATATGTACTCATGACACCAAAGAAACCCCTTGGAATCCCAGCTTTTCAAGGGAATGAACCGAGGGCTTCAATTTACATGCACCTCTATGATATGAATTAAAAAAAGATTTCCTGGTTTAACACTGTTTTCTTGAATGAATTCTGACGATTAGATATAGGATATTACAATATTACGCTCATAATTTTACATGAACGTTTTTTCTGTGTTTAGGGGGTGAAATCATCAAGGGTAAACGCCACATTTCTGGGTTTTATCATTTGATCAGTAGCCAAGCGTTTACCGACGCAGTTCGTTCACACGGCAAGTCGGGAGCAGAGAGCTGAACATTGCGCATGTGATAAATGCTACGGCGCCTCGCTATATGTTTATCCAGAGAGAAAACGTGAGCGAGAGAAAACGTGAGAAAGTAAATATTTTAGCTCAATTATTCTTGTGTTATTGTTCAAATACCTCATCAGAAATGTTAAAACTTTACATCAAGATGAACTTATGATGATAGGCGTATGTACAAACACTCGATCGCTCGTCACGAACTCACAAAGCACACTTTACTGGTATTTGTTGTTAATGCTTTAATACCATTAGAGATGGTATTAATATTTTTATCATTATTTCCTGTCTCGGCTACCTCCCTTTCTATGGGGGAAGCAGCCTAGGTATATAGATAGATAGATAGTTGTTATTATTATTATTATTATTATTATTATTATTATTATTGGTGGTGGTGGTGGTGCTGCTGCTACTGCTGCTGTGCTTGCTGCTGCTTTTAGTAGTAGGTAGTAGTAGTAGTAATTATTCATGTAATTTTTAATTCGAACAGTTAGCCTTCCCGGGGACGCGATTATTGACACCCATACGGTATGAAAATGTTGAAGAGGAACCTACAAAATTATACTCTTTCTCTCTCTCTCTCTCTTTGTCTCATTTTATAGAGCTAAACCTAACATCCCATTTCTATCCTGTGTACTGATGACTTGTCGTGTAATGTGAAGACTTATTGCATAGTGAATCTCCCTCAGCTGATCACCTAGCCTCTGCCTCTTACACGAAACAGCGATGATACCAGCTTCCCAATTCCTGAAACGACCTATTCCAGAGCGAGGCGGATATGTAAATGGTTTTGCATATATGGAGACTCGACACTGATTCTTTCTCTGATTTCATATGTTGTCTCTCTGGATGTGTGTGTGTGTGTGCGTGTGTGTGTGTGTGTGTGTGTGTGTGTGTGTGTGTGTGTGTGTGTGGACATCTTTCACTCTAGCTGGTTATTTATTGGGCTGTTTATATACTGTATAGCTGTATCTCTATTAGCCCTTCTATATGCATGTGTGAGTGTGTGTCCCTCTCTGTCTGCTTATTCCTCCATCCTACCTGTCTTCCTGTTAATCTATTTGACCGTCTGTCTAGCTCTTGTTAGATGCCAAAATTTGATAGCTCACCAAACTGTTCGGTAAAAAGTAATAAAGTGATAAATGATGGTTAGAAGACATAGAAAATGTAGACAAAGAACGTGGTAGATGACCGGAGTAAAGGAGGGCTGAGAAAAGTTGGTGATTGGTGGCAGGAAGAGTCGTTACTTAGTAAGGGCAGAAACGCCTGGTTGTCCCCCCTGTCGATGTCGCCCTTTACAGTTTGCAGCTCCATGAAATCTATATATATGTTTGTAGATACAAGGATGGCAGGTGCGATGTAAACAGAAGGATAAGGATTAAGTATTTATAGTGTTAATGCCTTTACTACCATGACTTCTATTATGTATTGTTCATGCTATTGCCAGGCGGTTTTATTCAGTTTGGAGAAGGCTTGTTCAACGAGTGTCTTCATTAACCTTTTCCCTACCAGAGGTCTCCCTTAAGCTGTATAAATTAGTTTACTGTAGAGGTAGGAACAGTCACCTAAAATTTCAACTTTGTTATTATGCTGGAAGAATTAAAATCAACAGGAATACCTAGATACTCTTTCTGCCGCGGCCGTCCTTCACGGGATGCAGCGTCAGGCAATAGAAACAGGTAGAAGATGTAAAAGCAGTTGAATCCTGAATTGGATCACCTGGTCGATGTTAGTCATATATCCCCAATCTAAAGCCCTCAGTCATAAAGGGGGCGCCATCCCCTCCCTAACCCCTGCGAACCAATCCCTTGCTTAGGCTGATGTCCATCTAATTTCGGGCAATGGTCAGCGGGCCGTATTCTCGTGGATTTACTGTAGAACGCCCCCTGACACTACTTCCTTGGCAAATTATTGTTTATGTTTTAATATTTACCTCCGCAAAGTCGCCGGCGGAGGTTATGTATCCACCCGTGTCTGTTTGTCAGTTTGTGTATAAGATATCTCAAAAAGTTATCATCGGATTTCATTAAAATTTGGTGGATGAGTGGACGGTACGTCAAAGAAGAGCTGGTAAAATTTTAGGTGGATGCTGATCCGGATTTAGGAATAAATGACACATTTTGTCGGCGCTGGTGGAGGTGTGCCTTTTCTGAAATTGTGTAATAAGTCTAACTAAGACCGTAGAATTAACTAGTTATGTGTAACGGTGAAAGTATTCATTTAATAGGAAAGAGAAATAACAGCAGTAAATCATAAATTTTACTGGCGTTGGCGAAGGTTCGCGCTATCTGTGTGCTTTCTAGTCTCATGCGTTCAATATCTTTTTAGCCCCATTATCAGGGCGCTGCGTTCGACATACATCTCTAGATAAGATATTGCACCCAAGAGGAATATGTCTTCAAGGTGTCACCTTTCATGGTTGAAGTTGTTGCCAAGTTTTCATTATCATTGGTGTAAGTGGTATTATGACTGCCCTATCTCTCTGCAGTCGCTGTTTCTGTTATTACGGTTTTTGTTTTCGTGGTCTGTTATAGGTTACTTATGCTGCTTTTAGTTTCAGTTTTTGTTTCGATTATCCTTGGTGTTCGTTCTTGAGGCTGTAATTCTGTTCCCAGTATTATCTTATAGTTTGGTTTCTCCTAACTTTAATGTTCATGTGCTCTTGGATCCTGCTTCATGATTATTTTCCTAGTTTTTGTTGCCGTGGTTTCTGTTATATCGATTTTTCTTGTAAACTGTTCCACTGAATTCCGTAATCGTGGTTTCTGTCCTTTTTTTATATTTTTGTGGTATCTGCTGTCAAGGTTTCTGATGTCATATTTTATTTCTCCGTAGTTTCCAGTCTCCTGAATTCGTTTTACATGGTTTTTATTTTAGTTCTGTTCTACTCCTTTCTCTTCTTGATGTCACATTTTATGATCTTAGTATTCTTTGTTGTGGGTTTATGCACTCACTGTTTCTGTATTTATTGTTTTGTTCTTGTAGTTCCAGATGTGTTTAAGTTCTTTTCTTGGTTTTAATTTTTGTATACAGTATTTTCAATCTTTGTTTATATTTTTGATCCCTTTTCTTGTGTCTTCAGTGTCCGTGGTTTGTGTTCTAGTATTTTTGTTTACGTAGTTTCTGTTGTCCTGATTTCTAGTCTTGTTCATGGAGTTCTCTCGGTATCTGTTCGCTTGGTTTCCATCCTTGTGGCTTCAGTTTTCCTGGTTTCCTATTTCATGATTTTTGCTGTCCTACGTTGTATTTAATCTGTTTTTTCCTGGTTTCCCTTCACATGCTTTCTGTTATCGAGGTTACCCCTGTTTCTTTTATCCTGGTTTCTTTTTCTCATGTCTAGTTCTCTTGGTTTCTATTTCGTTTTCCAGTATTTAGTTTTCGTGGTTTCACTTTTCATGTATCTAGCTATATGCCTTGTAAATTCACAGACAGCTTCGCAGATCTGGCCAAGACTTTTGTTCTGTAATTAATTTGCCAGAATACTCAAATAATTTAGCGTAGTTACCGAGAAATGTTGATTAAAAGGAAGTTGCTAGAAGAGAACAGTTTATAGCGGTCGTCCATCACGCTGTCATAAGCACGAAATGTACTAGTAATATGTAAGATTATTTTCAGAAGAGCAGCCGAATACTCCAATGTAGCGAAACCGTAGATGATCTGATATCACAAGAACTCCTCAGTAGATGACACGGAGTTTCATTCACACGGGACTTATCTTGGAAAGATCATATTGCATCTCTTGTAAAATCTGCTTCCAAGAGATTAGGTGTGCTAAGCCGACTCCATGCCTTCTTTACCCCTGCACAGTTGTTGACTTTACACGGGTATAATTCGCCCCTGCTTAGAGTACAACTCTCATGTGTGGGGAGGCTCCCCACATACAGCTCTTCTCAATAGGGTGGAGTCAAAGGCTATTCGTCTCATCAACTCTCCTCCTCTTACTGGCTCCCTTCAACCTCTGTCTCTTCGCCGCACTGTTGCCTCTTTATCTCTTTTCTGTCGCTACTTCAATGGTCACTGCTCCTCTGAACTGTGTGCTTGCGTCCCTCTGGCTCTACGACGGGCGCGTAGCACCCGTCTGGCAACAAACTCTCATCTCTTTTTTGTCCAACTCTCTAATGCAAGAGTTAACCTTTACTCCCAGTCTTTCATTTATGCAACAGGTCAACTCTGGAACTGTCTCCCTCTGTATGTATTTCCTACTTCCTGTGGTCTCCAGTCTTTCAAACGCAGTGTGTCCAGGCATCTCGAAATGAATGGATCTTGAATTTGGATCTCCTTTGTATTGTTTTTGTTTTTTTCTTGGAAGGAGCGTTCATGCGGGCTCAGCCTTTGGTTCCTTCTTCCTCGTATAAAAAAAAAAGACTCCCATGACTCTGCATCAGGTGAATAAAATCGCCCGACGTTACCTGGCTGAGAATGTTAGGACTGTCCCGACCGGGAGTGGTGGACAGTGTAACAGGAACAGCCGAAAATATGCAACGTGCTGAAGACCTGACAAGCATTTCCACAAGTGCAGCCCGATAGTTTGCAATCATTTTCACATTAACGGTAGACTAACATACATTTTCTTAGGAACAGCCGAATACAGTAACGCTATAATGCTTCCGGCGATTATTTTAACAGGGAATAATGATAGGATTCGTAGGAAGGATGATCGTCATATTCTCTTCTCCTGTGCTTCAGTGCGAAAGTGACGATGCTACTTTCGTTCGGAGGTGTGTGTGTGTGTGTGTGTGTGTGTGTGTGTGTGTGTGTGTGTGTGTGTGTTTTCTAGAGAGAGAGAGAGAGAGAGAGGAGAAGGGGGTAGAGGGAGATTCAAAGGACCCTTGTGACGCATCGGCCAGCTCTCCACCGGGTCTTCGTGTTTGGACTAGCCGTGCCTCTCGTTATCCGATCAAGCTCTCCCTCCCCTGAAATTCACTCTCTCTCTCTCTCTCTCTCTCTCTCTCTCTCTCTCTCTCTCTCTCTCTCTCCTCCTCCTCCTCCTCCTCCTCCTCCTCCTCCTCCTCCTCCTCCTCCTTCTCCTCCTCCTCCTCCTCCTCCTCCTCCTCCTCCTCCTCCTCTTCCTGAATTTTCAGTTCAATTTTTCCTGCACTAAACCTATCTCTCCTTATTTCCTCTTCAATAAGGCAATCTCACCAGTTCTCATCACGAAGCAATTTTTTCCCTTCTTCAGCTAAAACTTTCTCTCCTCCACAGCGCCAGTCAATCTGTTTCTGTTTAATCTTTCTCCACATTTTTCCTCCAACTGTACCATCTCCTCCTGTTCTGTCTGTTACTGAATCTCTCTCTCCCAGTTTCTTTCACCACTAATACGACTTCTCAACCTCCTCCTCAGTTTTATATTTCCTTATCTCGCCCTTCACTAGAACGATCTGTCTCTTTGTCTCTTTCCCTGTCTCGTCCTTCACCAGAGCTATCTATCCCCTTGTCTCTCTTTCCCTATATCTTCCTCCAGCAGAGTCATCTATCTCCGCCTGTCTCAATCTTTCCCTGTCTCTTCCTCCACCAAAGCTATTTGCCTGTGCTTGTCTATCTTTCCCTATCTCCTCCTCCATCACCTCTCTCTCTCTCTCTCTCTCTCTCTTTCTCTCTCTCTCTCTCTCTCCACCCACGCCATCTATCTCACTCCCCACCATAGCCATCTCCCTGCACCTCCCTCATCTCTCATCATCACCTGGAGGCTGATATCCCGTTAAAGCAACCAATTCCATCTGTACTGTTATTGTTAATGGAATGAGTTAACTTAGAGCTGCCTGTCGTACGTCTGCGTGAGGACGAGTGGATGACATTGTTCTGTCTGAAGAGAAGAGTATGTTTTCACCCCTGATTGTTTGTTTGTTTACTTGTCTGTTAGATTGATTACTCAAAAATTAAAAGAGAAATTTGGACTAAATTTGGCGGGTAGACAGCCCGTGTCCCAAGGAACAATCGATTGACTTTTGTGACCGATCCGGATCGTATTACAGATTCTGGATCCGGAAATTTTTTTTTTGCGAAATCCGAAGCAATGATGAGAAAACCTAACCCATTATGAAGAGTGGTTTGAAAATTACATTGCTCTTGTCGGAGAGGTGCGCTCCACTGAGTGTCCCTTTAGTTCATTTAAGCGAAGGTGTGTTGTTCATAATTTTATTTGTCTGTCTTTCTGTCTGTCAAGCTATCTGTCTTTCAGTCTGTCTGTCCGTCTGTCTGTCAGTTTGTGTCGGTCTGTTTGCTTATCTGTTATCTATCTGTCTCTCTATCTATGTATCTGTCTGCTGTCTATCTATATATAATGTCTATCTATTGCCGTATTTTCGTAGCTTTGATGGCTTCCTGAAACCTCTTCCATAGCCGTTTATTATGCTTATTTTACTTCATTAATCTCTTGTATACTGTATCCTTCTTGTAGGTCTTTACATCTACATCATTTTCATAAATACCTTATAATGGTTAATGGTATCAACGTCCCTTATGCAGAAATAAAAACTAGTAAGGATGAAGTGCCAGGGAGCATCTTAGGCGTTCGAGAATATCCATAGCTTAGAAATCCAGAAAGGTGGCAATGAAATAATTATACTAAGGGTCATATTCTGAGTGATATAGGAGGCTTCTTAACACCTCTTCCATAGCGATTTATTTTCCATATTGGTCCTTGGTGTTCGCTTTTATGCTACTTACACCGTTCTAATATCGACATGGTTTGTATCAGTAACAAACAAGAGTATGTAGAAATATAATAGGCCAAATAAATCGCTACGATAGAGGTGTTACGAAATCCCTAAGGTTACATAGAAGACGGCCTATTACCAGGCTCTTTCGCCACTGCAAGCCATTCTTCCTCATGTATTCCTCAGCTGTATCCTTCCCCATTTGTCTTGCTTTTTCCCCTCTCGTTCGTATTGTTGATATCCCTCCATACTATCACACCAGTCCTGAAGGAAATCACTCTATCTTGAAATAGTCGGTGGTATAATTCTTTCACCTTAACTTGACCCAGATATTCATCCTTTACCAACTTGTTTCACAAGATTCAGTGGCAAAATAAAACGAGACTGTGGCTCTACACCCTTTCCATAGGACTTCATGACTAACATCATAATCTTGTGGTTACGTCTTCCAGAAATTCATTATTCAAGAGAGAGAGAGATGGCAGTTTTAGGCCAGGTTACAGTAAAATGGGCATAGTATCTAGTCGGTGACTTGTGAGGTTGTCTTATCATCCAATAGTGCGTTGAGGATTACTGAGTCTCGGGGAAGACAGACAGACTAGCCTGTAAGCAAAGTCAAATAAAACAAGTGGTGCCAGGCATAACAAACCTCGCCCGACAGCAGTTATTTTTTTGCTGTTAAATACAGACTCGTTTCTGCCATTTAGTGTCAGTTCACAATTAATCCATTTGCGCCCAGCGTCCTCAATATAGGACGGAACTGGGCATTTTCAAAAGTTAATAAAGGAAGGAACCCCGGGGTAGGGACCTATGAGCTTCGCGACTAGGAACCGATAGGCGGAGGGCGGTATGCTCAGTGCCCTTCCAGCAAAATACCTCACACAGGGACCCTGGGAGTCAATAGGTTAAAGTCTAAGATAATGGCGCAAATGTTTTCAAGTTACGCCCTCTGAAAATCCTTGATTTTGCATCTGACCTTTCAAGGTCACTCACGGTCAAAAGTCATGGTGCCAAATGAAAGTCCGTACGAGACTTCCAATACCTTGGTAACAGTAAATAGCTCCGTCTTCAACGAGTTTTGAGTTATAGCCCCCTGAATATCCGTGACCTTGAGTTTGACCTTCCAAGGTCATTTACGATCAAAGGTCAAGGTACCATTTAAAAACCCGTATGGGATTTCCTTTATGTTGATAATAGCAAATATCTCTCTATCTTCAACCAGTTTCGAGTTATAGCCCCCTGAATAACCGTGACATTAAGTTTGATCTTTCAAGATCATTCAGAGTCAGAGGTCTTGGTGCAAAATGGAAGCCCATATTACGAGTTCCTGTATGTTCGTAACAGAAAATATCTTCAACCGTTTTCAAGTTACAGCCCTCTGAAAATCCGTGACCTTCATTTTGATCCTTCAGGGTCACTCGATTACCTTCAAAACTTAATCACTTTCTTTGGGGACCAGTGCCCACATATCCTGAAAGTTTCATGTAATTTCATTCAGCCGTTTTTCCGTAATGGTGCAGACAAACAAAGAAACTAACTAACTAACTAACTAAAAAATCGACCAAAAACAATATCTCGTCGGACTCCGTCAGGGCGAGGTAATAAAAATAAGTGTTAATACTCTCTAGTAGTCTAAATGATGGCGAAGACGTAGAGCAGAGTTCCTGCTGGACAAACCAACAGACAGGCAGAGAAGCCAGCAGACGGGCAAACGAACCAGCAGGCAGACAGCAAGTCGACAGACAAACAGGGCGTTCCATCACAGAGCTCCGAGTGAAAGATCTACCCGTGCTGAGTGAATCAGTACAGGAAGCGCCCACCGCCTGCCCAGGTGACCTTGGCCCCTGTATCCACGTACACAGACTGAGGACACTATTCTGGTGTAAGCTTCTCGAGGATATCTAGCACTTGTTCCTGTGCAGTTTATTTTCTTTATTTCATCTTAATATTTTAGGTATATGACAGGTTTTTAATATCGACATAGTTCACATAAATGATACTCAAGATATATTAACTAGCCATGTGTAGCAATAACTATACCCTTTTTACTCTAACTTGTCCTCACATTGCCACCACCTCATTTTGAATGTTGACTTGTAACATTGAAAAGCTTCTTGAAAGACTCCTAATAGCTATTGCAGAAATTTCCGCGGTAGGTGGAAATATTTGACTTCTATATCCTTTTCAGTACCATGGCACCCTACTGTATTTAATTTATTCTTTTTATCTCCAGATGAATTTTATTCACCGTAGGGAAGGCTTCTTGTGTCAGAGTAGGTTAAGGTCTGTTTGTCCATGCGTCATGTTAGTTTTCATCATGGTACGTGTGATCTTACGAATCGGATAAAAAATAAATACGCCTAAGCAGCTCTGTTTCAACTCGGTTACAAACATGCTTCTCTCCAGCAACATACCGCCCTCCCTCATATACCCCGAGCATTCTTCCGACACCTCTCGGGGGTCGGGGGCTGGGGGATCAGGTACAACGGTTGAAGTGTTCTGTACCCTGTCACGCACTAGTTCCTCAAGACATAATCAGCCAGAGACCGTACTGATCTTACCTTACCTCCTCAGCTGCTAACGATCGTTGCTGACCTGAATATTATCTTGGAGAAAAAGGATACAGAAGTCTTAATTATAGTCTAAGCAAAAAAATATCTATAGTATGATGCAATATTACAAATTGAACACATATTCAAACTTACCCATACAACCGAATGAACACGAATTTTGTTAAACGAATCATTTCAAAGGTTATCATACACAGGGGTGCAAATATTTTTTTTTTTTTTTTGGGGGGGAGGGTTGAGGGTACGCAAGGAGTTAATGAGGACTGCTGTCAATCTTTTCAGTATGAGAGTTCTTTCCAAAGTTACATAAAATCTCTTGATGATGGGAAAAATGAAATGTAAAAGTTACATCGTACTGACGGAGTTACGATACACCTCTAGGAACATTGGTTGTGCCACACTGCCTGTCCCTCAGAACGGTTGCTTTGAGGAGGGGAAGGGGACGGGGATGGGGGGACGTTACGAGGAAGAGAGAGTGGGAGACGCATTTGCTTAATCAAGGAAAAGCCGAAATCCTTTGAACCTGATTTGATGGAACTCAGAAGGCCAGTGATTTCTCGTCCAAGCCTTTGACTTTCAAGGAACGAGAAAAGTCAAAGTAAAGATCAACATGTAAGAGATTCAGGTCGCGTCTGTCTAAATTCTGTGTAACTTTTTCCATTTATTTTTATTAAGATTTCAGTGGCGCCCGGTGATTGCACACACACACACACACACACACACACACACACACACACACACACACACACACACACACACACACACACACACACACACACACACACACACACACACACACACACACACACACACACACACACACACACACACACACACACACACACACACACACACACACACACACACACACACACACTTTTTCCATTTATTTTTATTAAGATTTCAGTGGTGTCCGGGGATTGCACACACACACACACACACACACACACACACACACACACACACACACACACACACACACACACACACACACACACACACACACACACCACTCCTGGTCAGTTTTAGAATATGGTCGTAAATCCCCTTTGAACGACACTGCCACTTACCAGATGGCTCTCTCTCTCTCTCTCTCTCTCTCTCTCTCTCTCTCTCTCTCTCTCTCTCTCTGCCACATCCAATTAACGTGTGATCGTCCAGTACCTCCTGTCTCCAAGGCTATACGTCGTCCAGGAGCCAGCTTAACTGACCATATTGTTTCTTCTTCACTCGCTTGCTGGAGATGGATGCCGGTAACGCTAGGGCCTATAGGCTTGATAAACACAAAATTATGAACATCGCCACCACTGCCATCATCATCCTATCGCGATTCTGGCTTTTATTCCCAATGAAAAATAAAGCGAGGTAGGATCCAGAAACTTGGGATGGGAAAGCGTAAAAGCGGGAGAACTATCAACATTTTATCCCTGTGCTTTTAAAATTAAGTATTGATTTTCCTGGTTTTTCCTCATGAGTCTCTTATTTTTCGCTTTAAAGTTTCATCTGTTTTTTCGTAACCAGGTAGGCCGCGCAAGAAGACATAAAATCATAACTGTCCTTTCATCCATATACCATTAAAAGCAAGGATCGGTTTTCCTTTATTTTCTCTTTATTCAGTTGATAGATAGATACAGAGAGAGGTAGAGAAATAGACGGATAGAGAGACAGATAGACAGACAGACGGCCAAATGGATAGATGAATAGATAGATTGATAGATAGACAAATTTATTCATTTTTTATGTAACGATGCCAGTTAACTCACCTGTTCCAGTTAAGCGCCATTCACTCTCTCCAGGGCTGGTCGTTGGAAGACAGTAGGCTGTGTGTGTGTGTGTGTGTGTGTGTGTGTGTGTGTGTGTGTGTGTGTGTGTGTGTGTGTGTGTGTGTGTGTGTGTGTGTGTGTGTGTGTGTGTGTGTGTGTGTGTTCATAACCTTAGCGCTGGCACGGTCCCGTTCCCCACGCACAATTTTACGATCGAGAGGCGGTGTGGCGTCAAGGTATGCATGGTCACGGCGAGAAGGGGAGAGATGGGAGAATACGCTGCCCCCCCCCCCTCCTCCATTCTCATGCTCCCTTTTCCCTCCTAGCCCCACCTCCCCTCTAGCCCCCTTCTCCTCCTTCCAGGCGTCCTCGTCACAACTCTTCCAGCTCTATCAACTCCCCATGTCCTCCTCCAAACTCCCGGACCATCAGAACACACAGCCACTTTCTTCTCTCCTTCCATCTCTTATCAGCCCTTCCAGCTCATCATATCTCTCATATTATTCTAGTTCCATAACCCACATACCCTCCATCGCCCTCCAAGTTTCCCAGCTTCTCTCAACACAGTTTTTCCCCCATACGCACTTAACCCCTGCACTCCACATAGCACCCTCCCTCTTTTTCTTCCTCCAAATACTCCAGCCTTGACAACCCTCAGTTTTCCTCCCTATATTTTCGATCTCCTAACCCAACTAGTCCCTCCACTCCAACTCTGCCAACCTTCTTTGCCCCCTTACATTCCTAAACCCCTAAATCCCATGCCCTCCCCTCTCCACCGTCAACTGTTCCAGCATCCACCAACCTTTTATGTTCCCTTTATACTTCCAGCCCTTTAGTTCACCTAGACCTCCCCTCACAACTCTGTCAGCCCTTCAACTCTCCATGTCCCCTTTTAACAATCCCGTCCCTCAGTCTATATTGCCCCTACCCGATCTCAGACTCAACCAGGCTTACCAACTCCGCATGCACCTTCAACATTCCCAACCCTTCAGTCAGCATGCAACCAACCCTCCCCCAGCTCTGTGACCTCTATCAATTCTCCCTTATCCTCTCCCCGCAAACTCGCATCCCCCAGATTCACACCCCATCTCCCCTTCTTCACCTTTCTTAACACTCCCTGGACTCCATCCCCCCCTCTCTCTATGCATCCTCTCCCTATATATCCTTCTGCCTTATGGCCCCAGCCCCGTAGTGGTACACCCTCTGTATTCCACAACCCTCAAAGCCTCTCCCACTTTCTTTGTCCCTATCACTCTCCATGTCTGTCCTCACTCCACCCCCACCCTTTCCCCTCGTAAGACCAGTCGCACCTTTCACGCCTCCAACTCACACCTCCACTTTCACCATTCCCAAAACCTACCCTGTGCCTCCCCCTCCCACCTTTTGCATTGCGGTCCCATCTCAGTTTCCATGCTCCTCCACCCCACCATCCATGTTCCCCACCCCACCCTCCATATTCCCCTCATTCCCCTCCCCTCCGCCCCATCTCACTTTCCATGTTCCCTTACCCCAGTTTATATATTCCCCTCCACCCCTTTCCCCTCACTTCCCTTTCCCCTTACCCTTCCCTCTTCCCAGGCGGTGAGGGCCTAAGTAACTGACCACATATTTCACCACAAAGTGCCACGCTCTTGTTTGCCCAAGTAGAACGTCCTGGAATCTAATAAACTCGAGTTTTTTTTTTAATTCTTCAGAAAATATAGCACGTTTAGGTTGTTTACAACAGAAATTGCGTTACTCTAAAATATAAAAAGTATACAGTTAGTACATGAGCACTGCAAAACTTCGAGAAGCAAAACCTAAACGACTTTTCTCTTTTTACGGCAAGCCCTTCCATACGGTAACCTCTTATTATTTTATTTTTGCTCTCCCTTAATTTTTTTATTATTAGTATTATTTTTCAAGCTAGAGATTTCAGATTTAGCCTTAATTTACCTGTTTAGTTCTAACAGGGCTTCCCTTAGCCACATAAAAGCACCGGTTTAGTTACCAGAAAAAAAAAGTAGTGAATAATAAAGTTTGGTTACCAGAAAAAAAAGTAATGATTACTAATAATACCAATACTACTACTACTACTACTACTACTACTAATAATAATAATAATAATAATAATAACAACGATGATAATAACGAGTGAAGCGGTCAGTATGAAATGAACTAAAATTAATTTTCATATTTTAGTACAAGCTTGTAAAGGGAGCTTCTCAGAATAAAGGTCACAAGAATATCAGGCGACACTTTATACTCTTTTGCATGTAAAAGTAATTACTTAAAAAAAAAAAAAACTGATCTGCATTCTTAGCATTATACCAAGGTAATTTACTATCCCCTCACTTAAGAAAGCTGTTGTGTTCATAAAGTCACATATTACAAGGAGTAAGTTGTCAATTCGGCTTAATCTGAAATTTCTCATGATCGGAACTCCGTTAGGATTTCATTCCACTTAATATAAGACGAGTTATTTCGATAGAGTATGAGAGTCTGAAGGCGTTAATACCGTCACCATTAACTTTTGATGATCAGGACAACACAAATACTTTATTCCAGCTAAATGTAACACGACTTTAATCATCTGGGAGCGAGTCACATTAGCCTGAGAGTCTTAGCAGTATCTACACATATGATTGCGACCTTGGGGATCAGTCACTCGGCTTATTATGTTCCCGGATTTCTGATGGGGTGAGAGGTGGCGTGGCGTGCGGGACAAGGGCAGCCAGTAGCCTCCCACTCAGGGCCTCTTGATCTGATTCGCCTGCATTATGTGTCCCCCCCTCCCCCGTGGCAGTGACCTTTACTTCCACACCTACCCGTAGCTCACTTAATGGTTTCCACCTACTGTCACTGAACTGCTTGGTGGGAAGTGCCAAATAACATAGTGTGAGCAAAAAAAAAGATAGATATATTGACAGATGGATAGAGCAAAACTTATAAATTAGATAGATAGATGGATGGAATTTTAACATACGTAACGTATCACTGGAATACTTGGCAGAAAATCGCGGAAACATTACTGAAGATTTACTAGTAAAAACAACTGTTGATATTTTCATGCGCTTTAAGAAACAAGCAACAGAAGAATAAAGAACGTTTGCATCTGAGATATTCATCTTGGAAAAAAAAAATTGATTAAAAGCTTCATACTGACAAAACGACCCAACTTAGAAGGTCAGCAAAGTCTACTCCCTTCGTCCTGTCTCAGTCCCAACACCATCCCAACCAATCCACCCTTTCCATTTGGCCGACAGCCTTTCAGCCCTCCATCTGCTTTACTTCTGGAAAATTCATTGCAGGGGCAGGAAGCGATCCACATGAACAAATTTTTCCTCTTTCCACTCATTGTTTGCTGACCTGCATGATAGGGTATACACACACTTCATAATATCCAGCCATAGCCTCCAGCTCCTCTCGTCCACTGTACTTTCGCGCGACGCCGTTAGGTAATCGAAGAATGCTCTTGTTTACTTCACAGTTATCGAATCGTATGTCAAAGTACCGATTTCTTTTGAGAATGAGTCAGTGTCAGTGACCCGTAAAGGATTTCATGAAGTTCTCAACATGACGAGGAAAGGCATGGTACAGTAATGGTGACGGCCAGGAAATATATTTGAAGTTCGGAACAGCAATCATGCTGCCTTAGAGGTCAACAAAATGGCACGGAGGATGAAGCAATCGTGCAGCCTCCCAGGTAAACCCCTGCCCACGGCGTCAATACAAAATTCAAAAGGGCTCTCTACTGTCGCACTGCCTGGTCCTGGAAGCCCATCTGTCGTGCCCGGCTGCCGGAGGATTACCCTCAATCTTTTATGACGACGCCTGCAAAGGTACAGGGCTCCGCTCGGCCCATCCCATTTTGTGTTGAGGCTTGGTTGGCTGTGTTTCTGTCAGTGATGGGTGAAGGAGCACTGTGAACTCTCTAACTTATGTCATTATGATTATTCTGAGGAGTATAAATTCTTTCCTTCGCATGCCATTTATGATTTTTTAAAGACTGATATTGCGTGCAGTTGTATTTATTTATTTATTTATTTATTTATTCACAACTACATATTTATCCTGTTTATTACTCTATATGCCGTTTTCATATCATTGCTGGTGGTACTGATTTTTAAGTAGAAAGGGACTAATATCTCTCCTTCCTCTGGTATTCCTTTGAAGAGTAGTAGGCTATGTGTCAATATCGGGTGGAAGGGATACTGAACTTTCACTTAGCTCCTATCCCCTATCTTTACATTATTTTGGGGACTTGCACTGCGTCTAATTTTATTGATTTTTTTCTCATGGTTGGAGGCATTGAACTGTGAGCTGAAAGGGATTAAACTCTGTCCTTCTTATGCCATGAAGAATATTAAGAAGACCTATTTGACGCTGCTCTACGCCTTATTTTGTGTGAAGGTTTTATTGCTGTTTCTTTCCATATTGGATGTAGGGAAACCTCCCAGTTGACTTATAATTATTTGGAAGGCTGATACTGAGCCAAGTCACAGCTCTTTATATGTTGCAGGTAACATTTCAATGCATTATAAGGAACGGGAGCATCTCTAAGAGCGACCCTATCCGTGTGTCTCTTACTTAAACATTGTTGAAGACGAGATGCTTAAGACTTTAGCGAAGCTCCATATTAGTGCCCTGAAGCTTCTGCATCTATTTAGTACTTTTGCGTTTGTTGTTGTTAGTGATGACATTGAAATGTGTGTGGAAAGGGGCTGATGTCTCTCCTGTCGGTGTTTGTACCCCTGTGGTTCTTTTGAAGGCTAGATTAATGCAGCTCAGAATCTTACCGTTGTGCGTAGTTTTGATTATTTGTTTACTAACCGGTATATTTTACTGCATTGTTTTTCTTACTTTGCTCTGTTCATGTCAGTGTCATTGTTAGTAGGCTGTAACTGGAAATGGGCTAACTCTCTCATACATGTGTTCTCATAATTATCTGAAGACTTCTTAAATGCAGCTAAAAATTTCATATTGTGTTAATTTTTTATTTATTTATATATTTATTTAGTATATGGTTTTTGTGCTGTTTTCGTCGTGGCTGATTGTACTGAACTGTGCATGGAAAAGAACTGAACTGTCTCTTACCAGTATTTCATGGGATTACTTTGAATACATGTTAGATGCGAAAAAAAAAAAATGATGTATATACTTCGTTTCTGTGTTTTACTTATGGTTGAGAGGGACAGAACTTTATCATTTCATGTGACTTTATGGTTCTTACGAAGCCTTTTTAAATATAGGTGAAAGCCTTGTTTTACATGTAGGATCTGTTGCTGTATTATATGTATTAAGTTGCAAGTGGAGTGTAATTGATTTCTGTAGTCTCATGTGACTATGATTTTTTTACAAAATTATTAAAAGCCGGGAAATCATATTAAGTGTAGATATTTTTACGTGTCTCACTAGGGATGGCCATACAGACGTGTAGGTGGAGAGGGACTGAAAACTACATATTCATTTTGCTTTATTATTATTTTTGATAAATGCAGCTGAAAAACAGGTTAGTGTATAAATTTAGTTGTGTTTCCAGTGAGGCTGATCACAGCGAGTTGTCGGTGGAGAGGAACAGAAAGTTTTATTTATATTTTGAAGGCTTATTAAACGCAGGTAAATAGGCTACTTTCACACCTGAATAAAAGATACAAAACCGAGACCATTCTGAGCTGTGAAAAGTGCTGAATCACACACTCAGAATTAATATCACACCATTTCCTAACGTCTTTCAAGCTGTAAGGAAAGATACAGGGAAAAGTACAGTATAGTACAGTAGAACATTGATAGACAGACAGAGCATACAGACAGACAGACAGACAGACAGATAGATAGAAAGATATACAGCTAATGGATACAAATACATCAAAACACTGTAACATAGTGTAGGGTATTCACCGATGATCAAACTAAGAATTAGGCAGACTTTGTAAGGTTTTAGTCTTAATATCAGAAAGATACAGAATCTCCAGACCGTCTCCTCACATAGAATATCGTATGAAAGAGGATTATAAATATGTATATCGTGTTCCTTACTGGCCTACTGTGGACCTTATATTTATGTGCTGGATGACAGGGGAAGAATTTTTATCGGATATTAACCATTTTTATTTTTTATTTATTTATTTATCTATTTATTAATTTTTTTTATGAACGTGTCTCCATTGCAGTGAATTTATTGCCTTGAATAATTTTGCATTAGTGGAAATTTTTCACACACACCACAAAACCAGCAAGAAGACACGGCATGTGTGCTGGGCGGTCCCTTCGGGACCTCCCAGGCCCTGTTTTCCCACTTACTATTTACAAGTCAGCCCACACCCCACTGACCGGGCTAACGTATGTCCCGGCCTTCACTATAGATAAAGGATATCTAAAAACGAATGAACGAACTGTTAATATTCACTTTCTTTTGGTTGTAAAATCTGATAACTATGAAAGAAGGTAAGACTAAACAAAAAAAAAATAAGTCTTATGGTACAGGTATACGCACTATAACCCCTTTAGTACGGTGACGCATTTTTTCCATTACAGCATCGAAACAGTTCCATTTAGATTTAGAGGCCATTTGCAGTTGTGGTAATTGTGGTGCTTCATCCCCCCCCACCCACGGTTTAGTTGGCTTCCTTGAGTTGAATAAAATTGTCCAGAGAGAGAGAGAGAGAGAGAGAGAATCAATTAAATAGACGTCACTGTAGCGACTGGGTTGTGCTCAAGAAAGTATGTTAATATGGTCCAAGACCTCTAGTCTCATCGGTTGAGGAAACTCCCTAACACCCTTCCTTAAGTGATTTATTTTGTTTATTGCACCTTACATAAATCTTTCCATTATCACTGTACTCTGCATAAATAACCTACAAAGGGATATTACCCAGCATTATCCTAAAATAAACAGCTAAAGAAGAATTATTAGGGTGCCTCCTTCACCGGCGAGAATATGAGCCTAACATTCACAAGTCAAGGGTTTCAAACTACTGTCAGGTTGCTTTTAACTGACACAGCTTGGCCACCCCCACGACTTGAATGCTGTGGCTAGTCCCGGTTGCATGAAATTCGATGTGCCTTAGTTATGCTGTTGGAATGGGTCTCCTTGGTTGTTATTTATATATCAGCCCTCTCATATGACTACTCTTGGATATTAACTGAGCTGACTGGGGTTAGGGATCGATGCCACGTCAGAGTAAACGCGCTATAATGAAGCAAGATTCCAACCTGTCGAATTATTGTTTAGTTCAACAAAATTTCCTTAGGTTTCTGGAGTGGTAACAGGACAGCTTTGCATACAGTCTTAGTATATAATTTCACTGGACGTCTGAACTCTCAAAAGTAATTATTAAAAAGTCCAGTTCGTTTAATTATTCCTGATTAGTTTAGCAGTGCTTTATGAAGGACTGACAGGAGTTCGATGTGTACAGAGAGCATTGGCTGGAATATTATGTGCACTCCCAGTCAGCATTTTTGCATGGTTAGCCCCGAAATAGTCAAGCTGTATTAGAACTCGGTACTGTAAATGTACAGTTGACTAGTTTAGCAAAATCTCATTCGGTTTTCACGTGGGTTCGGGGGGGTTAAAAATGAATGACCGCAACATCACTTACGCGATTAATGATGTCGACACGTCAGGAATATCAAAATAATACACTGAACTTCAAACCAATTAGTTATTGACTTAGTTACGCATGATCTGATTGGCTATTGATCAAGGCTACGCAAAACTAGTCGGTAATTCATTTAAGACGCAGTACCTAAGCAGCGAACAAGAATCCACCCATTATGTTATTGTTGATTAGGTTGACGAAGTTTCGTTGTCGTGGTGTCGAGATGGGTGTAGACTCGTAGAGGAACTATTTATCACAACTGTATTCGCAAATTTCAACTGTGCATTGTGCCTGAGTAAAGTGCAGTAGTGCAGAGTACTGTGGGTCATGGCGCCACTATTCACCACATCAAGTTTAATAGGGCAATAAAAGACGCCATAATATGAGGGAACGAGAACTCAACTACCTGTGTAATTAAGGTCACCACGCGAGGCACTTTGTCCACTCGTGCCTGTAAGTGCGCCTTAACTCTCACCACCTTAGCTTCATTTGACCTATTTCTGGCATCACCAAATGATATTACTAAGTTTTAGGGAAACCTCTCGCAAAGAAGAGTTTAGAAACAGCCTCCATTAACCCCTTCAACACCTTGAGGTTTTTATCTTTATTTTAATGCCACAAAATTCTTTTATTAATCTTATAAGCACCTCACGCAATAAGGTGTTAGAAACACAACATAACAGCTTCAGTACTTTGACGTTTATTTTCTGTTATTTTTGTTAACATCATCTCTTTTATTTCACTTTAGGGATGACTTCTCATCGTAGAGAGTTAATTGCTCTCGCTCAGTACCTTCTCGCACTTTTTTCACATTTTGTTTAGGGGTATTTATTGCCTGACGCCGTATACCGTGAGGAATGACCTCAACACAACGAACCTCAGGCATATGGCTTCGTTTTTACATCCGTCCTTGACCCAGCGAGGCTGATGCAATGTTTTGCATTTATTCGATGTGTGAGTGTGTGTGTGTGTGTGTGTGTGTGTGTGTGTGTGTGTGTGTGTGTGTGTGTGTGTGTGTGTGTGTGTGTGTGTGTGTGTGTGTGTGTGTGTGTGTGTGTGTGTGTGTGTGTGTGTGTGACGCAGTTCTCTGTTGACACGAGTCCTTATTCAGAAAGGTAATCCTATAATAGTTTTGTAGAACGTACCGTACTTTACCAGTAACATTACCCTCATTTAATGTTAGGTTGTTATGATGCAAGTATTACGACCGACATACAGTAGTAACCTCGACATATAAAAGCTTTAGTTCCGATATTGCTCTACTTTGCTTTGCATTACGACCGTGTGAAATGAGCCAGTAACTGATTATGACATTAAATTTCTCAGTGGTAGGAATTCCTTTCTATGACTTTCATGATATGTTCTGATGTTAAGTTTTCGTAGACTGAAGACGGCTTGCGTTGTTCTCCTGTCGACTGCAAGAGGATTAGTTACACAGGCAGTAAGTTTTTATCAACTCCCGTGGTTCCTGTAGAAGTAGACAGGGAAGCAAATACCCTGTACTTCATTTACTCAAGAGGTTTAATGCTGACGTGATCGTGTTTTCAGGTTCCTCATAAAATAGATATTAAGCTACATAGATTTTTTTTTTTTTTTTCGTCAGCTAGGGTTTCAGTAGCATAAATTTTCTATGGTCAGGACTTCGGGTCAGAGTCCCCTGTTTTGTGTATTGATAACAAAATATTCGGACATAGAAGATCTGGAGTAAATTTTTAGCTGATGATGGATCCTTTACTAAATTTGTTATTATTCATTTCAACATAATGATTTTTACAGTTCTTGTAGTTAGGCGATTGAACTTAGGGGAGACTTCATGTACTGAAGGAGTTTATGACAGGCACGGATTTAAGGGGGCATAGGGGGCGTACCCGCTGTATTTTTTTAGCAGACCAGTGATTACTCATAATAAAAGAACAGTATTATTTACCACAATATAAGAAATAAATATCTTCCATAAATATTGTCATAGAATTATTGGTAACATGGATTTTGTATTAAATGTAGAGGAGTTTTGTAAGGAGTCAGCATGATCTCAAATTTTCGGTAATTCTGCTGGGAATCCTTCCCCATTTTTCGTTTAGTGCTGGATTCGGCCCTAAATGTAAGCTATGTCAGACCCTCTCACTTAGGAAAGTTTCTTTTGTATTGAAGGGTTAATTGAGGCTGTGTCAAACCCTTTCTGTTCGAAAAGTCTCCCCTCAGTAAAAAAAAAAATAATAATAATAATAATAATCGTAGTTAAGGGGTTGATAGTGATTCCCTTGCTAAAACTTTATAAAGGTTCCAGTGCTATAGAAAATCATGGCCAAAATCCCTGGCTGAATGTGTGATAAATTAACAGCAGTGATTAATGATGAGAGAAAATTTTGGAGGAGAGAGAGTAATGAGTGAACGAAAAAAAAAAAAAATGAGAGAGTCCATACAGAAGAGAACATTTTTAACCCATAATCAGAGAAAATTTTGGAAAGGAAAGAGAGTATTCAGTGAATGAAGAAATAATAATATTGGAGAGGTAGAGTGCATAAGGAAGAGGAACTTTTAACCCTTTCATTACAGTGACACCTTTTCGATTTTGTTCTTCCTTCCACGGGGCGAGTTTATTCTGCTTGGAAGAGATGTCTGGTAGTGAAGAGTGTAATTAATAAAATCTTAACCCTCTTATTTTTGTGTTGAAGGTCTACCATTGCCTGAATAAAATCGTCTGACAGTAACGAGAATTAAATACAGAATGGCGTCACCGTGCTGAAAAGGTTAAATTAGCTTAACCACTTTATGGTGGTAGGTGGTGGCGACCATCATCCACTCACATGATGTAGTGCTGCCTACTTCTTCCTTAGCTTAATCATTCTTTTTCTGTGCCTGCCCTCCTTTCTTCCTATTTCTCCCATCTTTCCTGTCACTTCTTATTGCTTTTCTTTCCTCTACCGGTGGCTTTACATTGAGTGACAAGCCAAATGGTTTCCTGTAAGCCAGGAAACCATTTACAACGCTGAGCGGTAACCATATAACAAAATCATACGTGCTCCCAACGTGTCAACAAGTGGGTTGGTGTAGGGTTAGTGCCCCTCCCCGTAAAACAAATAACTCAAAGTCAAATGGCCACTCCTTACGGGATTATGACGTCTGGCAATAGATAGCTAGATAGATAGATAGACTTCAGTTTAATAGTGATACACACACACACACACACACACACACATATATATATATATATATATATATATATATATATATATATATATATATATATATATATATATATATATATATATATATATATATATATATATATATATATATATATATATATATATATATATATATATATATATATATATTAATTCATTGTTGCCTTCCATTCAAGTTAAAGCAGTTTTATCTTTTATCTAAAGTTACCCTTGAATTAATTTTTTTTTTTTTATCAGTCACGGTTTTCTTTTCCTTCACCTTCTCACTCGTACGGTGAGAATACTTTCTGAAAGATACCGGTGCCGCAATGTTTTATTTATTTACCTAGTCAATTAATGTATATTAAACCTAACTTTTATCAGGCAGTCACGAATCTGTCCTCACCCATCAGCTCACTTTTACACCTCGCACATAATAATATCCTTTTTGCCCCATCCTGGTCCCGTCCTGCCGGCCATCCATCACCCGCCCCTCGCTTATCACCCCTCCTTCTGCCTTCACTCAACACTCATCCCACCATCCGTCATCCGCACTCCTCTCTCATCCACATCACGCCTTTTTTCAATGCCTCTTTTTACTGCTACGCCCCTTCCCCCCCCCCTCTCTCACACACACACACACACACACACACACACACACACACACACACACACTGTGTGTGTGTGTGTGTATATATATATATCTATCTATCTATCTATATACCTAGGCTGCTTCCCCCAAGGAAAGGGAGGTAGCCGAGACAGGACGACTCACTCTCCATTTACTCATCCATTCAAACACATTCATTCGCATCTTAGCCCCAAAGGGGAGAACGGACAGATCCTCACCGCATCACACCGCACAAGGGTCAACTGCGCAATGCAAGCAGTGACATCCACAGCAGGGCCCGACAGCAGAACTGGTTTACCCCTGCCACATCATAACAGACCCATCCCCTTACCCGCACCTGACCTGACTAGCTGATCAGACCAAATGCGGGAGAATATCCCCTCAGGGCTGCGTCATCACTTATTCATTCACAATTTCTCTCCATTTATTTCTGTGCGTGACAGAAATAAATGGAGAGAAATTGTGAATGAATAAGTGATGACGCAGCCCTGAGGGGATATTCTCCCGCATTTGGTCTGATCAGCTAGTCAGGTCAGGTGCGGTAAGGGGATGGGTCTGTTATGATGTGGCAGGGGTAAACCAGTTCTGCTGTCGGGCCCTGCTGCGGATGTCACTGATTGCATTGCCCAGTTGACCCTTGTGCGGTGTGGTGCGGTGAGGATCTGTCCGTTCTCCCCTTTGGGGCTAAGATGCGAATGAATGTGTTTGAATGGATGAGTAAATGGAGAGTGAGTCGTCCTGTCTCGGCTACCTCCCTTTCCTTGGGGGAAGCAGCCTAGGTATATAGATAGATAGATAGATTATTTCTGTCACGCACAGCCACTCTTCCTTGCTCAACAGACATCCCTCTAGCATCCAACGCTCTCTTCACACTGTCCATCCATCCTATTCGTGGTCTTCCTCTCAGTCTTACACCTCTCACATCAGATCTAGTTATCTTTTTCACCAATCGCTCATTATCCATTCTCTCCATATATATATATATATATATATATATATATATATATATATATATATATATATATATATATATATATATATATATATATATATATATATATATATATATATATATATATATATATATATATATATATATATATATATATATAAAACATTAAAATACAGTATATATCTCACTTCTGCCACCTACTCATCATCTGCGTCTCTCTGGTTGATTCTTTTGAACATGCGTGTCATTTATATTCCACTATTGGAGTGGACCTTTTCATTACGGAGAGTTCCTGCCGGGAAACCTTCCTGTCCACATTGAGGAAGAATTAGAGCGTGAGCCGACAGTATGATTGACAAATGTACCACATTTCCTTATTTGCCACGCTAATCCCTAACATAACTAAAGTTATCTCCATCACTCAACAGCCACAGCCACACTACCTCCTACCACGACTAAGTTCCATACCTCAGTCACCACCGGTACCACACCTATGTGACTGTCAAACCTCACTTCCTTCTCACTTTTGCTTACTATATCCCATCCATACCACATCCTCTAAGTACCACATCCCCATACACTCACACCATTCCACCCCCAAAACGTCACATCTTCCTTACGGCCACAACCATCTCACTACCACACCACCACACTACTACGCCACCACACCTCCACACTACCACACCACCACACTACCACACCACCACACTGCCACACCACCACACTACCACACCACCACAGTATTACGCCACCACACTACTGTGCCACCACACTACCATCCACCACACTACTGTGCCACCACACTACCACACCACCACACTACCACACCGTTACACTACTACATCACCTCACTATGACGCTACCACACTAACACACCACCACACCATCACACTACCACACTACCACAAACCACATCGCCACTTCACCGCACCACTCCACTGCCACACTACCACACCACCACATTGCCATACATTCACACTGCCACACCATCACACTACCACAGTGTCACACAACCACACTACCACACCAGCACATTGCCATACCATCACGCTCCCATATCATCACACTACCACACCTCCCTCACCACCACCACATTACCACCCCTCCCTCACCACCACCACATTACTACACCTCCCCCACCACCACCACACCTCCCTCACCACCACCACACCTCCCTCACCACCACCACACTACCACCCCTCCCTCACCACTACCACACCTCCACACCTCCCTCACCACCACCACATTACCACCCCTCCCTCACCACCACCACATTACTACACCTCCCCCACCACCACCACACCTCCCTCACCACCACCACACCTCCCTCACCACCACCACACTACCACCCCTCCCTCACCACTACCACACCTCCACACCTCCCTCACCACCACCACACTACCACTCCTCCCTCACCACCACCACACTACCGCTCCTCCCTCACCACCACCACATTACCACACCTCCCTCACCACCACACTACAGCAGTACCAACACTACCCACATTACCAAACCATCTCACATGCATACCCACACCTGCCACACTACCACCACACCACCACCACCACACTACCACATCACCGATCACCCACCTGAGAAATGAGTGATGATGGTTTGACTGAGATCCATCAAGAGTGAGGGTGGAGATCGATAAGAGATTGGTGGTGGTGATGGGGGTGGTGGTGGTTATGAGGGTGGTGGTGGTGGTGGTGGTGGTGGTAATTGTTGCTGCGGCGATAATGTTGGTGTGTGGGTGTGTTATTGATGTCGGTGGCTGGGTGGGTGGATAAAGTGTTGATGAAGGTACTAATGATGATGGAGTGGGTGATGATACTGAAGGTGGGGATGATGGCGTGAGTGGTGATACTGACGGTGATGATGATGATGATGATGTGAGTGGTGATACTGACGGTGATGATAATGATGTATGGTGATATTGACGATGATGATGATAATGTGAGTGGTGATACTGACGGTAATGTTGATAGTGTGGATGGTGATATCAACGGTGATGATGATGGTGTGAGTGGTGATACTGAGGGTGATGATTGTGGTTTGGATGATGGTGTAAGGAATAGAACTGTAGCTGTATCGGACAATAACAGATCCACTGCAGAACCGAACAATTTCTTCGGATAAAGAGTGATGGCCAAAGTTCATTCTTGCCCATGATAGTCAAGTACGAAACAGGAAAGAGTATCAGTAATGAGAAGTGCATGTGATGGTTGAAGTATTATATATGTGTGTGTGTGTGTGTGTGTGTGTGTGTGTGTGTGTGTGTGTGTGTGTGTGTGTGTGTGTGTGTGTGTGTGTGTGTGTGTGATTTGTCAGGGTGTAAGCTATGCCAGTATTTGAAAGGACATACTAAAATGAGAGGCACTGATTCCTCAGAGTTTGCGAGAATCAGCCAGCTAATAACCACAATCAAAATACGTTCTCCTCCTCTCGGAGAAACATACAGCCTCCTCTCTCTTTCTCTCTCACGATTCAATTCCCGTTATGCAAATGGTTTCAGAATATCCCGATGCTTATTTAATGTGTGTGTGTGTGCGTGTGTGTGTGTGTGTGTGTGTGTGTGTGTGTGTGTGTGTGTGTGTGTGTGTGTGTGTGTGTGTGTGTGTGTGTGTGTGTGTGTGTGTGTAAGTAAAGCAAGTGAGCGTAACCATAAATAAAGCCTCCTCTCCGGGCCGGCCAAGGCAATAGCTCACCGCATAACTCAGTTTAACGGCCTCTGTTTTCCATTACCCACCAAACCAGCCACCATTTTCCCTAAAGTTGGCTCGTTAACTCTCTCAGGATCCTATGACTCACTCCCGCCTAAATAAAATGGCCTGGCCTTGGCGGGAATGGAATACTTGAATTATCATGACCATTCTTCTTAAAGCTGGCATGCTGGATGTCTCTGGCTCCTGTGGCTCATTCTCAGCTAATTAAAATAGTCTGGCGTTAGCTGGAATAAACAACAGAACTGTTCCCATCGTGAGAGGGTTTTTAGTGACAGTGTTAATGGTGCCGATATAATCTCTCTCTGGTTCCCCTGACTTACCCTCAGTTCAGTGTAGTCGTCCAGCTTTCGTATCAGTAGAAAATTAGAGTTGTCCCTCTCTTGAGAGGGTTAACTCAGGCTCCTGTTACTCACTGTCTGCTAAACAAAATCGTCTGGCGTTAACTGAAATACTAGAGTTGTCCCGACCATGAGAGAGTTAATGACAGTATTAACTCTTTCAGGCTTCTTAATCTCATTCAACTGAATGACGCTGTCTAGTGTCATGCAGAGGAGAATAGAGTCGTCTCGAGAGGGCTAATGGTGATAGTAACGCACTCAGTTCCTATGACTCAGGCTTAGCTAAATTTAATCATCTGGCGTTAGCTGGAGTAGAACAGAATTTCCCCGATCATGAGGGGGTTAGAGGAGAGTATGCAAAATATATAACACGGGGAAAAGTGCTGCAAATTTTCTAGAGCAGCGAGAGTACAGCTGAGTGCGTTCCTAGTGCCAATGAGCTGTATTCTCGGTGGCACAGAGGAATTCCCTGACCTCTTCCTTAACACTTTATTTTGTATATTACATCTTGAATCTTTTGTGTGCAGTTTATTGACTTTTATAATCAACGTTGCTTGCGTTAGTAACTCAGAAGATATTAAAGGAGTAAAATAGAAAATAAGCCGCTGAAGATAAATCTAACCGGGAAGGAATCCGACCCTATAAGTCGCCATTCTCGCTGTTGGCCTAACATCGTGGAGCTCACGCTAGTAGCTGACTTACTGGCCTGAATCGCAGAACGATATTGCGGTGAGTACTATTTGTTCTAATGCTTGATCGTCCAGTCGAAAAAAAAATGCAATATTGCCAGGAAAAAAATCATGGCATTCGTCCTACGATTACTGATTTCTCCAAAATTTTCCTCACAGACTTCATGTCAGCTGTGAAGATATTAAGTTTTGGGGTCGTATTGTCAGGAAAATTATGGGTGTAGTGTGGGAACTAACATGGAACTATACACTCGTGACTCGTGAATTATAAGGCACTATTCTAGGTGGTTTTGGAGATTTCGTAGCGCCTCCTCCTCTTGCGTTTTTTGTCGTTCTCTTTTTCTCTTTTCTTTTTTTACATTATACCTCAGTATCCTCTTGCATGTTACTATTTCCTTAAATTTGGGGTGGGAATAAACTGTGTACAGACTCTATGTCTCACGATTGTACACGAAAGAAGAATTATATGGTAGGGGAGAGTGAGAGCTGGTAAATTCTGGCATTGATCCAAGCTATAATGACTGCGGTAAATTGGATTAAGAACAAGTTAGGACGAAAGTTATTAATGAAGTCGGGATGAAGATTCATGTGAAAAGTTGACCAAACCAAGCCTTGTACAGCAATTTAGGGTTAATAGAATTTAAAATTATGTCAATAACGATATCTAAAGCTTTAAATTTAAGGCTTTTTTTTAGGATCGGCTGAATAATGAAAAATACTGAGTGACATTGTCTCAAAGGTCAAAGAATCAAAATTATACTTCACTAGAATTTAAATAAAGCAACATTGTCTGTAGTACTGAAACCCATCTCAAAATGCATTGTTTATGACTTTAATCCAATGACGCATTAATTATTTTATTGATGCTGTCTTCAGACGATCTTATTCAGCTTTTGGTCAGTTCATTACCTCCTTCACAACAAGGTATCTCCCATAATGTTAATAAAGTCGACTGGAGGTAACAAGATTAAATCAATAAAACACGTCACTGGATTCTGTCTTGAATAAAATACTCGTGCGTGGTGTGGCTCAGCTGACTTTATAGTAGAAGCATAATCAATGCTTTCTTCTTCGTCGTCGTCTTTTTTTGTCTGGTTTTGTTCCTACGCCAGACAGAACTTTACTATGGCTCAGTCAGGAAAAAAAAAAAAAAAAATGTTCGCTTTCTATTCCACTGTGTTTCCTTCACCGTTAGAGCATGTCCATTACCTTCCTTCCCGAGGCATCATATCAAAAGAGAATCAGTTATCTGTGGGCGGAGAAACACATCGCTCCTCTCTCAGCTTAAGAATTAGAGCCGGCAAAGGAAAGTGAAAAACAGAAAGGGATGAAATGTAAGACAACCTTTTGTCCTATGCTGTACCATCAGTTCGGTTATTCCTTACGGCATAGGAGGGGGAGTGTTTGCGATTTATTCTGGTTCTTCCTGTTATTCCTCTCACATAAAAGATCATTATTGCTGCCGTAAATATCCTAGCAGAATGTAAAATAGTATGATGATGATGATGAAGATGATCTCATTAATGCATGGGATAAGAGAGGTCCAGGAAGAGAGGTAGAAACAGAAAAGCACTTGCAAATAAAATAATTGTGAAAAAAGGTCAGTTAAACGGGCCACACATTCATTCACTGGTCATTTAAGTCTTCAAAATTCTGTACTCTGTCTCTCAGGCCTGACAATCCAGGCACATTACAGGTAATTTCATACTTCTAGTGGGATAGAGAGAATGCCATCAACTGTCAAGCTTAAAAACGAAGTGTATCCTTTATTTTGTGCATTTCTAAACATACATCCTACCTCCATTCTGTTATTACCTCCGCCAACTAAGATGGAAGAGATTGTGTTTTCACCTGTGCCTGTCTGTGTACATCTCAGAAAGTTGAAATCGGATTTCAATTAAATGTGATGGCTATGTGAGCACTGGATCAAGGAAAAGTTTATTTTATTTTGAGGTGGATCTGGATCCTGATGCAGGAATGCATCAGAAATTGAATTGGCGTCGGCGGAGCTATCCTTTCCACGGAGATTGTTTAACAGGGTAGACTAAGACCGTGCACTTAACGGTCTAAGTAAAACCGTACAAGTATTCGTGTAGTTAGATTTTGAGGTTGATCCTGATCCGAATGCAGGAATAAATCATAAGTTTATTGGCGTTAGCGGAGATGCACTGCCTGAGCGCCCTCTAGTTCGTCTGAGTTTGGTTTCCTCAGTTTCTGTACCTCGCTTATTCACACGTTCATTTACCATATACATCCAATTTCAAGGCCTTCCTCACCGTCTGCGACCCTCAGTCTCACCCGTTTCATCATCCTCTTCATACCGATTCTTTCAGTAGCACCATATCATACAAGCACACTACTATACTGCAATTTTTTCACGAACCTATTTATCTTATCCTATCCCACTTACGTGCACGACATACATTCCATTCTAGTTTCACTTTACGGCGCCCAGTCTTGATTTTGGATATTCATGCCATTTCAAAGTCTCACGCCCATATACTAATATGGGCACTAAACACACATTCACGCGATATTAGTGCACTGGTGACTGAGCTACAAAAGTCTGTGAAATTCTTAACACACACTCATATAACGATACCTAAAGAAATCCTCGACCAAGAAGATGGAACACACACACACACACACACACACACACACACACACACACACACACACACACACGAAAACGTAAATTGAAGGTGGGATATACATGTGGGTGTGCGGTGGTGGCCTATTACCAGGGGCCCTCCTTGCCATTCAGGGCCTGGCTTACGAGGACACTACAGAAAATGGACAGGCAGCCAACTCATACCGGCCCACGCACTCTCTATACCTGTGTGTGTGTGTGTGTGTGTGTGTGTGTGTGTGTGTGTGTGTGTGTGTGTGTGTGTGTGCGCGCGCGTTTAGTGACAATTTATATTTTTCTGTTTTATCAGGTTAATTTTGTATTTGTCAGGTTTTGTTTATATCAGGTCGTGTTTACATCAGGTGCTTATATTCGGTCATATTAGCATAAAGTTGTACGGTATAATGTTAGGTTGTTTTTGTATTAGTTTCTTTTATATAATTTTGCGTGTATATCAGCTTGCGTTTATATGAAGAGACATGAATGAAAAGTTAATGTTAGTAATGGCAAGTTTATTACAGAAATTCAAATGCACAAAGAGTTCCTCGGAGAGCTAGACTTGCAAATAAACCTACACTGACAAATGAACGTTTAAGAGATGAATGCAGAGTGAAGGCCGATGTAGTGGGAGCATAAAGGCAGTGCTTTGAGGCGGTCTGTCCATTCCGAGCGAAGAGATAGACGGATTTTCGATGTTTGGGAAACGGAGGGAATTTTGAGAGTTGGGTGGGGGAACGATTTTTGGGAAGAGAATCGGAATGGGTTTTTGAGAGCGTGGTGGAAGAGAGATTTTTAAGTGATGGATGGGAGAACGTAGTTAACATTTGAGTATGAGATGGATTTTTGAGTGTTGGGTGGGAGAGGGTAGTTAGGAGTTGGGTGGATTAGGAATATTTTAGTGCTGGGTGGGTAAGGATCGTTAAGAACTGAGTAGGAGAGGGATTTGGGGGTGCTGGGTGGGAGGGACTTTTTAGAGCTTTTAGGGGAGGCATTTTTGAGTGGTGATTGGGACACAGACTTTGAAAGCTGAGTGGAGGAGTGTGGGTGGAATTTTTTAGATATGGATGGGTGTAAGAAAACGAGGTTGGGCGAGAACCAGGCTAATTGAAAAAGTAGTAGAATTTGTTTGAGGTACAGCGAAGAGTTGTCAAGTAGTGATTCATGTGTTTAGAACAGTGGATGTCTTTTATATTGTATTCTGCTTGTCAATGCACGATTTTATCAACTAGGGGGAAATTAGGGGGCTCTTTCTAACATTTTCAGTTCGAAAAATGTGTCCTCATATCAACGAAATCATGCGGAGACAGTAAAAATAGAATAAGATGTCCATGTATTTTTGGAATTGAAAATCCTTTGTTGGAGATCCTTTCTTGCGTCAGACAATAAATGAATAGAGACATTTGTTAATGTAGGTCGCACACTGAGCAGTTAATCTACGGTGTATGGATGTTAATCTGCTACAGAATGATTGGGTATTGTTTCATGTCATGATCTAAGTTAATAGATCAGACTTCATGTAATAGATAAGTAAATAGAATGCTAAGTCTCTAGTGAACGCATTACCTGTTCAACTGTGCAGCTTGTTACATCCAGAATCTTGTTCCCAATTTGACACACTGAGAAGGAAAAACCCGAGAATCTGTAAGATTCAAAGGAATTTCAGTAGCAGGACTGATTCCGCCAAATGTACACTCTACAGATACACTCAGCACTCCTGTTAATCTTGACATTACAGCAGCTTTTTAAAATTTGTATGTTAAAATTTCTGATATGAATTATTTATACAGCTCAGTCGTAACCCATTTGCTGTCATGGACCCAGTGCACTGTTATATGCAGACTGGCAGCAGACAGTCTTCTACAAATGGGCAAGCGCCTATCAGTCACGTAGTTAGAAACAGCCTGCAGTAACCCCTTCGCTGCTGTAGACCCATGTACTTATTTTATTCAGACTCACTGGAAAAAGTTCTTGCGGTCAGATGGTTGCACGTAGGTGTATCAGTCGTGTTAATATCAGATGATTTCCTTCAACAGAAAGATATCCTAGCAACTGAAAGATTAGTATTCACACTGGCAACGTTATACAGTATACCTATCCGAACTTTATACACCGTATTGGCACACAGGCCGCGAGAAAATACGGTGGTTTAAGTTTTGAAGTTGTGAGCGTGGATGAGATGTATATCAAGTGTGTGGTATTGACAGGGTGAATGGTCCACTGTGCACCGGCCCGATACCCACGGAACACTGGCCACACGTCCTGCCACCACACTATGAGAGGGTTTTTGCAGTGTTCCATTTGTGGGATAGTTTTGTACAAAGGCGGACGTGGTGGCCAAGTGATTGGAGTGGCCTAGTCGGAGTGATGATCTTGCATAAGTTTGATTCCTAGAGTTAACTAAGTTTTACTCCACGTTTTTTCCTTTCTTTGGTTCATCATTTTTGCCCTTGTTGCCCTGCACGTCTCGTCTACAGTAATCCGGGCGTTTTTAATTCTCTTTATCTCTCGACCATCCTTATTGTTCTGCTATGTCAGCAGCAGTTATTTCAACTTGTGTTAGTCAGTTTACGCTTACTGAACATATTCTACTTTATCCTGCATACTCATCGGTGACATTGTTCCCCGGAGTTTTTACAGTACTGAATGGTAAATGAAAATTAAAATAAAATTAACAATAATAAGGTATGCTGGGATGGTAATCGTCTTTGCTGTTACATCACCAGGTCCGTTTCCTTCAATCTAGCAACGACAGAAAAAACAACCAGTCATTTGACCCCCACCCCGTCCCATAATATACCTTTCCTTTCATTCTTTTCTCCTGACCATACTTCGTTTGCTCTAACTTGGCCCAGATTTTCGTCCTTCTGCAGTTTATTTCATTTAGCTTAGTGGCAGAAAAAGACAACAGTACGGCCCGACATCCATTACAAAGTACCTCTTCGTGACTGGCACCGTATTCTAGTGTTGAATCTTCTGTTACGGCACAGGATTCAAGAAGGAGGCAGCAATTTTAGGCCATGATAGAGTGAAAAGAGTATAGTTTATTTTCAGGGAACCTTGAGAAGATCTTTCATTGTCGAGGAAATTAATGAAGATTGTTTCATTCACTGCGAGATGTTTTACCAATATTCAATAAAATCGTCTGGGGAAAAAAAATAAATATAAAGAAATGCACTTCACCAGATTCAGTGAGTTAGTATCGCTTGTGAGGTATAGGAGCCTTCGACTAGTCCAGGGTAGTCCAAAACTTTAAACCCCCTGAACCCGATGACATGCTTTTTAAAATGTACTTCCTATCTTCAGACGAATTTATTCTGCTTAGAGGAGACTTTCCGGATTACTGGAGTAGGTTAATCAACTCATTCATTACTAGAGTTGAATGGAATCGTTAAATAAAATCGTTTGGCAGAAGCAAGAATAAAATGATGACGTCCTCGAGCTGAATGAGTTACGGTTATATGACCGGCCAGTGCCCCCGGTAGCATTGCATGATGGCATTAACTCTAACAGCCCCTAAGTGATTCCAATCGATCCGCTTAGCACTTAGCCTTGACCTTGCCCTGCGCGTTAGCCCGTTAACCTCTGCATTCCCATTGCGTTTTTTTTTCCCCTTCATTTTATTCGCTCTCTTCTCATCTTACTCATTTTGAATGGACCCCTGAAACTGAATAGGTAAAAGATTGACCCCTAAGGGTCGGAGCCTGAGACAAGTTTATATTGCTAGTTATTGTTTCCATTCTTTTTTTCTAACACTTCTACTGACAGTCAGTATGTGTATCCGTATCAGTCCGTATAATGTTCACTGCAGGACTAAACCTTATCCTTGAAGGGAGAGTGATAGCTAGCAGTAACCTTCCCTATACTGGCGATGTTCGAATGGGAAGCAGGTGTTTGATGCATGTAAAAATCGAAATGTAATACCAGTGTCTGTATTTCTTAGTGTTTGTATAAGCCTTCGGTAGAACCGACATGTTCAAAACATATGCAGGGATATAAAACGGCATATTACCGGTACCCACTTTAAATGTCCGCCACAGCATAGCTTCGAACCCTAGACACAAAGCACACGCGTTGAGAGATGAGTACACTACCGATCGAGCCACCGCAACTAGCTAGCTATGTAGACGCCAAACTCTTTGGCAACACAGTCGCAGACTTTCATGAAAAAATGTTACGATGTTTATTCATAAGAAGCTGACTGCATATTTTAAGCTAAAGTGAAATTGATATTTACAGAGGGTGAAATACGTTAATACGAAGATATTATAATGCACATGAAACGGAAAGTTACATCATATGTATGCAGGCTTTACTCCACATTCTGTGAAAATACTGAAGCATAAAGCACAACGCGCCCTTTCCGTATTTCCAAATCTTTCTTTATTTTATTTTATTTCATTATTATATATATATATTTTTTTTTACGTGTCCGACTCTGGGCAAAGGCTCAGGGCCTATTTCTTGGGGGCAGTGGCCTATCCCAAGGCCCAGTAGTCCTCCTACTCCTCCACATGTCACCACTTCGGCGCTAACACCCACCGTCCATATTGAATACAAGCTAGGGCTGTCTCATACAGGACTGGTGTACTGGTATTAGCGGGGGTACTTTTATGACATGTCGGCGGGTCATCTGGTAGATCAGGAGAGTCTGCTTTCTAGGAAATTCAAATCTTTAAACTGTTCTCTGCCCCAGCCGGGATTCGATCCTGGGTCCATTAGGACTGGAAGCCGCCTCTACTGATTCAGCCACCGCCACCTGTTATCAATGTCATCTTGTGGTATGAAACAATAAAAATCACTGATCAAAAGCCAATAATATCATTGAAGTATCAACAGGTTCCGTACAATCACAATTTGTAGGTATATTTTCTAATATGGAGATCTGCAACTTGCCATTAAAAAAAGGGCAATACATGATATGTATATTTTTAGACAAAAATGCATTTCATTATGTGTACATCAAGGAGCTTATGACGTATATTACCCGGCTGAATAAACAAGACTGAGAGCTTTGACACTGACGGGTGTAGTTTGCATAATATAAAGCCTTATTGGCTTCTTTTTCTTTTTCTTTTTCTTTTTTTTTTTTTTTTTTGTCTGGGAGGGGTCCATTTCGGGCCAGGGGGGGCGGATTTTCAGTGTGAGTAGGAACTTCCGCTGGAGAATGGCGGGCGAGAGGATTTTTTTTTTTTTTTTGCCGGAGTTTGAATTTATAGGTTTGAATGGGTCGACATGGGAATATTTTGGAAGCTGCCGAGAACAAATAGATTGTGGGAATGGGTTAGGTAAGAGTGAGTTTGTGTAGGGATGTTTTAGGACGTGAGTGGGTGGGCGTAGGGACTGACTTGGTAGGACTCGTTGGGTATAATTTTACATGCTATGAAGTTTAATGAGATGTGATTATGAGTCCTTATCTGACAGTTCTGGGGTCCATTTGAGGCACAGGGTGGTGAGAGTGTGATGTTTTAGGCGAGGATGAGTGGACGTGCACGAGAACTTGGGGTGAATAGGTGGAGATAGCTCCATGGACGGTGAATTAGGTGAGATGGGCGTGTGTGAGTGCATGTGGTGAAAAATCAGAACTTCGAGATATTAAATATAGAGATAAAATAGGATTAGGCGGATAATGAAACAGATTGGATGGGTGTTAGGGGTAGTGAGGACGGATCAGGTGCGAGTAGGGATGGCGTGGACGAACCTTGAAACGGACTGACCAAGGGAACAAAACAGGCAAACGGGGAGATGGACTGGAGGAAAGAGACGAGTGGAGGATCAGTGGCACAGATAGGAGGGACAATTAGACAGACTGGAATATGGAGGAAGGATCTGACCGGGACTTGGGGATGAGGAGAGAGAGTCTGATTGAACCTCAAGATGTATTCTACAAGAGAAAGAGAGAGAGAGAGAAAAAAAAAAAAACACGAGGAGATAGACTGCAAGGAAAAGGTTGGAGTGGAAGATGGGTGGCACAGAATGGATGGATATTTGAACAGACTGAGACAAAATGGTCCGACGTTTAGTTAGAATGGATGGGAGTGGGAGACCAAGGAGACAGACTGATCGAAATTCTGAGCAGATCGGACAAACAATGAGAGAATAAGTTGGCGTTTAATTAGATTGTGTGGAATCAGGAGTCGTGGGGCATACGAATAGCCTGACCTAACCGTGAAATCGAGTGGGCAAGGGAGGCAATTGTACAAGCGGGGAGATGGAGAGGGAAGGAGTGATTGGAGTGAGGGGACAAATTCAGTGGACTCTTGAACGGACTGAGAGGTGGATCGGGAGGAAAAATGTGGCACGGAGCATTGTGTGGTGGGGAGGGGACAAAGGGGTATTTATAATGGTTGAGATAGAATAACGGATTGAATGGAAGTAGTGTAAGGAAACAAGGGAAAAGGGAAGGAATGTATGGGACGGATTATGTCGAAATGGGAGGAGTGAGAGATGGATAAGGAAGACTGTGTGGACAGGAACAAAAGGATTGGGATGAAATGGGCGGCCAAGTAGATGAGTTAAGCGGGTCAGAATAGGTGAGACGCTGGGAGAATCGATGGGATAGACTAAACGAGTTGAGGTGATATGGATGGATTAAGAGATGGATGAAGAGGATGAGGTAGGAGTGAACTGAAGGGTGGAGGTTGGGGGCCGAGGTGAGAGGGTAGAAAGACAGTAGCAAAATGAGTTGATGTGTTGATGGATATTGGCTGGTCAAGATAGGAAGTGAGGAAGAGAGATGAGTGGAAGGAATGGATTAAATAGACTGTGACATATGAGGACGTATAAATAGATTGCGTGTACCATGAGAGGGACGTGAGGGAGATGGACGTTGAAAGGATAGATTCGACGGATTAGGACGAAATGGGCGGCGTAGTGTATGGACTGGGCGGGCCAGGGGAGGGTCGGCTTTTCCAATGGTAATTAGGCAGGCTGGGAGAGGCGGCTTTTCAAATTCCGGCTCGGGGAAAGGTCAGGCGTCATCCTCGTGATAGATGGAGGGTCGGGGCGGTGAATAGAGGCGGGGCTGGGAGACGGATGGCTCCACTCAAATTGGTCCAGGGAGGGGTTCCAGGAATGAGGGAGAGTTCAGGAAGGGTTCCAGGGATGAGGGAAAGTCCAGAGAGGGTTCCAGGGATTAGGGAAAGTCCAGGGAGGGTTCCAGGGATGAGGGAAAGTTCAGGGAGGGTTCCAGGGATAAGTGGAAGTCTGTTGCGAATTCCAGGGGTAAAGAGATTTCCGATGGGAATTTCAAGGATGAGGGAATGTCCGGTGTGGATTCCAGGGGCGAGAGGAAGTCTGGTGGGAATTCCAGGGGAAAGGGAAAGTCCGGTAGGAGTTAAAGGAATAAGGATGATTCTAGGAAATATCACAAGGATGATTCTTTGTAGTATTCCAAAGATGAGGCTTCCAGGAATGAGGGGAGGTCCAGTGGGGATTACAAGACTGAGGGTGAAGCTAGGAGGGAAAGTCACAAGGATGATTCAAGGAAGAATTCTAAAGATGAGGATATCGGAGATGAAGGGAAGTCCACTGGGGATTTCGGAGGTGAGGATGAGTTTATGAAATGTCACAGGGAGGATTCTCGGTAGTATTTAATAGGTGAGGATTTCCAGGGATGAGCTCAGTAGGATTCCAGTACTAGAGATTCCAGGATGAGAGAGAATCCAGTGAGTTTCCAGAAATGAGTTCCAGTAGGATTACAGGGATAAGGATGGTTCTAGGGAAGGATTCGTGAACGCCGTCGGTAGGGTTCCTAGAGCGTGGTTAATATAATTCCAGACTCGTGCCTAATATGATTCCAGGCGCCATCCCGGTGACAGGTGGAGGGTCAGGATGGTAAATAGAGGCGGGGCTGGGAGACGGATGGCCTCAGTCAGATGGGATATGGGGGGATCCAGGGATGGGGATGAATCTGGGAAAGGCTCCAGCGATGTGCCCATTGAGGACCCCAGGGTAGACTCTAGAGAGAATTTTTGAGGGTTAGAGAGAGACATTCAGTAAAAGTTTCAGGGATGAGTTCATTTGGTGTTCCAGAAACGAGGACGAGAAAGGCTCCATAGATTACGATGATACTATGGAGTTTCCCGGGGATGATTTTGAGTTGGGTGTGGTTCTAGGAACAAGTCCAGTAGGGTTTCAGGGGCGTGGTTAATGTGATTCCAAGCATCATCCCAGTGATAGATGGAGGACCCGGGGTGGGGAATAAAGGTGGACAGACAAATGGTTCCAATCCTGTGGGTCCAGGGAGGATGCCACGAATAAGTTCAGGGATAATTTCAGTAAGACTCCAGCGATGATTCAGATGTTAAGGAGGGTTGCATTGAAAGAGATAAATCTGTGAAAGGTTACAGGAGGTCACAAGAACGAAAGGAAGCTCAGAAAGAATTCCTGGATTTCAGGATCGGGGCTCCAGGAGAGAGGTGAAATCCATGGAGAGTTATATAAAGTAATTCATTGAGCCCATCCAGGGCTGAGTCCAGTGAGGATTACGGAGATGAATTCAGTAGGACCATATATATATATATATATATATATATATATATATATATATATATATATATAACACTAGGTGAGAAACCATGAGTGAATAAGGGTGACTTCACCTGCTTTCTCTGCGCCACCGCACTGGAGCAAATAACAACGATCTTTGCTACTTTTACACTTATTATATTCAACTGATTTTTTTTTATTGTACTATTGCGGACACTAATATCTATCCTTATCCTAGAGATAAACAACGGCACAGTGAGCAACGACTTCTAAAACCCATTGTTACGATATTTGAAACCCAACAAACTTTTAAGAATATTGTGCAAGAGTTTCACGATAGTTGGCCTTAAATATCAAGCGCTATACCTGACCGCAACTGTACTTATAAAAGAAGTATCACGACTCCTGCGTTCGATGAAATCAGTCCAGGCCGTCAAGTTCCATTAATCTTAACGATATTTCTCCATTCATTTATTCCTCTGATAATCCTGAGTAATTGAATAGTCAGGATGATGCCGGATCTTTTCAGTTTAACGTATGAGGCAATATTTCTTTGTACTGAATAAGACATACAGACCTGTGTTTCAGCATGTGAAGGTCCGCGTGAGTTTTGATATTTTTCCTCTAAAAAGTACAGAACCATAGGATTTTACAAATTATTCTCGATGATGATGTGAAACTGACAACGGCAAAGATTAATTATGATGAATGATAATTGAAATAAGGAAGAACTGTAGCATCACTGTTTACAAAAAACTGTCAGTTAAATACCCTCAGGAGTAGGACACCTTTATCACTAAACTGACAGTGAATTATAACATACTTGTATTATATTGCACAACAAAGAAACCCCCCCCCCTTTTTTTTTAGCAACTCAGAAACTTAGTTACGCCACCTTCCTACAGTGCACAATATCCTGCGCGAATACCATTCTACCATCAACAACACACGCCTTGCTCTCTCTCTCTCTCTCTCTCTGCGTCTTATTTTCGTAGTCTGTCTTAGAAATACCGCATTACTTCTCTTGAAAAATCAGTTTGACAATAGTTAGAAGGCAGAACCAACTTTGTATTTTCTGCAGTCCCGCTTATCTACAACTTCTGTACTGCGGCCTTATTTTGCCGCCGTAATTACATGGAGCTCTTCTAAGTAGGGTGGAGTCGAAGGCATTCGTCTTATCATTCTCTCTCTCTCTCTCTCTCTCTCTCTCTCTCTCTCTCTCTCTCTCTCTCTCTCTCTCTCTCTCTCTCTCTCTCTCTCTCTCTCTCTCTCTCTCTCTCATGATGTTTCATAACTCTCTTTATTCTAGCCGTTGGACAAGACACATTCATCTGAATTTTTCGACTGCTGCCACTGCCACTACCATTAAATATGGCACGCGTAATCAGTCTCTTCACGCGCTTTCTCCCCATTCCTCCCCAGTTCTCTAAGGTGAGATATTCCCAGAACCCTAACCTACAAAACTGGTTGGCCCTTGTGTGCTCTTCGTCAGTTTTCTTTGGCCTTATCCTGTAGCCCTTAGTCTTTCCAAGAGGATGTATTCAGGCATCTCGAACTGAGATGGTCTTTATGGTTTTTATTTAAGTCCCTTTGGATAGGAAGTTTTTGTTTAGGCTCAACTTTAGATCCTTCTTTTTTCATCAAACAAATTGTAATCATCTTGTACTCCATCACACAGTAATTACGGTTAACACGACTGGCTGCTTCACACACAGCAACTCAAGCGACTCAAGGCCACAATACCCAGACAATGAGTTTAATAGCAGGCACCAGCAGTAAAGTGGAGGCAGCACTCCGGGTCGTCACCACCCGGGTAGTTATGGACTCCGGGCACGCTAGGGGGGAGAGGGGGCAGTGTAGAGGGGGAGAGGGCAGCCTAGGGTGGAGAGGGGCTGCTAGGTGAGGGGGATATGATAAAAGGGAGAGGTGACACGCTAGGGAGGAGAGAGGGCACCCTAAGGTGGAGAGAGAGCAGCCTTGGGGGGAAAGGGAGCAGCCTAGGGGGATATGGAGCAGTCTGGGGGGAGAGGGGGAAACCTAACAGAGAAAGGGGGCACGCTAGGGGGAGAAAGGGTAGCCTTGGGGGAGAGGGGTTGCTAGCTGAGGGGAACATCATACGAGGGAGAGGGGCATGCCGAGGGAAGAGCGAGGACGAAAGGGGAGCGGGTGAACCAGTGGAGGTGGAGAGGAGCGTAATAGGGTAGGGGGAAGGGGACACATTATAAGGGAGAGAGACACGCTACGGGGTGGGTGGGAGGCATTTGGGAGGAAGCAGGGCAGACAAGGAGAAGGGATGGAGCATATTACGGTAAAAGTGAGGTACACCAGAAGAGGGAGGAAACAATTTAGAGGGGAAATGAGGCACGCAAGGGGAGAGAGGGGACGTGCGAGAGAAGAGGGGGGACATGCAAGAAAAGAGGGTCCTTTTATCTGGTAATAAGCAAGAAACTGGGGTATTGACTCTCCATTGCGAGGGAATCAGCGGGGACCCTCTCACACACACACACTTATAGATTACTTGCGGGTATTGTCTGCAGGCAGGGCAGGACAGGTACTATGTCACCCAGAGCGCCGTGTCACGTGAGTCTTGGGCCCGTATTCTCTTCGGTTGAGAAATCTTCCTAACACCGGTTCCTAAGAGATGTATTTGTTTATTAGGGAGCTTCCTTAACCGACGAGAATACGTGCTTTGATATCACATGGGGAGCGACGTCACTTGGGTATGTATGTTATTGAGTCTTGATGTCAGTTACCTGAAGTTTTGAGGACATATTTCGATGAGTTATGAGATCTTAATGTCACGTGAGCCTTGATGTCGCTTGGGTCTGCGTATCATTTGAGACTCGATGTCATTATAATTTCGATGTCACCTGGGCATGATGTCACTTGCAGATTCAATTATCCATTTCGATCATATTTTTCTTGATTTTACGCGGGAAACTGTTTTTTGAGCCTTGATGCAAATTGAAGGTTAGATGACGCATATAATTTGATGATCTTAAACACCTTGATATCATATGAAAATCTAAATGATGATCGTCCTTAACATTTATTGGAGCTTCTGATGTCATTCTCAATCTGACGTCACATGGAGGCTAGGTGACTCCTGTGGTTCTGTTGTTATGCTAAAGATTGTGACGTCATTCTACAAGCCTTGATGTCATGCTACGAGCCATGAGGCCATGCTATAAGCACTGATGTCATGCTACGGGCCTTGAAGTCATGATACAAGCCTTGTTATCATGCTACAGTTCCTGATATCAAGCTACAGGCCCTGACGTCATGCTAGAAGGGCTGATGCCATGCTACTGGCTGTGATATTGTGCTACAGAGCCTGAAGTCATGCTGCTGGTTTTTTCCTCATGCTACATGCCCTAAACTCACGGTACAGACTATCCTCATGCTATAGGCTTTGATGTCATGCTATAGGCTCACTCATGCTAGAGCCCTTTATGTCATGTTAGAGCCCCTGATGTCATGCTACAGACTCTGTTATGCCACAGGCTTTGGTGTCATGCCACAGGCTTAGATATGCAACATGACTTAATGTCATGCTACAGGCCTCGATGTCATGCTTTTCATATCATACCACAGACTTTGATGTCATACCGGCGATCTTGACGTCATACTACTAGCCCTGTCATTCTGTAAGCCCTGGTGTTATGTTACAGGCTATTCTCATGCCCCAGGTTCTAACCTAATACTACTGAAGTTCGTATCTGATATCCTCCTGCAAGTGTTGATTGCTACAATCCCCATGTCATGCTACAGTCCCTGTGTCATGCTACAATCCCCATGTCATGCTACAGTCCCTGTGTCATGCTACAATCCCCATGTCATGCTACAGTTCCTGTCATGCTACAATCCCCATGTCATGCTACAGTCCCTGTGTCATGCTACAGTCCCTATGTCATGCTACAATCCCTGTGTCATGCTACAGTCCCTGTGTCATGCTACAATCCCCATGTCATGCTACAGTCCCTGTGTCATGCTACAGTCCCTGTGTCATGCTACAATCCCTGTGTCATCCTACAATCCCCATGTCATGCTACAATCCCCATGTCTTGCTACAATCCCTATGTCATGTTACAGTCCGTGTCATGCTACAATCCCCATGTCATGGTACAATCCCTATGTCATGCTACAATCCCTATGTCGTGCTACAATCCCTATGGCATTCTACAGTCCCTATGTCATGCTTCAATCCCTGTGGCATGCTACAATCCCTATGTCATGCTACAGTCTCCATGTCATGCTACAATCCCCATGGCATGCCACAATCCCTGTGTCATGCTACAATCCCTATGTCATGCTACAATCCCCATATCATGCTACAATCCCCATGTCATGCTACAATCCCTATGGCATGCTACGATCCCTATGTCATGCTACAATCCCTATGGCATGCTACAGTTCCTATGGCATGCTACAATCCCCATGTCATGCTACAGTCCCTGTGTCATGCTACAATCCCTGTGTCATGCTACAATCCCTATGGCATGCCACAATCCCTATGGCATGCTACAGTCCCTATGGCATGCTACAGTCCCTATGGCATGCAACAATCCCTATGGCATGCTACAATCCCTATGGCATGCTACAATCCCTATGGCATGCTACAGTCCCTATGGCATGCTACAATCCCTGTGTCATGCTCCTGCCTGCAACGAGTAATGAGGCCCCGATATCTTGCGTCAGCCCCAGACAAATTGCTGCCGATAATGTCCGCCAAGACGAGGCAATGGCTGATGAGGCAGGACAAGGCACGGGTGGGTGGTGGGGCTCTCAACCGGCTCTTTGTATCCCCATTGCTTGTGCTTTGTGCCTTGTACTTTGTGACTGAGCCTAAACAGGACGGTTAATTCATCTTTATTTTGTTTTTGTTACCACAAGACACGTTAGAGCCATCTTCAGAGAGACAGCACAGGGGTTGGGAGGGAGGGGGAGCTATCAACTGGTTCTTTGTATATCCAGCGCTTGGGCTTTGTGTATCGCGACTGAGTTGATAAATATGCTGAATTCTTTTATATGTTGTTTTTGCTACCATCAGAAGCACTATTTTGAGCTTGGAACACATAGCACAAGGGTTGGGGAGCTGTCAACAGGGGCCTTCATGCCTCCCACACTTAGAGCCCAAGGCTTGTTCTGTGTCTTGTGTTTTATGATTTAAGCCTTTTCATTACGGTGTCGTCTCATATTCATTCTGAGCATAGACCCGTTTTTTCTTTTTTAGGAGGGAATTTTCGAGCTACAGGGGATATATTTACAGACTTTATCAACTTCTTTTCTACTAGTGATTTCTCTTAAAGTTAAGTAAAGCTTCTAGACGAAACACGAACATATGAAACGGACTCGATTTCGTAGTGAAGGGGTGCACTCTATTCCATGCCTACGGTGCTTTAGACAAGAAAGCTACGTCGCACAGAAGATTTTTTGTGACACTGTACATCAGGGAGTGATGGCATACTCTAGGCTGTGACGTCTTAGTCCATAGAGGAAACTCTTAGCTCAGAGAGCGATTTCTAAACCCAGAAAGAGATGTCTTCGCCTAGGGAATGACGTCTTAAAAAGTGATATCTTAACCCAGGGAGAGACATCATACCCCCAGGCTGTAACAACATATACCAGACTAGAAAGCCTTACCCTAGAGTAAGACATGATGTCAACCCCAATCTGTGACGCCGTGCCACAAAATAAAACACCATCTCCAGTTAGCGACGTTTTACTCTTGAATAGGATCGTTTACTCCAGGTTTCATCTCTGAGAGATAATGTTGTCCTCCAGAATATAATGTTGTACCCCAGTAAATGACATGCTTGTATATCTCTGAACGTCAACCCCTGTCCATGTTACGCCCAAACGAGGGAGCCATGATCTAAGCAGTGTATCAAACAGCATTGGTTTTCATAAAAGACAAGTGGAGATAAACCATCGTAACTGGGATACTGCAAACTGTATTGAACCAGGGATATATATATATATATATATATATATATATATATATATACCAGTATAATAGATAGAGATAGACAGATACATAGACAGATAGATAGATTAGCCCCTTGAGGTGGCTGAGCCTAAAGGTAGGCTACGGTAGTCCAGGATTGCAGGTGATCGGCTTACGCCCCTGATGAAAACCTCCAGCTCACGGCCTCCTCTTAGGGATTCAAACCTACGCGCGGCATATGATCGTCATTCCGACTAGCACCCTTAGACAATTAGACAACTAGGTATCTGACATAGACTTCCTCAAATGTTTGTTGTAAAAATTGAGTGCCACAGTTCTGGGCTAGCTAAAGGTGTCATGACATCTTTTATTAGGTTGCAAATACATGAATAAAGAAAATGAAAAATCAAAATTTCTGTTATCAGTGGTCCATCTCTGTTATATTTTTACTATGTGGAAATGAAACAGCAGCGTTGCATTATATCTGTATCTAATGTCGATTAACAGGCTGGACGCCATGTAAGAACCGATTTGATTCGGTTACTGTGCATGACGATTGGAGAATTGCACCATCCCTTGCACGGTCTGATATATATACGGGTCCAAATGACTTGATGATGATTTCCAGACGTAAATGGGCAAGAAGTACTTAAGCTTTTATTTACTGTAATCACGTACTCAGAGGCCGTGCCCTTAGCTATTCTTTCATTCTCTGTCCTCTCCTGTCCTGCCCTGTCCTACCATCCATTGCCCTGCACTTTCATACAATGCCCTTTCTTACCATGCCTACCCTGCCTGTTCTATCCTACCTTGCCCTCCATTGCCGTACCCTACCCTGTCCTGTGCTGTCCTGCCATGCCTTATCCAGCCATGTCCTTTGTTCTGTTCTTTGTCCTGTCCTATCTTGCCCTGCCTTGCCTTGCCCTGCCCTCCCCGGACCACCTTGGGCTTGCTCTACCTTGCTCAACCCTGCTCAGCCCTGCCCTGTCCTATAATGTCCTGCCCTGCCCTGCTTTGCCCTACCCGACCCTGTCCTGTCCCACTTTGTCCTGCATTGTCCTGCCCTCTTACCCTTCACTATCGTGCCTTACCCTACCCTACCCTACCCTACCCTACCCTACCCTACCCTACCCTAGCCTTCTGTACCCTGTCCTGCCTTGCAGTGCTCTGCACTGCCTTGCCCTGCCCTGCCCTGCCCTGCTATGCCCTCCCCTACTTTACCCTACCTTAACCTGCTCTGCTATGACCTGCCTTGCCGCCCCACCAGGCGTGTCCCACATCGGCTAATCTCTAAGGCTGATGACATGTCTACCACAGCCTCCAGCTACATCATCAAGGACTTAATACTGTGTCAGTCTAAGTTATTCTATATGATTTAATGTATATCAAAGTCAAATAAGAATTCCACCAAAATTTTATTTCCCGAATAAATTTTGCTGATTCCTTGTTGACAGATACTCTTGTCAGGCTGTTAAACTCTGCTTATGATTTGGTTATTAAACCTGCATAGATATTCGAAATATTTCATGAATATATATGACTGTATAAACTTTCTCATTTGCTGTCACGTGTCTGTGATGTGTGCAGCCACTGAGATGACCCTGTCAGTCTTTCAGTGTATAAGTTGGAATGAAATGAATACACGTCCACATGCATTTTGAGTTTTGTAAAAATGTGTCGAAAATGAAACGGCTAACACTGCAACGAACGAAACACGGGTGGGAGGTGGGCGAAATCAGAGGAGAAATTATTGAAATGAAAATGTGACGCAAAACCATTCTGTCCAGTGACTTATGTTTGTGTGTGTGTGTGTGTGTGTGTGTGTGTGTGTGTGTGTGTGTGTGTGTGTGTGTGTGTGTGTGTGTGTGTGTGTGTGTGTGTGTGTGTGTGTTTTACTTTCCCTAGTCGTTTTTATTAAGTTTAGGGGAGACTTTTCGAACTGGATAGATATATATGTACTCATCATTAATCTCTTCAGTATAAGTTATGCTTCCATGGTAGACTATGATCATCTTAAATTAATCAGAGAAAACGAATGGTAAAGATGTCCTCGAA
>NC_136967.1:10852500-10860000 GCF_032717465.1 Coenobita brevimanus | reverse complement strand
TATCCCTCCCGGCAACGGTAGCTCCGGGCGAGGCTCGAACCAGTAACCCCCAGGCCACGAGCTCGATGCTCTACCACTGAGCTACCGCGCCCCCCGAGAGAGAGAGAGAGAGAGAGAGAGAGAGAGAGAGAGAGAGAGAGAGAGAGAGAAGTAAGGGATGGAGAAGTTTAGGAGAGGGAGAGGAGGAGGGAAGGGAAACAAAAAGGGAAAGGGACAAGGAGGGAAGGGAGAGAGGAGGAAGAAAAGCAAGTAGAGAAAGAAGAAGGAAAGGAAGAGAAAGAAGGGGAGGAGGTTAAAGATAAGCGCGAAAGAAGGAAATGCAGAGAAGAAAGTGGGAGGGAAAGAGAAAAAGACTGGAGGCGGGGGAGGGGGCGGAGGAGAGGAAGAAGCGAAGAGAAGGATGGAAGAGAGAATCGTGGGGGAGGAGAAAGAAGAGGAATGAAGAGAAGGCAAAAGAAAGAAAAAGAAGAGGGAAAGAATGAGGGAAGGGAGCTAAGGAGAAAAGACAAGACGAAGGGGAAGGATGGAAGAGGAGGAGGGATGGAAAAAAAGGAAGAAGGAAAGGAGGGAGAGGGAAAGAAAGGAGCACCTAAGGAAATAGAGAGAAGAGGAGTGAACAGAGCCAGGCAGAAACAGAGAACAGAAGGAGAAAAGAGGACAGAAGGAGAAGCAGAGGGCAGAAAGGGAAACAGAGCACAACTATACACTTCGCAGAGAGGCCTTTGTTACAGTGGACATACCTTGGTCTGGTCTGGTGGTGCTCAGTCACGCCACACATTCACACTACTGGATACTGTGCGAGCCTGAGCGATGACGGACCTATTTTACTGAGCTTGGAAGGTTATCTAGCACGTCTTTATTTGCATATTTCTGCGTATGGCGCTTTTATATTCTCTGTGTATGTTACTCGTCCAACCTCCGTCAGTCTACAGTATAATAACAATGCAGTACATATACAAATGAAGGGTAAGGTGTAAGATGCAAAATAAATCGCCATGTAAGAGGTGCAAGAAATCCACGTAACTTAGGCTAATACGATCCACAATCCCAGGAGTTAGAAGCACCCTAACAGTAACAGTGTAGAACAGCGAGCGTCTGAGGGATGTACTGTATTGCAGGGGGGGCTCACAAATTTATATTAAGGCACAGTAGCTAAGTTATGCCTCGTCTGTCATCCCTGAAACAAACCAAGATTGGCTCTTAAAGGTTTAATTTTTAGTCCATTTTTGTTAGTTTTAAGTGCCAGTGTTCTAGATTCAGGTATAAGCAGCAATGATAGTGAAACTGTTGGTGACACTAAAATGGAGATCATCATTAACACAGGTAAGGATTATAGCAGTCTTCAGAGGGACCTTGACATGTTATTTAGATGGTTAGGGGCAACAGGAATTGAAAGTAGAAATACAAAGCGCTTAAAGAGGGCAAAATTTAACAGCATAGCCATTCATTATGCAGATAGAAGCATCCAAAGGACCAGAAGTATGGAAAAAGTGTTCTGTTAGAGAAAAAAAAGAAACAGTCGAGAGCTATAATCACGATCTGTTCATTTCGAGACACCTAGGTTACATTGTAACCTAAAGACTAAGGATTTTCAACAGAGAGAAATACAAACCTGATAATTTATGTGGAAGACGAAAGATCAGACAGTGCAGCCTAGTAATGACGGAAATATAGCAAACGAGGTCCTAGGCTAGAAGGGAGATGGGGGCCGCTATATCTTCCCCCAAATATTAACCCATAGAAGTTATTTGCCTTACTGACGCCGGTACAGTCAATAGTTATTAATCTGTTCTACCCCAAAAAAGTCCTAGGCTTTATATCAAGAAGTGTGAGTAAAAGAACTTCTAATGTAATGTTGCGACTTTATATTGCTACAGTGAGGCCACACTTGGATACTGCAGCGCAGTTGAAACGTTTGCAGTATTCTAACACCTTGGTGAGTGTTAAGAGAAGAACACAAAAACGGTTCATAATCCAAAAACCTTGTTGTGAAGAAAAATGAAGAAAGTTAAGTAAAGACTCACTAGAAAGACAGTCAGGAGAGATGAAACTGAAGTGTTTAAGTGGATCAGAGGATATAGTACAAAAAACATTAATAGTTCCATCAGTGAGAATAGACAGGATAGAATGTGTAGAAATAAGTTCCAAATTATAAAAATTTGTTCCAGTAGGGAGATGAAAAGTAATTGGTTTGAAAATATAACTGTGGATGAGTAAAACCAGTTACCTAACGTCGCAGTTGGTACTAATTCCGTGGATTTTCAAGAATGGGCGGGATAACCATATAACTGGTAAGGGTTGGGTGTAAGACTCGTTCCAGTGAATAAGATACTCAAGTCAGATGGAAAGAGAAGCGACGGAAACGTGAGGGAAATAGAGAAGAAGAAAGCAGGAGGGATGAGTAATAGAGAGAGGGGGGGGAGGGGGGAGGGGAGACTGACATGCTAAGGGCGGACCACCTGACTGATAGTTCACTCTCTTGGTCCTCGAAAAAATGAAGATGAGAGGAGACATATGAAAAGGTGGAGAAAGATGAATAAAAGAATTAAGGAAGGTGAAAAGAGTTAAAGATGGCTGTGTGTGTGTGTGTGTGAGAGAGAGAGAGAGAGACCGACTGAAGATGATGGACGGACAGAAAGGTTCATCATGGTCATCAGTACACAGTATGGACGTAATAGGATACCTCATCAGTAAAGTTTTATTATTTTTTACTCACTTCTCGGCCTTTAGAGTGTAATTACAGCGTTAACGCTCTTGTATTTCATTGTTTTCGTTGTTATTGTCGGTGCTAGTGTGGTGATTTTGTTGTTGCTGTACTTGTTGTTGTTGTTGGGATAATGATTACCACCCGCGTTGCGAAGCGAGCGGAATGGTAATGTTTTCAGCTGTGAGGTTGGCTGGCTAGCTTTGTTTGTGTGTAGGTAAACTAGATATCTCATGAACGGCTTGAACTATCAACATGAAACTTTCAAGGTATCAAGATATGGCCAAAATCTTGGTCGAGTTCGAAAATGGACACTCGGAGTCATGGTCAAGGTCACCAAAATGGCTGCCAAAGGTCAACTAGTTGACCTTTGGTGACTTGACCTCGACCCCGAGTGCCCATTTTCGAACTCGTCCAAGATTTTGACCATTTCTTGATACCCTGAAAATTTCATGCTGATAGCTCAAGCCGTTCATCAGTTATCCTGTTTACCCACACACAACCAAAGCCAGCCAGCCAACCTCACAACTGAAAACATTACCACTCCGCTCGCTTACCACCCACGATGCGAAGGGAGCGAAGTGGTAACGTTTTCAGTTGTGAGGCTGGCTGGCTGGCTTTGTTTGTGTGTATTTTACATTGTGAATTTGCGTCAGATCAGAAATGGAGGTGCAAAATTATGTGCCGAGGAAAAACTTTCTGGCTATGCGGGTGGTGAGACCCCATCGCGATATGGTTTCAAGATTAGGTAGTCGTTGTTTGGGTAGTATTTGTGTGTGTGTGTGTGTGTGTGTGTGTGTGTATGTGTGTTTTGTATATTGCTGAGGTGGTGGTGCTATTTTGGTTGTTGGTGGTGGTGGCGGTGACAGTGGTGTTGTTAGGGTGGTGATTTGCTTGTTTTTGTTGTTATTATTATTTGTTGTTGTTGTTAGTGGTGGTGGTGGTGGTGTTGACAGGGTGGAGATTTGCTTGTTAGTGATGTTATTGTTTGTTTGATGTTGCTGTTGGTGGTGAATTTGGTGCTTGTAATCGTCATTCCTTCCGTCGGGATGGTGATTCTGACCTACGTTACGGAGATGAGCACCCCTGCTAAGTGCCTTATGGCCTCTGCCCTACCTTACCCATGGGTCATCTAAGTAACGTGAGAATGGTATGGAAAAATTATACATACATTTGGAAGAGTTGTTTTTATTGGACCGAAACTTGCATCTCCCCAATAAAGAAATACTCCTCCAAACGTAGCCATAAATCCTGTGTTTCATCAAGTCAGGGTACTATGGTAACTAGACACATGGAGGTGGTAGCTTGGACTTCACCTCAATGGCAGCCAGAGACAGCGAGTACAATAAGTAATGAGGTCAGACAGACGCAGCTGCAGAATAGCTTTAATTTAGCTAAATGAGTGTGGGTGGGAACTTAGTACGGCTTTTTAAAATTTTCATTATTGTTATTCTGACAGAACTTTTTCTCTTCGCCCATTTTAAGATTTTGTACTAATCCGCGCAGATCTTTATTATTTCATTACATATGCAACAGGATAAACTCTTCGTGTTTGTTAATGCAGGTAATTTTCTTGCGCAGTATAATTACGTACATAAATATTTATTATTACCAGTAATAATATAATCCATCTTCCCGTTTCAACATGGGAGAGGAAAATTTGATAGAGGGCTTCGTAACACATTCGAGGAGAATCAGAAAAGATAATGTGAAGCACTTTACAGTCATGATCTGTATTAGTGTTATCTTTGGGGGTATAGTGATAGTACTCATTCCCCACAAAGTATTATACACTGAGTATCCAATTAATCCTGCTTGGCTTACAAAAATGTATTGCGTTTAAAGGACCATTCAGTAGTTTAAGCTAACCTTTCAGAAAATTATGGGTTGGTCTTTCATGTGGAAAAACTGTATCTCAGAATGTTAAGCCGCTTACACGCAATAAATTCTTGTAAACACACACACACACACACACACACACACACACACACACACACACACACACACACACACACACACACACACACACACACACACACACACACACACACACACACACACACACACACACACACACACGAGTATGGCATAAAAATCTAAGATATCGACGTGCCATGTTTATCCCCTAATTCTTATGACATTTTTAGTATACTGTACTTGCTGCCCCTCGACGATTTTATTTAGCTTCGAGTTGACTTTTGCAGCAAAGGAGATAATGATGACTGAGTCTAATCACCCTGTTCGAAAAATCTGTCCTAAAACGAATAAAACTGTCCGAAGGTAGCAAGGGCAGAATTCAGAAAACACATAATTCGGCTGTAGGGTTTCATGGTAATATGCTGAAGGGGTTGGTGGGACTTGAAAATGCCACCACGTAATGCATCGTAATCACTATAATTATATGTATCCACGGTGATGCATATATTACACATCACAGTCCTCACGTGTTGCGGGAACGGCTCAATCAGCTTTACTAGAGCCTGCCCCGGATGACTTTCTACTTCCCGGAACCCTCATCTTAATTTAATTGTCAGCTTTTCGCGTCCATTGATTGTATAGTTGACAGGAAATTTCACGAAACATCCAAACTACCTTGGTTTCTTGCACCGGCAGACTCAGCCGTCCGCAAGGCACGCAAAAATGAAGGGCGCATTATACGGGGCACCTTAAGTACACGGTCATAAGTTTGCTTTTCATTTTAGACCTAAAGACGTTTTCCACGAAATTTTTATTCCACTAAGGGAGTGGTGAGTAAATTCATGTAACAATCGTGACTCTTCAGAATACTGCTGGAATGGTGGGAAAGGAAGAAGAAGAAGCAGAAGAAGACGAAGAAGAAGAAGAAGAAGAAGAAGAAGAAGAAGCAGAAGAAGAAGCAGAAGAAGAAGCAGAAGAAGAAGAAGCAGAAGAAAGGACTTAAGTCGGAAGATTGTTTGCATCATGGTCCGCCCAACCTAGAGTTATTCCAAGAGAGTTTTCCTTGCGGCTGAATCTTTTACTCAGCAAGAGAGGTCCCACGTAAAAAGAAGGACAAATGCAGTAAGTACAAATAAGAATATATAATCATGAAGGCCAATGATTTTAATGGCCCTGACTAGATTTACGCAGAGCTTTCCCAGGTACTTTCCCCGTCACAACAGCCTTCTTGCACAACACTGAGGGGGGAAAAAGTAGAAAGATGTATGTAAGCTCAAGTTATGCAAACAATGAAAGAGTACTAGAGAAAATAGTACGGATCGGGCAGACCAAAATGACACACAGCATCCGGTGTCGAGGGCTAGCACAGGTGAGAGAGAGAGAGAGAGAGAGAGAGAGAGAGAGAGAGGTTGGTAAAATAAGAGAAGCATTTAACATAATAATAGAAAAAGCAACACGGAACGGCCAGGCAGGAGTTACACGAAGCATCATAAGACAAGTTTCAATCACTCCCTTCTTTCTGTTGAAGAATATGAAGACCCTTGTAAATATAAAAGTGAAAATATCCGTAGCGAAAATCATAAAAAGAGAAATGATAACATGGGTAAAAAAGTGAGGTAATAATAAAGGTGAAGAAAGTAACCAAAAGTAGAGAAAAATTATACAGAGCCCTGAGTACAGTTGCTCGGACCCAAGGCAGCTTCCGTCACCCGAACATTTCCTTTGAGCAAGATTGAAAAGGTCGAGGTGAAAGGTAGCTAAAATGCAGAAAACAATATAAGCAGGAGAGATTAGAGATCCACAAAGCATTCGTAGTCATCCCAGTCTTCTAGCTGTGCGGGTTTGAGTTAAAGACAGAATATGTAAAAAATAAAGAAAATAACAGAATAATGGAAAAATATTACGTAGTGCCCACTGCAAAGGTACACAAGGAATTTTAAGACAAGTTCCCCATCAGTTAAGCCTTCTGAACAGGATTAAGAGGACCAAGATTAATGTTTTAGCAGTTACGAAAGAAAATAAGATGAAAAAATATATGAAAGTTAAAAAAAATATCTCAAATCGTATCGACTAGTATGTCACAAAACGTCCCCGAAAGCGTTCCCTGTCATTAGTTCGTGCGGAGTTAAGGGAAAGATAGATAAAAACAAAATACCACGTATAACCTTCACATAATACTAAGAGAGAGAGAGAGAGAGAGAGAGAGAGAGAGAGAGAGAGAGTTTACAAACAAGTCAGACTTGGACTAAACAAAGCATCCCTACATAAGTTCCCGTCATTCCATTCTTCTTCTTGTGTGGGACTGAATGCCAGCCAAGGATAAACAAAAGAAAATTATAACGATGAAAACGTAACATTTACAGACAAAAATCAAGAAACAGACATCCACACCACTGAGATAGACTGTGTGCGAGCGCACAGAGTAATATATTTTGTCTTTTTCGGCTACATTTGCACTTTATTTGAGGGGGGGGGGGGTGACGGGTATCACTGGAGGACAATTTTCAAGTCATTTTCAGAATGGCACTACATACCATGATTGGCATAATGGCTGAGAAAGTCACAAACTTTCAGCGCTCTGTTTTTCTTTAGTGGACATATTTTTAGCGATTTTCAGCTACATTTGGATTTTGGGGATGAGTCTGGTACTGTTGGAAGGCAATTTTCATGATAATTCGAAAATGATGTAGCATACCACGAGTGGTTTAATAGCGGAGAAGAAAACTTTTGATGCTCCCTATGCAGGAAAATTTTACAAGCCACATGAGACAAGACTTTTTCACACCTAATTTCGGATGAAGGGAATGTACTCGCTCGCATCGCTCACTTGAAAGGTTATGCTGTATAGTACGGTAATGAAAATAGATAAAATGAATATG